>NC_141106.1:35764715-35892215 GCF_041138505.1 Cibotium barometz
AAACAGTCATTTAAAAACAGATCACATACAATTACAGTTCCAACAGTATTTCTATCTTTTCTCAATCACTCCACATCCTTTCACATTAGTCCCCATCTTTTCACATTAGTCCCCATCTTTTCTCATCTTATCATAATTTTACTTCATCGATCCCTATCACATCACATCATTTCCACATCAATTCACATCCAATCACATCAACCACACGTCAATCCACATCATCCACACATTAGTCCACATCATCCACATCATCCATACATCTATCCACATCAATCCACATCATCCATACATCCATCCATATCATCCATACATCAATCCATATCATCCATACATCAATCCATATCATCCATACATTACACATCAATCCATATCATCCATACATTAGTCCACATCAATCCACATCATCCGTACATTCATCCACATCAATCCACATCATCCATACATCCATCCATATCAATCCACACGTCAATCCATATCATCCATCCATATCAATCCACATGTCAATTCACATTATCTATACATCTATCCACATCATCCATACATCCATCCATATCAATCCACACGTCAATCCTCATCATCCATACATCCATCCACATCATCCTTACATCCATCCACATCATCCATATCAATCCACATTCATTTTATAAGCTCCCATTCTCATCTAATCACATCTTTTTCTATCTCATCACTTATTTCCTCATTTATCATCATCAGATCTCATCCACTTGCATCTACCCATACATCTCATTACTTCACATATATTAACATATATTAAGTTTTCATCGCATCTTATCACATTCATTTCACATCACATCTCATTCATTCACATTTTGATTCACATCACATCACATCTATTCACATCTCTTATCATTCATTCACATCCCGATTTATTCCTATCTATCCAATTTACATCACATCTTATCTAGGCGCCTCCTTCATGAGGAAAATTTTCTTACACTGAGGTGTCAAAAATGTATCATTTCACTAAATATCTTTTCTTTTTTAACTAATAACTTTGTCCTTAGTCAACTCTTTATTTTATGTGAGTATTTACACATTTTTGGATGGATTTTCTTTATTTCATCATTTATCTCCTTCATACATTTGGATGAATCTGATTGGCCCCTCAAAACCTTAATTTAAAATTTTTCGAAAATCTGGATCCTCAGGATAAGGCCTTTTGAACAGATTATAATTGATTTCTAATGCACCTTCTGAAAATCTTTTTGAACTTCTGTTTCAGAGGAATTTATTTTAATAAGAAGAGATATTTTTCCATCCAAAAATATCTAAAATCTGAATAATCTCTCTCTAGAATATTTTCTCTCTCTAAGCTAAAACAGGTAGAAACAAGATCTTTCTTTTCTGAAGAGGGATTTGATTACAAGGAAAGATACTGGACATCCTGAGAGACTGGGGAGGAATCTTACAGGCCGCAGCAATGCGCGAGTGCAATACTAGTGTTTAACTAAAAGTCAAGAAGTGTATATGGCTTAGAAGGACATAGCAGAGAAGGACATAGCGAAAGTGTTGATCAGTCTCCGTTGAAGTGAGAGATGACAAGTTGAGTAGTCACATAAATAAAAGGAAATTGTGTGAGAGGTGACACGTTGAGTGGTCTTCATAACAAAATTTAAAGAAAATAAAGAATTCTTAGTGATGATTATGAAAGTTATATTGTGAATATTGAGAAGTTGAAAATTTATGCTTACGTGTGAAAATTCCTAGTTTTTATAAGAATAATTATTATTTTTTGGGAACAAAAAATATGTATATTGAAAAGATAATTGCCACTGTTTACAAAGGATTTGAACATTTGCAATGAGTGGTTGTATATTGAAAAGATAATTGCCACTGTTTACAAAGGATTTTAACATTTGCAAATGAGTGGTTCTATGCAAAAAAGGACAATTGCATTTTTAAGTTTAAGGAGAGCAAGCACATGAATCTGTGAAAAATTTATAAATTATTTATGATAATCTACTTCAAAAATCATATCAAGTGTGGAGAGAAACAAAAGACTTCTCGAACAATCTACGAGGAAAAAGTTACCATGTGATTATCAAGATAATTAAATTTTGAAGCTTAAAAGTTTTTGTTGTATCTTGTAGTAGAAATTGAATTCAAAGAAATGTAGAATTCGAATTCAAAAAAGAAATGAAGTCCTCTCTATATAATGAAATGATTACTCACAATTAGATGTGAACTTTTTGGCAAGCTCAAATAAGAATTACATCAATGTCTTCTCTATTTGAGTTTTAAGAAGAGTAAACACATGAATCTATGAAAAGTTAAGGTAATTTTTGAATAATGTACTTTAAAAGACCTTGTGATTTTAAAACAAATCTAAATGCAACAAAAACAACACGTTAAGTAAAAAATTAAGCTAAAACACATTCCTTTCAAAATAAAAATGAGAAAAAGTGGCCTATTGTTTATACAATGCTTAATCTTATAGTACTTGCATGAAGTACATTCATAGGGAATTCATTCTAGCTATGCTCTTGGAGTGGCTATCACCATAAATATTTTGTTAGATCATTTTTGGGTGCCTAGATAATTTTAGAAATATAAAAATCAAATCCCATTTTGCATGGAATTCTATGATACTCCTTTTCTAGATCCAACTACATCATCACATATTTTATGTGGATTGGAGCAAGTTCCTTATCCAAGAGGACAATGTCTATAATAAACTTAAGTAAGTTCCTTACCCAAGAGGAAAATGTCTACAATAGACCTACCTTTAGTGAACCCATACTATCTAGAAGAAATAACCTATTGCAAAAGAGGAGATATTATCAAAGCAACTATCTTTGACAAAATTTCATATAGAATAGTGAGCATAATGATAGGCCCTCTTGTGTGACAATTTACTTGTTTGATATAAACCCATGTAGACTTCAATGCATCTCCATCATGGAGCATGAAGCATGTATTTAAATCATCTAGGTTGTAGCTTTTTAAAGAATTTAAAGTCAAAAAATGTAAAAGACCAAAAAACCCATGTAGACTTTAATGCGCCATATAAATTTCATAATGGAGTGTGAAACATGGAGTAAATTGCTTTCAAAATTTGTATCATCATCTCAGTTGGCAGGCCTCTTGGTTTTGTTGATGCGCTACGCGATTGCATTTTTTCTTTATAGTCGTCGTTTCTTTCTTTTTATAGTTCTCTCATGTTTTTTAATAGTCGTTGTCTCTTCCTTTGTGTTCTTTCTTTCTTTTAATAGTTCTCTCTCTCTCTCTCTCTCTCTCTCTCTCTATGTGTGTGTGTGTGTGTGTGTGTGTGTTTTTTTTTTGGTATATATATATATATATCTATCTTCATCTTTTTGTCTCTTTGGTAAACATAATCATTTCTTTGTGTGTGTGTGTGTACATAATCATTTCTGAGAGAGAGAGAGAGAGAGAGAGAGAGAGAGAGAGAGAGAGAGAGAGAGAGAGAGATACTCTCTTATATGGTGGGTTATGTTGCAGAATCACACACAAATGTGGAGATCCATGCAAGTAACATAGAGAAGAGTGTTGAAGATTTGATCTTTCTTCCTCACTTCTTCTTTTTATTTTTTTTTCGATGAAGGATAGTAAATAAGAAAAGAAAATAGATACAAGCAACCCCCAAAATAGATAACAAAACAGGTCTAGCTTACCAAATAGAGCTCTTATCTCAATCATCAAAATGATCATAATTTACAACCTCATCACTTCTTCTTTTGAAGAGTGCAAACTGAGATTGTACAAAAAAGAGGAGAAGATTGAGAACAAGGGAGGAGATAGGGGTACCGGTGCAGAAGAAGACTAGACTCCGTAAGTCTAATTGAGCTTAAATTTGGTATGCACATATGTCGAGGTGTGACTTGGGTGGCTGTAAATTTAAATTGGCAATTGGAGTATTATGGCAGTCATGCGGACAAACCCTATTTGGCACGACTACAATCAGATTGGCATTTGGAGTGTTGTGGTGGTGGCAATACCAAGCAACAATCCATGCATTCTAGGATACAACAACTTGTATTGTGATTTTCCCAGCACACCACGCTTGGCATATAGGTCTACCAATGTGTTTCCAAGCTCAATGCTCTTTTCCAATAACCCTTGCTTGTTGACCCTAACCTGCAAGTTGAGTGCATCAGGAAGAAGTTGGGTAGCTCGGGGAAGGGACCGATGGAGTGGGTCGATAAGACTCCTTATTGTAAGTAGCTAGTTTGATGGATTCTCATTATTGCTTATGTGAACAAAGGCGGGCAGGTCAACATGGTGTTGGTTGATGCATGAATACTAAGGATATTTAGTTTTGGAAAGTCTCCAATAAAGTTTACAGGTATCCAAGATTGATGGGCATTCATGATTTCAGGTTTAGCAGTTTTGCAAGGTGCGACTTTGCAGTCCTCATATCTACTAGTTTGGTGGTTTTCTATGCATGGGCATGGTATATCTGATGTACATATGTTTTTCTACAAGCACATTAGTTCTTAAGGTGATCTGAAATGCTTTCATGGGTGTTTGATATGGGGTTGAAGTTGCCTATTTGGTGGACTGTTATTTTTTAGGATTGTAAAGTGTGGTGGGCCTTATTGATATCTAGAGAGCTTGTAGGAAATAAGATGATGTTGGAAGGTGAATGTATATAAACATCGATAATGTGTTTTGGGCAGGAGTCCCCACTAGAGCTATGGTACCACTAATATAGAAAATCCCTAACTGTCTTTGTGCAAATATCTTTTTGAATTGTTGCATCTTCTCTGGTTTTTGTTTGGGAGTGAGAGTTGGTAAGGGTGTTGGGAATTAGGTGGAGAGTCTATCTACATGATTCTTGGGTTAGTTGGGCTTGGCTTGGGGATTTGAGAGAGCTAGAAGGGATGAACCATATATGAATGTTTAGGATTCAGACATAGAGTGGGATTGTTGAACATCTTCTGGCTGGTATTTGGGCATGAGACTTAATATAAAGTGATGTGTATATGTGATGGTCCCATATCTGTGAATTGGGGAGAATTTGCACTTTAGGAGAGGAGTGGATATAGCAGTGCTCAGCGTGTTGTTATGTCTTTAGTGGCTAATGGTGTTGTGCTGCTGGGGTTTGTTTGAGGCTATTCCCTAGGCCCATCACCACCATTCGCTTGCATATAGCTGCAATTTCAGAGCATAGTTAAAAAGCGAGCAAAAATTGGCCATAAAATGCTCGAATCATTGTAAATAGTTTCATATGAGTTATATGGGTTTAGTAAGGATTAAAGATTTGATCTACACCGTTTGGTTTTATTCTGGTCAAATTTGGGTGTCCATAACGAGGCCCCAATCACTCTAGACCTCTCTTGTGTTGCGTGCTACTTTTGAGCGGAGTAAAATCAAGCAAGATTCAATTGTTTACACTGACTAGGTAGTAGACTTGAAGTATAAGCTGTGGGAAACACACCTATATGCTCACATCCTCAATCTAATACCCGGTTGCAAAACTACGGACCCTCGAGATCCCTTCTTGTCACTTTTGTGACATAGAGTAGAAAATCACTGAATCATGATTAGTTCTTAATTTAGGAGTGATAGGGAGTGATTATTAGTGCTAAGTGCTTGGGAAGTCGACTTGTTTGAGTTGATACCCAACTCGCCTGCTTCACACTAGTGATCGCCTGCC
This sequence comes from Cibotium barometz, assembly GCF_041138505.1. NCBI lineage: Eukaryota > Viridiplantae > Streptophyta > Polypodiopsida > Cyatheales > Cibotiaceae > Cibotium > Cibotium barometz. The sequence goes on from NC_141106.1 coordinate 35,770,354, forward strand.
CATGTCTGGTTGCTTATTTAGTCACAAACCACATCGATTGAAGTATAAGTTGTGGGAAACACAACTATATGTTCACATCCTCAATTTGATACCCTGTTTTGTTGCAAAACTACAAACCCTTGAAATCCCTTCATGTTGCTTTTTGCAACATAGAGTAGAAAAGTAATAAATCATGATTAGCACCTAATTTAGGAGTGATAATAGGGAGTGATTATTAGTGTTGAGCGCTTGGAAAGTCGAGCCGCCCGAGTTGATACCCAACACGCTCGTTTCACACTAGTGGTTGCCTGCCCATGTCCGGTCGCTTATTTGGGCCCTCGCCTGCCACAACCGTCACCTGGATCATGATTCAGAATTTGTTTTTGGGTTTTTTGTTTCTCTTAGTCTTTTGGCATTGTCGAGAGTTGAATCTGGGCTCGAACGTGTGTCGGGCATCGCTCGTTTGAGAGCCGATACCTTTCTTCCATTTGTGGGGATTTAAATAACGCACATGATGTAGATATCTTATGCCCCGAATCTCTCATATTGCCTCCAGAGTGACTCTAAAAGTTGTAATGTATCCCTCACACAAGGACTTTTAAAATTCCTCTAGGAAAAGAATATATTTACATTATGGGATTTATAAATTTTATAAAATTTTACAAAGGGGGTGTAAAGAAATGCTAAAAATAGGCTACATAGGGATTTATAAAAGAATGAACGCACGTGATATGGACATATTACACTAAGTGACCCCTCGAGACAGGGAGAATCATTAGGTGGTTGTTGATTCTTCTTGAATTTGATTTCACAGTGGTGGTATGGTCTGGTAAGAAACATGTCATGGTTGATCATCTATCTCATGTACCTAATGGTGAAGCACCAAGTGGGTAGGTGATGATCTACCTTATGCTACACTATTTAAAGTTAACGCTATACCAGAGTGGAGTGAGAAAATGTTAACTTTCTAGCTAATGGTTTTTCTGAGGGAATGAAGTAAAGGAAAGATCTAGCAAGGAAGTTTCTTAAAGAAACAAATTAACATCAGGAACTCTTTATAAAAGAGGTAAGGATGACATATGGAGATGCTACCCTAGGAAGGATGTGTACTTATATATCATCGAACAAGCACACCACAAGGGGTAGCCCCAATGGACACTTCGTAGGAGATTTTATGCTAAGAAAGATACACCAATCGGGTTAGTGATGGTCCACTCTCTTCAAGGAGTATGCACTATTTGTTAGACGATGTGATGAGTGCTAATGATGTGCTAAACCACGAACAAAGAAGGCCATGATGCCCTTACACCCTATTAAAGTTCTAGAACCCTTCATGAAGTGGAGTTTTGATTTTGTGGGATCCATTAGTTTGGTTGCACGTAGCACCCATGCAAGGTACATCTTAATAGCTATACGGATTATGTCACAAAATGGGCCGAAACAAAAGCTTCAAGAAAAGTGAATGCTATGGCAACAACTAAGTTTCTTTATGAAATATCATTACTTGCTTTGGCTGTCCTTTTGAGCTGACCAAGGGAAACACTTTATAAATGATGTAATCCAACATCTCACCACAATGTTCATGATCTCACACAGCAAGTCCACTCCATACTACCCCCAAGAAGATGGTCAAGCTAAGAGCACCAACAAAGTCCTAATCTCCATATTAACAAAAATTATTGAAGCTCGATGTAATGATTCAGAATTCAAGCTTACCGTGCAACAAGTAAAAAAGGGCGCTCCTAGCCAACAAGCACTGATGGAGCACAATTGGAAGGGATGGTTACAAAAAACCTACAATACCTTTTGCGAGACCAAGGCAAGATAGAAAGCTAGAAGGAGGGACTTATGCTAATATCATTACTTTTACCCCCCATGTTTCAGTCCATGACAAATTTCATGTCCATATCAAGAGGGAGCCTATTGGAAAAAGCTAACCCATGATAATATAGCTTTCACCAACATGTACAGCAATATAGCACCCATGCACATACTAAAAATCTGTCTAACCATAAATATCTATTAAAAAAATATGATACATATCAAAATAAGAGAATGAAGTACGACCGTGTTGTTACTATAGACTATGAGCATGGAATTTTCATGGATTGATATGAGTGACCCTATCTTGGATCCAAATTGTCTAGATTGCTACTATCAAGGGTAGCTAAGTATTCCTCCTTTCCAAACCCACTCACACTATTTTTATGCACCATTAGGGGAGCGATGTTGTGAAGCCACCTTTGTGGACATGTTCTACCTACATTATCATCCCCTTGGACCATGTATTAGCTATGAGAATCACATGTTGTCTCCAACGTCCTACTTATGCTGGCATTGTAGACCTTATTTTAGGTGCCATGGGATAGGACTCTTATAGTCCATGGTAGGAGAGACCCCACAACAACATGATGATGTCAGTGTAATTTACCCAATGGGAGAACCCTATCAAAAGTAAGGAACGCACAGGAAGAGCTTATTGAGTAGGGGAGGAGGGCAAGAGCTTATGCACTTACACTATTATTCTATGAAATAATGTTATCGACTCCTTGTTCCTTCTAGAGCATGGTGAGTCATTTCCTAGATAGCTTAGCTAGTGGTAGCTACTTAGCTCACTTGCCTATAGTACCCATGCCATATCATAGTGAGGATGCACTCAATCTGTTGCCTCATACACCAAAGGAGGCATACATATTAGAATCAAACCATGAGGATGATGAGCTTAGTAACACTAAGTCTGACCTAGCGTATGAGTTATGGCTATCTGATGGCAACATATTGCGCTGATTTTTGAAGATTTTTTAAGGTTCACAGAAAGCACAAGGAAAGCTCTCAACATTACAAGTACAATTCGCAAAGCTGACTTCCCAACCATACAACTAACCATGCATATTCTAAACCCATCCTTAACGAAATACTATTGTTTTCAATTTCAACCTTTTTTATAATTCTCCATTTAATGTTTGTTTGAGTCCTTGCATCGTTCTGTGCTCTATCCCTTTTCTAGTTATTACTTGGATAATCATTCAAGATTTGGTCCTAGTTCAATCCTTTTTGAGAGATCAACTTTAAAGTATGCCAAGTACTCCACCTTCCTTAGCGTGCCCTCTATAGTTAAAATAGAGCCTTCAAGGTGAATTGTGAAAGTGAAAGTAGTTTAAACAAAAAACAAAAAAGCAAAAAAATAAAAAACAAACCAAATATAAAAAAACATTTTAAAATTAGAAAAAGAAAGGCACAAGAAGATAACCATCGCCATGTATCTAGGTAGGAATTTTGGCTCTTAGGAATGGAGCCTTGGGACCATAGCCTTGATTTTCATGGGATGGGACCTTGTGGGTTGAGACCTACCAATAAAGGACTTTAAAATTTTATTTATTTTTTACCATCGCTGTAGAGGTACTTAGCAGTTCTTAGATACTCTTGATTTTCATGGGATGGGACCTTGTGGGTTGAGACCTACCAATAAAGGACTTTAAAATTTTATTTATTTTTTACCATCGCTGTAGAGGTACTTAGCAGTTCTTAGATACTCTTGTATGAGGTCTCTCGGCCATTGCTTGGGTCTCTGCAGGGTGGTGCCCTACTTTTACATATTTATCTTCTTATTAAATTAAATAATAATAATTCAAAGGAAAAAGAAATAATCACTTGGCAGTTTCATTTTGAGGCTAGATAATAGCTAGAGACGGTTTCACCAAATTGATTGTGTGTAGAGATTGGACCATCAATAGCCACCAACAAGTGGTGTCGCACCTTACAACCTCTATCCAGCCACCATCAAAGGCATAATGAGGTACTCCACCAAACAAGTGGTGTCGCATCTAACAACCTCTATCCAGGCATCAAAGGCATAACGAGGTACTTACATAGACATTAGTGCAGCTAGAAGAACATGTCAAAGTAGCATAGAAGCTACTACAAAATATGATAAGATTTTGTAGGCATGAGCCATAAGGGTAGTGGCTATCACAACACTATTAGCAGAAAAGATCAAAGAGAATAGTTGAGCTGGAGTAGCAGTTATGCCAACAGCTTAATCCACAAGATGAAGAGCTAAACGCACAACTAAAGCACCTCATAGAGTGCGCTTCATAGGTGGCTTTGTTGCAGTGGTTCCTCAAGCCCCCACCTTAAACTTTCACATATTTCTTTGCTAGACTAACCCTCTCTTTCCTATAATATGACATAAGCATTAGTGAGGATCTAATTAGGGAGGACATAACCTTTATCCAATAAAATTATGATAGGGATACCCTTATCACCTGCTAGAACCTTCTCCCTCACAAAGTGATAGTGCACGTCAATGTGCTTCATTCTAGCATGGCATACTGGGTTACTAGGCCAATTGTATGCTACTCATGTTGTCATAAATAAATGGCAAACTAACCTATCCCATGAGCTCACCCATATCACTAAGTAGCTTTTGAAACCAAGCCACCTCACAAGCTGCCATAGTAGCAGCACCCTTGTACTCTGCATCTGTACTCGACAAGGGAACTGTTGGTTGCTTCGTACTACTCCAACTCATAGCAACACTCCCAAATGAGAACATAAAACCACTGGTAGATCTCTTGTCTGCAACACTATCAGCATTTGTGTACCCATGTAGCTATATCTCTATACCAACCTCATAGAAAAGTCCATAATCAACTGTGGACTTTATGTACCTGAGAATCCGTCTAGCCTAGGGGCCTACATAAACTAACTCACAAGTCCAACATCATAACTCAAGTCTGGCCTAGTAAGGGTCATGTAGATCAAGCTACCCACTATGCACTTGTATGTAGTGGGGTCCTCCAAAAGCTCACCTATATCTACAGAAAGATTTGTGTTCTGCTCCAATGGCACTGAAATAGGCTTATAGCTTGTCATACCATACTTGGACAACATGTACAAGCCATATTTCCTTTGCAATAACAAATTACCATGAGGTGATCTCACCACCTCTATGCCCAAGAAATATCGCAGTAGCTCACCCAAATCCTTCATCTCAAACTTTTGCTTCAAAAGCCTCTTGACATCATGTATGTCAACATCACTATCACCAGTGAATAATCAAGTCATCCACATAGATGACTAAAAGCATGATCCCTCTATCTGTCTTTTTCACACATAAAGTGAAAAATCTACATTAGATATCTGAAATCTGATGGTAACAAGATACTCCTTGACCTTGTTTGACCATGCTCTGGGTGCCTGCTCTTCAAGCCATGGCTTTGCGTAACCTGTACACAAAATCTGGGTGTGCATCACTCTCATATCATCATGTAAACTTCTTCTTGCAAATCACCATGCAAGAAGGCATTCTCTACATCCATCTCATGTAAAGACCAACCCTTTGCCCGCAACCATAGCAATGACAGCTCTCACGGTTACCATTCTTGCAACCAGGTTGAATGTCTCTTCATAGTCAATGCCATAAGTTTGTGCATAGCCTTTGGCCACCAATCTTGCCTTATACCTGCTCACATTGAACCATTAGTGTTATGCTTGAATTTATACACCCACTTACATTCAATTTCCTTCTTTTCCTTAGGCAAAGGCACTAACTCACATGTTGCATTTGTATCCAATGATGCCATCTCCTCATTCATGGAATCTTTTCACTTCTTATTTCCAAGTGCCTGCTTAAAACAACTGGGCTCCAATTCCTATATTGCTTTAACCATGTAAGCATAATGATGGGTTGTATATTCATCATATCTTAACCTATCTCAACTTGTCAACATGGTACCTAGCCCTCATAGATCTGCATACACCTAGATCACTGCCAAGCATCCTCAAAACAACCCTTATTCTCCTTACACTAGGAGTAACCACAGATGAATGAATGTAATATAATACCTGCAACTTGCAATTGTTGCAGTCTTGGTCAGTCCCCATACATCTGAATGTATGACATTTAATAGCCTTGCAATCGACATGATTTTCATGTGGGAAAGCATGTTTGGCATGCTTACCAAGCTGGCATGCTTCACATACTTTGTGCATACCATCAACCTCTCGACGAACCAAAATAAACGAATCATCTTCAACTTTTCAATCCAACGAATCCGCTTTAGGTCGGTGGTAAGGTTCCCAATTTGATCTGCTCGGATGAAGAAATATCTCGGCCCACGACTCCAAAAATCTCTACCCCATCCTCTTTCAATACGAGAGAAATGAGGGAGGGACATCTTCTCTAGTATCTGCACTATGGTGTCATGGAACTCAAAATTTGAGGAGTGACTAGCAGTCTCGAAGATGCATTGGAGAATTAGGATTCAACCAGATATTTTGGAGGATTATGATCAATGATACTATAGTTTCATTAAAAGATTGTTTTAAAGACAGCTGAATCTGTGAAAAAGGCAATTTCATATTGGGTGTGTAAGTGGTGTGACTAATTTTAAGTTTGCATGAATATTCGGCTAAGGAGCATGGGAACTCTTTTCCCTGGTACCCAAGACAAAACCTAACCAAATTCTTAAATGGATCCCATCACTACACTAGTTGGGCGGTGGCTAACCCATGGGACTGGGTGGATGGGGTTAGGCTGGACTGATGGATCCCTAAAATGAGACTTAACTCTATTATGGTACGATAGATGAAGTAAATCCCGGATAAAAATTGTTCTATGGAAAAGAATCAATGGCTGTGCCTCTAAATGAGGAAAAAAGTATTGGTCTCTATGATCCAAGTGCAAGTCTTTTCCTTGATCTGACTATGGGACTTACGGGTTTGGTCAGATGAGTTCAGTTAGTTAAGGTTTTTGACTACGTTAGAGTAAAAATATCCTGGATGAATTGCCCGTGCTTTCCGGGCGAGGGAAGTTTATTCGGGTTCGGCTTTGGAAGAACTGAAGGATTAGTCTCTTGTCCGTATATTCGTGGGTGAGGCCCCGAGTGAAGGACCCTACCCCGTGCAAGAAGTGCTACTTCTGCCGCTAGAACCCTAGGATTCGTTGCGCGGTGGGGACATGGATCTCCCACTTTTAGGAATTTGTGAATCCTTTAGCCTCAACAAATTGCCATCAATCAAAATATCCAAAATCTATGCTTTGTGGTCATTTGGTAACGAGCTAGCTGCCAAGCTATATAGCCTATCCTCTATCAAACAATCCAGTTTCTCGTCTCAATTAACTTGCACGTCATCTACGACACAACACCAAAATTAAATCGCAACATTAAAACCATAAAATGTTGTTGCCTATACGAAGTAGACAGAGGAAAGAGTGTAGGATTTCTTACTTAAAGAAACCTTCCCCTTGTGCAGGGTTTGCAATCACTACCATTTGTCTTGTAGCATGCCTTCACTTTCTTTCATCTTTATAAAATGTAGTTCTCCATTTCTCTTCAAACTCACGTGCAGGAAAACTATCTACTAGGGGCTCAATATCTCGGGTGGCTGTGAGGTACTCATTCTATGTAAGGTTCCTCCTCAGTCCTAAAAGATGTATAAGTTCTCCTCTCAGTCCCCTGTAATCATCCCCTATTTCAGAATGCAAGAAAACATTGTTTTCCTTTATTTTTGGTCTAGAGAGAGAAAATATTATAGAGAGAGATAATACAATTTTGAGATATTTTTAGATATAAAGTTATCCCTTTTATTTAAGATGAATTTTCTTGAAATAGAATTTTAAAAAGAGTTTTCTAATATGCATTAGAAATTAATTGAATATGTGCATTAGACACCTTAGTCTAAGAGTCCACATTTTCAGAAAATTATGGATTAAGGTCCAAAGATTGTTCTAAAGGGTCAATGGGGTTAATCCAAGTGTTGGGATGAGAAAAATCAAAGTATAAAAGAAAATCCCCCAAAAAGGAGTAAATTCTCACATAAGATGAAGAGTTGACTACTAGTACAGGTACTTAATAGTAAAAAAATGAGGATTTATTAGTAAAAATTTAAATTTTTGATACCTCAAGAGCTCATGAAGGAGGCACCTAGAATCTCATCATTACTCCCAATTTTTAATTCAAAAAAAATGAGATTTTCATCTCTCCTCTTTCAAATTGGATCAAAAAAGTAGGTCTAACTGGTCCAAAACTTGTCCAAATTGGATCAAATTGAAGCTGGAAGCCTCTAGATCCCAGTTGGACTTGGTTGGTGGCCTCCCTTTCCTATAAATAGAGCCCCATTCCTTTGTATTTTCATATTGGAGTAACTCTATGCTAGTGTAATTTTTAGTTTAAGTGTATTTCTATTATCCCTCTACCTTGCCTCTCCATTGTGAAACTTTGGAGCTTCACTAATCCTCTTCTTCTCTTGGAGATTACCCTCTTCTTCTTTGGTGGCCAAGCTTCCTCTTGTGGGCTTCACTTCTCTCTAAAGAATCAAGCCAAAAACCAAGGGTAAGCCTAAAACAATGGTGTTTTACTCTCTTCTTCAATGGTCTTCTTCCCAACCTCTCTAATGCTTGGGAAGCATTTTAATCCATGGTTTCTTCTTAAAACCATGCTTTTATTGATTTATATTGTTTAAATGGATTTATGTTAATCTTTTATGCTTAAATGTAATGTTTTTTATTTGTAAATCTCTCTTTTTGTAAGAATACTCATCTTTATGGATTAATCCTTCTTGGAAGGATAGATCATAGTCCTAATCTCATTTTCTTACCCAAAACTCTAGGCCTAACAAGCTAGAGATGGAGATTTGAGGATGTCCTGCATTAGGCAATTGAATGTAGCTAGCGCATTAGTTAATCTGAACAGCATGACAGTAAATTCATAATGCCCAGTATTGATGGCTGTTTTCAGTATATCTTGATCATTGATCCTAATCTAGTAATATACCCGGATTTGAGATCTATCTTTGTGAAGATCTGGGCTCCAGAAGCTCATCAATTCTTGGGATAGGATATTTAATCTTAACTGCATTGAGACCTCTGTAATCCACACAGAGTCTTAACGTCCCTCCTTCTTTTTCTAAAAGAGAACTGGCGCTCCCCAAGGTGAAACACTGGGTCTAACAAACCCTTATTCTAACAGCTGCCTAAGCTATTCCTTGAGTTCGATGGCTTCAAGAACTAGCAATTGATACGTGCGCTGGGCTACTGACTGAGCTCCGAGGGTCAATTCTATCACATGATCTACTTCCCAAATTGGAGGCATTTCAGTTAGCTCTGCTGAGAATAGATCATCAAATTCACTTAACCATTCTGGTTCTTTAGCCTTAAGCTTTGAGTCTACTGGGCTCATTTTGACAACATAAATTTGCTGCTTCTTTCTAAGTCCTTTCAGCAATCTAAAAGCTTTTAGTACAACTGAAGGTCTGGGGATCCGAAACCTCTAGTTCCTTGAACTTTGTTCCCGTGAAGGTCATTGAAGGAAATGGTTCCATTGTGACACTGTATGCCAGCTTGATTTTTGTGGAGCCAGTCCATTCCAAAGGATTCCGTCAAAAACGCCCAGAGGTAAGACTTTGAACTGACAGTCGGTCACATTTCCATCTAGATTAAACTGACAGTCGGTCACATTTCCATCTAGATTGAACTGAATAAGATCTATCTCATGGTGAGTGAAAAGAATCTTCCCACTAGCCAATTCAACTTGCATGGGTTTCCTTGATTTCTGTTCTAAGACTAGCTTATGCAAGCATCCAAGGGAAATGAATGAATAAGAACTGCCTAAATCAATCAAAAGCTTAAAAGGCTTATCCTGATACTCTGCTGGAGTATGGATGACAGAACTAACAGTTAGGGCCTTGATTTTCAATTGCAGCATAGATCTACCCTCTTTCCTCTTCTACTACATCTGAAATTGTGACTGCTCTGGGTTGCTGCAGTCTGATGCGGAACTCTTTCTCTTTGGTTGCCCCAGTACTGGGAAGGAGTTCTGAGGTTACTCTAGAGGCAGATGGCTAAGTTGGATTTCTTCTGGGGTTTCCCTGGCTTGGGCGAGATTGGTAAGAAGGGGTTGGTCTCTGAATTCGGGGTCCTTGACTTCCCTGCCCCCTTGAGTGACATGGCAGGAGTCGGGCAGTCTTTCAACTGGTGACCAAAACCTTGGCATCCAAAACATCGTTTTCACTTCTGAGCTCATCCCTCTGATTTCTTGAAAGAGGTGGGGTTCCTGAGAAAGTATTCTAGGAGAAGGGCCTTCCTTCACTTCGGAATCTTCCTACATCCTAATTCTGGTTCGGGCCTTGTTGCCTCTTCGGGGGTGGAAAGTTTGAAGTACTTCCCTAGGTTTGGAATCTTTTAAAGTTAGAGGATGCAGGCTTTGCCAACTATCATGCTATATAAGACATCTACAAATTGATATAATTTTTCAAGTGTAACAATTGCATGCTTTCAATAATTCAAATTAAGCATGTCATGACACAAGAATGTCCCCTAGTGAGTTTTGTTTTCACCTTAATACATGTACATTATGACATTAGAAACGTTCTACATTGGTCACTTTAATTGTGAAGATGGGTACACAATAGCTTTAATAGCTTCAAAAACGTGTGTACAACTCATCCATCTTACAGTCTACCATTTCAATTGTGAAATTGGATACGCAATAGTTTTAATACCTACAATTGAGTGTGTATGAGTCATCCACCTTACAAATAATTTAAGTGTTACATGGTTATCCAACTCTACGAATTTGACTGACAATCAAAGCATATTAGCAATTGCAAAGGCCCCCTTGTTTCTACTTGCACTAAGCATATTAAGTTGCATTACTCCTATTGTGTGCTTGCTTATTGATAAACCAAATTGATTCATAAAAGATTTTTCATGTGAAAACTGCAACTTTCATAAAACACTGTATTTTTTGCCTTTTGAAGTTTGTTTGACCATACCATGTATATGAATTTCTTCACTTTTAGCATTACATGTTAGTGATGTGTGTATACACACCTACATCGCCAAAACTCTTTTCCCCTCACTAGAGTTTTGTTTCACGTGCATACGCTTTTTTTTTCCTACTCATTTTGAAATTTTCTTAATCACACATAATTATTTCATTCTAATCTAGTTATTTTGTAAGCATTCACGCTTTTCTATCTTGTTTGTGTACATTGATGAAAACCTATTTTTAATTCTAAAGTCTTTACTACAAGATCTCTCATGATCCACTTCTTAGGTTGAAAACATCTCAATCATTTTGTCTACAAAAATCTGTAAAAATCATACAAAGACCTACCTTTAATGCTAATTGTAATCATTTCATGATCCACTTCTTCGGTTGAAAACATCTCAATCATTTTGTCTACAAAAATCTGTAAAAATCATACAAAGACCTAACTTTAATTCTAATTGTAACCATTTCACATACAAACTCTCTCATAATGAATTCCAATTTTCTTATTATCAACTTGCCTTTTCTCATGACCAATATTTTGGTTTGGCCTTTCTTTGAATTCATTTTATAAAAATCACATCTGTCATCATTTAACATTTCACTATTAAGGAACTATATAGTTTAAAAGTTTTATTAATTCTAATTTATTGGTAGCTGGCTTTTAAGTCAAAATTAAGTTGCTATGCGATTTATCTAAAAGCTCAACTATACACTTTATCTAAATGCTCATCAATCATAAGAATCATGTGTTTCATTTTTACAATTCGTCGATTTAATCCTCCATTATCAAAGCACATCTTGAGAGTTTTACTTTCTAAATAATCCTAGAAATTAAAACGTGATTTGTCTTATTTATGGCAATACTACGTTGCTAAATGAGAATGTAAAAACACTTGTTTTACATATGATTAAGCTACACAAAAGGGCTAAACAGAGCTGCATATGTAAACGCACTACACATGATAAGAAGACATTATTCTACATCAATCCAGCACTAAGGCTACGTAAGTTCTTGAGAATCTTACCTAAATCTAACTGAGAGATTGATGTCCCTGGACAACGGGGACAAAAGAAAGAAGCCTTCGAACCTGCACAATCTTACCCCGTTACAACCACTATGAACAGGAAAGAACAGAACCCTAGCAAGGGTTTCCACTGTGTGCCCTTCAGGAATCATGTTAGGGAGCGCCGATCTGAGAAGTGCCGACACAAGCACCTCCAGTGAGGAACAGGCATGTCCCGTGAGATAATTTAGCACAAACTTTGAACTCCACAGCAAGCAACATGAGCTGTGAAGTCTTCGACTTGTGGCGGAGCACAAAAAGCACACAGGTGTACAGAGAAAGGCACACAGTATTTGATTACAGAGGGCTGGACAGAGTAGTAGCAGACCTGGAGGGGGCAGTGATGTCCACACCTCGTGTACCGCAGCAAAGCAGAGGTAGCTTGGCGGCATAGCTGGAGGCAGATTTCATCTCGCTTCTAGGGAACGGGCGTGAAGGCAAAGACAGAGTGCCGCCGACAGCCAGCAAATGAAGAAGCTTGAGTAAACCTCGAAGCAACGAGACCGGACTTATATACATAACCATACAAAACCCTAAACACCCTAACCCTAGATTTATCATCTATTACATACGAAAAATCCCTTCAATTTGACCCTCTCAACAAGATCTATCTATTACATATTAACCATGGACAATACAAAATACTAAACTCCCTAACCCTAGATCTATCTATTACATATATTAACCATGGACAACCAAGGCACAAGGAGAGAGAAGAGAAAAAAAGAAATCCCGGATTTCTGAGGAAAAATGACCCTTTATATTCCGGCTTCCATTCCTGCGTTTCGCTTCTTAATTTAATGTCTTTTACATACCACAACAACACACCGGCTCAGTACTAGTTACATAATAACCATGTACAGCCGAGGCACGAGGAGAGGAGAGAGAAAAGAAATCTTTGATTTCTAAAAAATAAGAGGCCTTCGATTGACCCTTTGTATCTCCGGCTTCCATTCCTGCGTTTCACTTCTTAATGTCTTTTACATACCACAACAACGCGTGGGTTGAGTACTAGTCATCTATTACATATGAACCATGGACAACCAAGGCACAAGGAGAGGAGAGAAAAAATAAAATCTTGGATTTCTAAAAAATAGGAGAAAAAAATCCCTTCAATTTGACCCTTTATATTTCGGAGATAAAAAAAGAAATCTTGGATTTCTAAAAAATAAGAGAAAAAATCCCCTTCGATTTCACCCTTTGTATTACGGCTTCCATTCTTCTTAATATCTTTTACATACCGCAACAACGCACGGGTTGAGTACTAGTACTAGTAACTATCACACCCCCTAAAAAGACACTTTTTCGAGAAAATTTTGCCATTTGTTTGTATCAAAGTCTGATTTTTGGGTAATGGGCTGGTTTTTCCAAATGCAACCCTTCTCCAACACTGCTAGAAAAAAACCATCCTTTAGCGTATTTTGCACCGATTAAAATTAAAAAAAACCAATTGTATTTACTCTTGTCTTTACAAAAATTGATAAAATTTATAGGTTTTTAGTTATAAAAACCAGTTAATAATGCAATTTTGAATAGGGAAAACCACTTGTAATCTAACTTGTCTTTTTTCTCATTGGCTAGGAAAAATGTTTTTCTCTAGCATGCCTTCTCCCTTGTCCTCTTAAAATACTTACCAAACATCAGGATTTTTCTCATAACTCAGGCTATCTTCTATGATAGCTAAAGATGTAAAACAAGCATAGATTCACTAGGTGTCTAAACGAGCTTTTGAGTAAAAATCATGGTGCCATAATACTAGCCCCTTTACCTTGTACAATGGACCTCCAACACTTTCATTTTTACCTGAGCATTAAATTTTCTCGATTCTAAAAATTCTATAAATTTTAAGATATCATAATTAGTTTTAGCTCTAGGATTTGCACATTTTTTATAAATACCTTCAAAATTTTGAGACTATAAGTTTGATGATCTAGTTTAGAAAATGTTGAGCATTGAACACACGTGGTAGATTAGCGTAAAAAGTGAAATAAAGGTATGCGATGTTAATATACTGGTGTTTTTTGTGGGTGACTTTGTTTAGGAGTGATAGATTGTTCTTTTTTGTCCTCAGCCTTTTTAAGTATTCCATCAAAGTTGTCCCTAAACTTGGGCAAGGTAGTAGAAGCAACACGACAATAGAGCGAGTTAGAAGTTCTTCACAATGGGGGGCAAAGTCATCATTCAAGAATTTCATACTCTAAAAATGGTAAATTTTGCATAGTCACAAATGGTTGTATCCCTCTATTGTGAAGTTTCATTAGCTAATTTTGTAAGAAATTACAACGTGTGTGTTAACATAAACAACATGATCTTCACAAAGACCGAGATTCACCAAGATAGAAAGACGGGGATTACCATTGCAACTATCCATGTACTTTGGTGATGGAGCTTAGACGGCAATCTGGGAAAGACACTTAGATGAGGTTGTACATACCATGAAAGAAGGAGCAACACAATGTTTGTTTCTCCTTAAAAAGTGGAATTTGATTAGTTTAGAATGCTTTAAACCATTTGGGATAATTTCTAAGTAACTTGAGAATGAAAAGAATTGAAAAATGGTCAGCCATACAAAGGAGGTTATGGTAAAATTTTCATAAATTTTGTGAAATAAATTTTATCTTTTATTATTCAAAAAGAGTAATCCCCACCGTTTGTGTATTCTAAAAGTGTTATTTTTATTCTATGCATAGAAAAATACATATTAGAAATATTTTTATTGTAAAAGTGTTATTTTTATTAGAATTAATTTCTATGCATAAAAATATGTATATTGGAAATATTTTGATTATAAAACTGTTACTTTCATTAAAATTGAATTTATGCATAAAAAGATGCATAAAAGAATTATTATTATTATTATAAAAGCATTACTTTCATCAAATTTTGATTTTATCCATAGAAAGATGCATAAAGAAATTTATTTTTATTTCAAAAGAGTTATTCTCATCAATTTTGATTTTATGCATAAAGAAATTTATTTTTATTTCAAAAGTGTTATTCTCATCAATTTTGATTTTATGCATAGAAAGATGCATAAAGAAATTTATTTTTATTTCAAAAGTGTTATTCTCATCAATTTTGATTTTATGCATAAAAATATGCATAAAGAAATTTATTTTTATTTCAAAAGTGTTATTCTCATCAATTTTGATTTTATGCATAGAAAGATGCATAAAGAAATTTATTTTTATTTCAAGAAGTGTTATTTTTATTTCAAAAGTGTTATTCTCATCAATTTTGATTTTATGCATAGAAAGATGCATAAAGAAATTTATTTTTATTTCAAAAGAGTTATTGTCATCAATTTTCATTTTATGCATAAAGAAATTTATTTTTATTTCAAAAGAGTTACTCTCATCAATTTTGATTTTATGCATAGAAAGATGCATAAAGAAATTTATTTTTATTTCAAAAGAGTTACTCTCATTAATTTTGATTTTATGCATAGAAAGAAGCATAAAGAAATTTATTTTTATTTCAAAAGAGTTATTCTCATAAAAATTGAATTTATGGATAAAAAGATGCATAAAAGAATTATTTTTATTTTGAAAGTGTTATTCTCCTTAAAATTGAATTTATGCATAAATAGATGCATTGTAAGATTCCTCCCAGCCTCTCAAGATGTCCAGTATCTTCCCTTGTAATCAAATCCCTCTTCAGATATATAAAAGATCTTATTTCTACCTATTTTGACTGAGAGAGAGAAAATATTCTAGAGAGAGGTTATTCAGATTTTAGATATTTTTGGATGGAAAAATATCTCTTCTTATTAAAATAAATTCCCCCAAAACAGAAGTTCAAAAGATTTTCAAAAGGTGCATTAGAAATCAATTATAATCTGTTCAAAAGGCCTTATCCTAAGGGTCCAGATTTTTTGAAAATTTTAAATTAAGGTTTTGAGGGGCCAATCAGATTCATCCAAATGTGTGGAGGAGATAAATAGAAGAAATAAAGAAAATCCTCCCAAAAATGAGTAAATACTCACATAAGATGAAGAGTGGACTAAGGACCAAAGAAAATACTAAAAAAATGATTTTTTGACACCTCAGAGTGGGGATTCCCCCCTCATGAAGGAGGTGCCTATTTCACAGGTGTGGTGGAGTTTTAAATTCCCAAATATTGAGATATTTCATCTCTCCTCTCTCCTAATTCAAGTCTAGTTCCAAAAAGTAAGCTAAACTGACCCAAAAATGGTCAAAAAATTGACCAAACTGATATGGAAAATTCTAGAATCAGTTTGCTTGGTTAGAAACTCACTTTTTCCTATAAATAGAAGCCTCCCCCTTTGTTGAATCTTAATAGTGTTTTATGCACTATTACTCTACTCCTTCCCAGAGCCAAAAACTGTAAATTTCTTAATAATTCATTAGTTTTTGACCATTCCCTCTTCTAAATAATTGGTGGCCACTCTTGTTGCAAACAAGAGTAGATCCCTCAAACCATCAAGCCAAAGGAAAGCTCTCAAAAATTCATGTAAGTTAGAAATCCTACTTTTTCTTTATTCTTTTAATGGTTTTCTAATTTTTGTTATCTTTAAAATGATAAAATGATGCTATGCCTTGTTGGAAAGGCTTTCCCCCTCTCTTCTTCTTAAATTCAGTCTTTCTTTATCCTAGATAAGTAATCAAATTGTTAGAATTAAACTTTTCATATTGTTTCTCTTTTAAAAGTGGAATTTGATTAGTTTAGAATGCTTTAAACCATTTGGGGATAATTTTTAGGTAATTTAAGGATAGGAAAATTTGAAAAATGGTCAGCCATACAAAGGAGGTTATGGCAAAATTTTCTTAAATTTTATGAAATAAGTTTTATCTTTTATTATTCAAAAAGAGTAATCCCCATCGTTTGTGTATCCTAAAAGTGTTATTTTCATTCCAGGCTTAGAAAAATGCATAGTAAAAATATTTTTATTATAAAAGTGTTATTTTCATTAAAATTAAATTCTATGCATAGAAAGATGCATATTGATTATTTTTTTATTATGAAAGAGTGATTTTAATTAGATTTAAATTCTATGCATAGAAAGATGCATATTGATTATTTTTTTATTATAAAAGAGTGATTTTCATTAGATTTAAATTCGATGCATAGAAAGATGCATATTGATTATTATTTTTATTATAAAAGAGTGATTTTCATTATATTTAAATTCTATGCATAGAAAGATGCATATTGATTATTTTTATTATTATAAAAGAGTGATTTGTTATAAATGAGTGATTTTCATTAGATTTTAATTCTATGCATAGAAAGATGTATATTGATTTTTATGCATAAATAAATGCATGAAATATTTTTTTATTAAAAGTTTTACTTTCATCAATATTGATTTTTATGCATTAAAGAATTTTTTTAATTATAAAAGTGTTACTTTCATCAATATTGATTTTTATGCATAAATAGATGCATAAAAGATTTTTTTAAATAAAAGTGTTACTTTCATCAAAGGGTGGTTGCAAGATCAGGGTGCCCAGTTTTGTCCACTCAGGCACCCTGTAAACAGTAAAAAAATAGGCATTTGTTTACCTTTAGTGGCTAATCTCTCCTAGTAAATGAAGGAATTTCGTTTCAAGTTCTTTTGTTGGAACATCATATTCAAAGTTGGAAATATAGTTGCATAATTTGATTAAGCATTAGATGGTCAAAAGTCCTCATTTTCTTAGGTACAAGGTCAATGTATACACCCTGTCCCAAATTTGAACTGATTCCATAAAATGCTAATATCTTTTACATATAAACTCATATGAGATTCCCACTTTGTACCTTAGATCTTCACATAATATGGAGCTTAACTTGATTTTTCAAGAAAATTTTAAGATATTTGTCTATTTTCTTTAAATATTTCAAGGTCTCTAAAGTATTATAATATACGCCTGTTTTTGTACCCACAATAGCTACCACTTAAAATCCTCAATCTTGTAGATCAAAAGAGTGGGTAGATACTAAGACATTAGTAGAATGTGGTGGTTAGTAAAAATTGCAAATCCAATGGTTGGATTTTTTAATGATCTCTTTTTCAAAATTCTTCCAGACTATCAGAAGGCCTGTAAATATTAATAATCTAATTAGTAAAATTACATTTTTGATGTGAATCATCTAAAACCTATAGGGACTAGTGTACTTGTAATGGTGCATCTATGGAAAAATAAATTGGATCACTCTAAGTATGGAAAGATCATTTGTTTATTATTTCATCATATTTTTGATTAATTTTGATTAATTAGACTAATTTATATTAATTTAAGTTATATTAGGTTAATTTAAGAGCAAGTGTATTTTTAATTATTTGCTTGATCTAATTTTAAGTACCTTGCCCCCCAAAATTTGCTCTCCAAGCTATGTCCCAGTTCTGCATAAACTGGACAAAACTGGATACCCTGATCTTGCAACAGCCCCAAAATTGATTTTTTTAATGCATAAATAGAGGCATAAAAGGATTTTTCTTTCATATAAAAGTGTTATTTTTATAGAAGTTGGATTTCATGCATAAATAGATGCATACATAATTTTTATATCAAAATAAGAGTTCTCTTTAATCCTATGTTTAAATCCCATGAATATTGGTAAATGAATAAGTAAATACTCAGTGAAGAAAAATTATATTGTTTCATATTCTCTAGGATGGTATTGAGAAAATTCAGAAAAACTATCGAAGTCGAAATTTTAGATAAATGATTAATTTATTCCTCATAGGAATTCATGATTAGTTTTGAATTCAGTTAAGCAAAATACTCAATGAATGAAATTCAGTAAAGTAGTAATACCCTTCGAGAAAGATAGTTCAGGGAGAACCTTTCCAAACTCAAACCCTGAATCAGACTATGACCAAGACGTAACTCCTTCGTCAGTTTCAAGAAAAGACGATGTGACCAGTTCAGTAATCTACACTCAAATCACCCACACCAAATCTGAAACTAAGTTGAGACCTTTGATTTTGATCTAAGGATCAAGAATTCACAATTCGAGGAATTCTGCTTGGGAATCCAGACCTGTGATCTAGAAGTCTTGGGATACGGAATTAAGATATACTCGTTGTCTTACGCCAGAATGCTAGAGGGAGCATTTGGTATATGTGTTTTTCTAAGGGAAGTTCGGTTGCAACAGCTGGCAGGGAGTGTTCAAAGGACGGCTCACGCGGCAAAAACCTGCCCAGGTCTTGTCCAGCCTAGGTATGGTGTAAAATGGTGTGCTTCCGGTACGATGGGCGAGGGCCGACAAAGCGGTCCTTGAGTGAAGTGCCAGGATACCTAAGGAGGATCCTGGAGGCTTCTGACCAGGCGATGCACGGGCTCGCGGTGCTTAGGACACCCATGCGTATGTTGTGGAAGATATATATATGTATGATGAGAAAATTATTGTAATCTGTTATTGGATCTCGTTGCTGACCTACTGGTCTCAACGGAGAGTCCAGAGTGATACTGTTTTGTGAGAAACAAGGATGGAATGGAAATTTTGAGTTATGACATCTGTAACCAATAATTTTTTGTCAATGGATTATTTTATAAATTAAAGTTTAAAGAGGAGTGTGTGCGTATCTGTATTCTAAAGCAAAAGATAGGAAAGGCATCCAATTATGGGTGGGTGAGTACTTGTCTGGTTCTACCAATTCCAGTGGTTGGGCCTTTTAGTTTGGGCGGTGGCTAACCCATGGGCCGGATGGGGTTAGGCTGGAATCAGTGGAGTTTTAATAATAAAATTGATCAATAGGAATACGCTTATAACTCGAATAGTTAAATAATAACATGAAGACTTCTCAAATGAATAGATCAACGGCTGTGCCTGATTCAATTAGGAAAAATGCATTGATTCCTTCAAGTTAAGTCTCTAACAGTTTTCCTTCTATCAGGTTTTTTCAGATGGAGGTTAGTTCAGTATCTTGACCTTGTTAGAAAAATTCGTTAAGAAAATAAAAATGGTGAAATGGTCCCCGTTTTCCGGGCATGGGAAATTTTCCTGGTTTCGATTTTTAGAATGACCACCAGCTTAGTCTCATGCCCGGACATTCGAGGGCGAGGCCTCGAGTGGGAAACCCTGCCCCATGCAAGAGGGAGCTGCTTTCGCTGCCAGCAATCGTGAATCCGGTGCGCGGAGGGGGCAGTGGGATCTCACAGTTGGTATCAGAGTGCTGTTGTAAATTTACGTAACATCAACAGAAATTGCTTAAAATTTTAAAGTAAATTGGGAAATAATGTTTTCACTTGTTAATATTATGTTTAATGAACTTCAAAAATTGAAAGTCATAAATTGAATTGGAAATTTATAGATGGATACCTCGAATCTATATGGCATTCCTAAACTCTCCCCAGAGAGAGTGGATATAATAGCCTTTGCATTCGAGCACCTCATCAACTCTGCTCTACGACCTGAGTAAGCAGAGTGAGACTCGCACGTCATTTTGAGAGCGACGTCGGTATATGTGGTTGTATGGAGGACGATGTAGTAATGTCAGTACCAGTCAGCGTCAGAGGCTCAGGCAAAATATTTTCTTAGCCATGATTCTGATAAGGCTAGGGCTTGTTCAGCATGTACAACTCTTTGATCATTCACCCGGAACTTCGGAATTTCATGCCGAATTTTTAGGCTTCTTAGCCACTTTATCCCTAGAAGTAGAATTACAGCACCTCTTTCTCTAATGAATCATGTGTACCATGGTATGTCTCCTTTGCAGTTTCGCTTCTTTATGTGAATACGATTGAGGCAGGGATTTTGGGAGCCGTGATGCTCTATGTATATATTGAAAACTTTTGATAATAAACGATGTTTTGCAAAAAAAAAATCAAATTATTTTCATGATTGTGACTATGGTTAATAGAATTATCAGAGTAAAACTTGTTTCATGATGTATGATGAAATAATTATCTGTTTAAAGAATAAATCACAAAAATTAAATAATCATAAATCTATTGTCAAAGTTAAGTTGACGAAAATCTCGTTTTGTCAGTCATCATGAGGCGCGCGGCGCGTGCAAGGCAACCGAATCCTCTAATCGATAACGAAGAGTTAGATCCGGATGTTCGAAAAGCCCTGCACAGATCCCAACCTGGTCCCTTCAAGGGTGAAGGGGAGCAGTTAGGTGAAGTAGTGGAAAAGTGGATTGAGGCAGTGGAGGAATACTTTAATGTAACTGGCTACAACGAGAGAAGCAAGATGGCTCTTGCCAGGTTAAAGATTGTGCAAACGGCCAGGGTCACTTGGAGGAATCACTGCGAGACTAACCATCTCGACTGGAATACCCGATCTTAAAGCTTACCTTAGAAAGAGGTTTTGTCCTCTAGGCTTCCTTGAAACTAAAATGAATGAGTTCTTGGAACTAAAGCAGGATAGCCAGACAATTGAAGAGTACCATCAAGCTTTTGCCCTTCTCCTTAAATATTCTCCTCAATTGGATGAAGAGCATGTTCATTCGAGGAATGAACGAGCCATTGGACACCTTAGTAAAGAATGCCAAACCTATTTCAATGGCCAAAGCAGTAAGAATGGCAAAGGACTTAGCCAAAGCCTTTGTTTTTAAGGTCCCGCTAAAGCCTGCACCCTCTAACTTTAAAAGATTCCAAACCCCGGGAAGTACTTCAAACTTTCCTCCCCCAAAGAGGCAGCAAGGCCCAAATTAGAATCAGGATGCAGGAAGATTCAGAAGTGAAGGACCCTTCCCCTAGAACACTTTCTCAGGAGCCCCACCTCTTTCAAGGATTCAGAGGGAAGAGCTCAGAAGTGAGAACCGGTGTTTTGGATGTCAGGGTTTTGGTCACCAGCTGAAAGTCTGCCTGACTCCTGCTATGTCAAGGGGACAAGGAAGTCAAGGACCGAGAGTGCAGAGACCAACCCCTTCCTATCAGTCAAATCAGGGTCCATCTTGCCCAAATCAAGGAAATCCTAGGAGAACTCCAGCTCAGGCGTCTGCCTCTGTCCAGAGTAGCCTCAGAACTCCTTCCCAGAACTGGAGCAACCAAAGAGAAAGAGTTCCACCTTAGACTGCAGCAATCAGAGCAGTCACAATAGTAGAGGTAGTGGAAGAGGAAAGAGGACAGATTTATGCAGCAATTGAAAACCAAGGGCCAAATTGCCAATTCTCCATCATCCATACTCCAGCTGAGTATCAGGGTAAGCCTTTTAAGCTTTTGATTGATTCAGGTAGTACTCATTCTTTCATTTCCCCTGGATGCTTGCGTAAGCTAGTCTTAGATCAAAAATCAGGGAAACCTATGCAAGTTGAATTGGCCAATGGGAAGATTCTTTTCACTCACCTTGAGACAGATTGTATTCAGTTCAATCTAGATGGGAATTTAACTGACTGTTAGTTCAGAGGTATACCTTTGGGAGTTTTTGACGGGATCCTTGGAATGGATTGGCTCCACAAAAATCAAACTGACATTCACTGTCATAATGGAACCATTTCCTTCCGTGACCTTCACGGAAGGAAATGAACTTTATTTTCGTGACCTTTATAGAAATAAAGTTCAAGGAATCGGAATTTCAGGATCCCCAAGTCTGCAGTTAGTAAAGGCTTCTAAGTTACTAAAAGGACTTAGAAAGAAGCTCATTTATGTTGTCAAAATGAATCCAGTAGACTCAAAGTTAAAAGCTAAAGAACCTGAATGGTTAAGTGATTATGATGATTTATTCCCAGCAGAATTAACAGAGATGCCTCCAATTCGAGAAGTAGATCATGTGATAGAATTGACCTTGGAGCTCAGCCAGTAGCCTTGCGCACGTACAAAATTCTAGTTCCTGAAGCCATTGAACTCAAGGAACAGCTTAGACAGCTGTTAGAATAAGGGTTTGTAAGGCCCAGTGTTTCACCTTGGGGTGTGCTGTTGAGATTCAAGCTCGATGTCAGCTCTTGTGCCAGCTACACCATGTGCTGGCATGTTAGGTAGCAGCATGTGTGAGACATAAATGACCGCGTCTAGCTGGTCATAGTGTGTGGACATTAGCTAGGGTTAGCTGTGTGTGGACATAACACATAGTGTTGTGTGTTATTGAGATTCAAGCTCGATGTCAGCTCTTGTGTTGCCAGCTACACCATGTGCTGGCATGTTAGGTAGCAGCATGTGTGAGACATAAATGACCGCGTCCAGCTGGTCATAGTGTGTGGACATTAGCTAGGGTTAGCTGTGTGTGGACATAACACATAGTGTGTGTTGTGTATTATGGATTATGGCTTTATGCATTGTGTGAGTTGGGAGATGGCTTCCCTCTATGGTTAGGGTTTGCATATACATTAGGGTTTTCTCCTGTGTGTGTGTCTCCTCTCCCTCTACCTGTTTTTCATCATGGTATCAGAGCCTGGTGCTCTCTATTAGGGTTTATGAGTGAGTGAGTGAGAGAAGAGGGAGAAGTAGCTGTGAAGAAAAGCTGTGAAGCTTGCCATTGATGCTGTCAAGCTTGGAGCACACCGATTTCTATCAGATCTGAGAGCTTGGCCTATCGGGTAAGGACTACTAAACACCCTTGAGCGGATTGCAGGTGATTCAAGCACAAACAAGGCAAATCGGGGTTGCCCAAAGCAAAAGAAAATTCTGGTTTTTTGCAAGCTTTCCATTGGAGCTTGAAAGCAGTGATGTATTGTGAAAATAGATGCAATCTAGCAAAGGAACATGTATGTGACAAGGATTAATGTATTGGCAACTCATGTGCAAGCCCTAAATTGAATTTGGAACCAAGATTGGTGCATTTATGTGAGAGGAAAATCACTGGTTTGAACCCTTCACAAAAACAGAGAAATGATGCTCATTGTGGATGCAATTAAAGCAAGGTTTTTGCAAAAATCACTACATTAATGGATTGGGCACATGCCTAGGTGTGTTGGGCATCTAAATGTACCATAAATTATCATTATAATCTCCTCAAATCAACCCTACAGTAGGCGGCGCAGCAGCCAGATATGTAGAAACAGAGCAGTTTTTCACTTTTTTACTAGGTGGAGGCCAAAAATCAAGTCTTATGGTTGAAAATTTCCAAAATTCTCTTAGAAATTGTGTGGTACATACACTTGAGAAGGTTGCTATATGATTGGTTGAAGCAATTATGCATTATGGTGCTGGAAATGAGCTGATTAAATAGGCTGTCTATATTGTGATTACTGAAACAGAGGGTGATTAATCGGCTAATTACTCTCTCATCTTAAACAATTGGTCTAATTCCTTTTACATGGAGTTAGTAGACATCAATGCTAAGCTAATGAATGCCTGATCTCTCAATTTGGACACGAATCAAAGGAATTAGAGCCATTTTACTACTAGTCTTTTTTGGTTTTACTGTTTTTTCTCAAAACAGAGAAGGGGATCTGACAAATTTGGTATGTACACACCTTGGTTGGTGTTGATATGCAAGATTGAGCTTGTTTAGGTGTTGATATGCAAGATTGAGCTTGTTTAGGTGTCAATGCAAGTTATCCACACTTGATTGAACCACTACATTACAATTTGAAGCCTTGGAAAGTGCGCCAAAACAGGGTACCTTGGACTGCGTATGCCAGTTTATTTTTGGATGCAATCAGTTTGATTTTTGGATGCAATCAGTTTATTTTTGGATGCAATCAGTTTGCTTTTTGGATGCAATCAGTTGATTTTTGGATGCAATCAGTTTGATTTTTGGATGCAATCAGTTTGATTTTTGGATGTAATCAGTTTGATTTTCTACATCAAAAGTGAAGTTTGTTGAGTACTTTGGAGTATCTAGAACACTTATTAGAGTGTGGTTGAGCTGAGGAAGGCTTGTTTACAGATTTGGACATGTGCGGAAGAAGGTGCATTTGCATTGAGCAAATATGTCAGACAACCCGGTACAAATTGTGGGTGAAAAGTTGGATAGGAAGAACTTTCAGGCATGGAAGTACAGGATCAAAAGCTTTCTGAAGGGAAAAGGTTTTTGGAACCTTGTTCAGGTGCGGAGCCAGAGCCGAAACTACCCCGACAACCTACACAGCAACAACAGGTTGTACTCTCATAAGCAATGATCAGAAAGAGCATACAAAGTTTTGCATTACCTGTCTATATGTATCTCGGATGCTATACTCATACATATACATGATGCTGAGAATCCCAAGGATGCATGGGATACATTGGTAAAGCTGTTTGATACCTTCACTAGTGCTCGCAAGTCTTAGTTTTGGCGACAACAGATTCATAATGTGAAATAGAAAGGAAGGAGCATCCATGATTATGTACAAGAGATAAAGAAGTATGCAGATGCATTAGCAACAATCAATGTCCCCATGCTGCCTGATCATGATTTGGTAGACATTACCTTGCGTGGTCTTGGCAAGGAGTATAAGCCTTTTGATACATCCATCTCGGTTCGGAGTACAGGTTTACCAGATTTTGATGAGTTGGTTTCACTCTTACTTGTTGAGGAAATCAAACTCAGTGACTCTTTTCATGATGCATCTACTAGCCATGATGATAATGGCAGAAATCAGGCTTTCTATTCACAAAGGGGATTTAGAGGCAGGGGGAGATTTGCATCACGTGGCCGTGGTAGGGGGAGATTTGCATCACGTGGCCATGTGGCAAGGGGAGATTTAGAGGCAAGGGGAGATTTGCATCACGTGGCCGTGGTAATGGTTGTGGATGGCAGGACGACAGGTCACCACAACAGAATTTTCAGCCTACATATGGTGCTAGAGGTGGTTGTGGTGGATATACACCTCAGAGAGGCAAAGGTAATCCTTGTGGTAGAGGACGTTGGCAAGGCCAACAAACATCTATGCAAAATGTGGAATGCCATTACTGTGGGAAATTTGGTCGTATGGCACGTGATTGTTTTCGCAAACAAAATATTTGAGAGGGGGTAGAGCACATGGTGGGACATTATGCACAACATGGTGGAAATTATGCAAGTGGTGGAAATTATGCATCAAGCAGTAATGATGGCAGTGCAAATCACTTGTTTGCCATGAAACATGTTGTGGGATCTATGATGACAAATGGTGAAAGTGATGACACTTGGTATATGGACTCTGGAGCATCAAACTATATGACTTGTCATGGCGAATGGTTTGAGCATATGAAGCCTATGGATGTGAAAGGCTATGTGGAAACAGGAGATGATACCCAACATGCTATCACACATGTTGGAAGTGTACCATTGGTTATGCACAATGGTGAAACAAAGTCTATGGGCAGATGTCTTGTATGTGCCTTATATTATAAAAAGTTTTGCCTCAGTTGGTCAAATGGTGGAACAGGGTTTACAGGTTCGTTTCAATGAGCATGGTTGCTTCATTGAGGATTTCAAAAATGGATGTAGAGTCATTGTTGAAGGCAAGAAAGAAGGCAGGTTATTTAAGTTGGATGCTGGGATTCCTGAGTTGAAATCAACCATGTTCTCTAAAAGCTGAAATGTGGTACAGGACATTGACATGTGGCATAAAAGGATTGGACATGTGAACATACAAAGGTTAAAGAACATGCAGGCAAGAGGCATTGTTAGTGGGCTACCTAGATTCAAGTATGATGGGAATATGCATGCTTGTGATGCCTGTCAGTTTGGAAAGCAAGCGAGGTTGCCGTTTCCAAAAGAAGGCAACATGAGTAGCAGGCCACTTGAAATAGTTCATAGCAATGTATGGGGTCCTGCACAAAACCCATCCATTAAAGGCAGCTTGTATTATGTGGTGACATTCATTGATGATTTCAACAGAATGACTTGGATTTACTTTCTCAGAGAGAAAAGTGAAGTGTTGGGAAAGTTTATGGACTTCAAAGCTTTTGTAGAGAAGAAATATGGCTCTTGGATAAAATGTTTAAGGAGGACAGATGGAGGTGGTGAATACACCTCACATGCTTTTGAGCATTTCTTGAGAAAGCATGGTATAAGAAGGTAGTTAACTTGCAGGTACACACCTCAGCAAAATGGTGTTGCTGAGAGAAAGAATAGAGTCATTTGTGATGTGGCCAGGGCGATGCTCAATGAAAAGAGCATGCCAGACTATTATTGGGCAGAAGCGTGTGCCACCGTGGTGTATGTACTTAATAAGACACCCACAGCAGCCATACATGGAAGTATGCGCCAGAGATGTGGCTTACAGGTTTTAGGCCAGACATTGGACACCTCAAAGTGTTTGGGTGCATAGCTTATGTACATGTGCCTAAAGAGAGAAGGAGGAAGTTGGATCCTAAGGCAGAGAAGTGTGTGTTTGTTGGTTATGCACAGGATCGCAAGGCATATAAATGTTACAATCCACAAACTAGGCAAGTGGTTATCTCACAAGATGTGGTGTTTGATGAACTTGCTAGTTGGTACAAAGCAAAGGATGAGGGTGTCATTGATTCCCTTGATGCTGATGTGCATGTGAACTTGCCACAAGCAAGTTCTATTTCTATGTCTGGGCCAGCAGAGTCTGAGAGTAGCACTATACGTCTATGGTTAGGACGCTTGAGACATGAGAGTCTGAGCACTGGGAGTAGTGCTATGGATAAAGGGAAAAAGAAGGTTGAAGGAATTGGCATTACAGGTTATGAGTCATCAAGTTCAGAGAGTTTGGATGAGGAACTTGGCATACCAGTTTTACGCACACCTGGTGCAAGGCAGGATAGATATGTGCCTCCACATGTTAGAGTGACAGGTGTTCAGAGTGATCCGCATGCATTACGGAGATCCCAAAGGGTGAGGTATCCAGTTTTGATAGGTTGACATATCGTGATTTTGCTATGCATTACGCATATATGACCTCTTTGGTGAAGCATGTGGAACCTACATGCTATACAGAAGCTATTGGGAAGCATGTATGGGAGAAGGCAATGGATGTTGAGATGAATGCTTTGGTTCATAATAATGAAACATGGGATTTGGTTGCCTTACCCCACCATAAGGCAAAAATGTTATTAGTTGCAAATGGGTTTACAAGGTGAAATGCAAGTCAAATGGTTCCATTGAGTGCCATAAAGCGCGATTGGTAGCTAAGGGTTATGCACAAACCCAACGCTTGGACTATGATGAAACATTTAGTCCAGTTGCAAAGATGGGAGTAGTGAGAGCAGTCATTGCTACAAATGGTTTGGGAAATGCATCAAATGGATGTGAAAAATGCATTTCTGAATGGTGATCTACAAGAGGAAGTTTATATGGCATAGCCAGAAGGATATGTACACCCGAGGCATCCCACTCATGAATGCAGATTAAAGAAAGCATTATATGGTTTGAAGCAAGCACCTCGTGCTTGGAGTGATAAGATAAGCCGATATCTTATCTCCCTTGGATTTCAGGTTTCTTTAGTAGATTCTTCACTCTATGTGACAAAAACAGATCATGGGATTGTCTTACTTGTCATCTATGTGGATGACTTGATTGTCACAAGAGATCATGCTATAGATGTTATGCATGTCAAGAAGGCATTGAGTGGGGAGTTTGACATGAAAGACTTGGGTGAATTGAGATATTTTCTTGGGATTGAAGTGATCAAAGACCATGCAGGTACATGGTTAGTGCAACGCCAATATGCATTGGATATGTTGG
The DNA here is from genome assembly GCF_041138505.1 of Cibotium barometz. NCBI lineage: Eukaryota > Viridiplantae > Streptophyta > Polypodiopsida > Cyatheales > Cibotiaceae > Cibotium > Cibotium barometz. Next base: position 35,798,633 of record NC_141106.1, read on the forward strand.
CAAAATATGGGATGACAGGGTGTAAGCTGATGAGTACACCTTTGGAGCAAAATGTAAAGCTGCGAGCTGATTTTGGTGAAGAGTTGGATGATCCATCTATGTACCGAAAGATGGTTGGCAGTCTTATTTACATGACTATCACACACCCGGATCTCAGTTATGCTGTGGGACTAGTAAGCCAATTTATGCAGAGCCCCAGAAAACCTCATTTGGATGCAATGAGACGCATTATGTGATATGTAAAGACCACTGCACATTATGGTCTTCTTTATGAGCATGGTAAAGGCTTGGATGTACACGGCTACATAGACGTAGATTGGGCAGGTAGCTCGTATGACAGGAGGTCTACTAGTGGTTATGCCTTTACATTTGGAAGTGCAGTGGTGAGTTGGAGTAGCAAAAAGCAACCTACTGTTGCTTTATCTAGTACAAAGGCTGAATACAGGGGTGTAGCCATTGCTACATGTGAAGGAGTATGGTTAAAGAGTCTCTTGGCTGATTTGGGTGAGCCTATTGATGGCAAGGTTGTCATTCATTGTGACAACATGAGCAGCATACAGTTGGCCAAGAATCCAGTTTTTCATGTGCGGACCAAACACATAGAGGTCCACTATCACTTTGTCAAAGAGAAAGTGCTGGATGGTACAATGGATTCGCAATATGTGAAGATTGAAGAGCAGGTGGCCGACATCTTTACAAAGCCACTTAGCAAGGAGAAGTTTGAGTACTTCCGTACTATGTTGGGAGTACGTGGGATGAGCTTGAGGGGGAGTGTTGAGAGCTTTGATAGCCCAAGCTCATCTACATCTTCATCTATGGCAGTACATCATGAGCTTGAGAGGGACTGTTCGATGTCAGCTTGTGCCAGCTGCACCATGTGCTGGCATGTTAGGTAGCAACATGTGTGAGACATAAATGACCGCGTCCAGCTGGTCATAGTGTGTGGACATTAGCTAGGGTTAGCTGTGTGGACATAACACATAGTGTGTGTTGTGTATTATGCATTATGGCTTTATGCATTGTGTGAGTTGGGAGATGGCTTCCCTCTATGGTTAGGGTTTGCAATATACATCAGGGTTTGCTCCTATGTGTGTGTCTCCTCTCCCTCTACCTGTTTTTCATCATGTGCCAGTTCTCTTTCGGAAAAAGAAAGATGGAACGCTAAGACTCTGTGTGGACTCCTCCAGAGGTCTAAATCAGCTGCTGACAGTTAAGAATAAGTATCCAATCCCCAGAATTGATGAGCTTCTGGATAGGCTAAGTGGTGCCCAAATCTTCACAAAGATAGATCTCAAATCAGGGTATTATCAAATCAGGATTAATGAGCAAGATATCCCAAAGATAGCCATCAATACTTGGTATGGGCATTATGAATTCACTGTCATGCCGTTTGGATTGACAAATGCCCAAGCTACATTTAATCGATTAATGCAAGACATTCTCAGAGAATAGTTGGATGATTTTGTTCTTGTTTTCTTTGATGATATTCTGATTTACTCAAAGAATGTAGCTAACCATGAAGCTCATGTCAGAAGAGTTCCTGAGATCCTAAGGAAGCATCAACTCTTTGCAAAAAAGAGCAAATGCACTCTCTCTGCCAACCATGTTGAATACTTGGGCTTTCTGGTAAAGGTGGAATTTCTCTAGATTTCGCTAAAGTCCAAGCAGTCATAGATTGGCCTGAACCAAAGATAGTGAAAGAAGTCAGAGAATTCTTGGGATTGACTGGTTGGTATAGAATTTTTATACCAAAGTATGCTCTCATAGCGTTCCCCCCTGACTAATCTTCTCAAGAAGAATATCTCGTTTCAATGGTCTGCCAGGTGCCAGAGTGCTTTTGATAAGCTGAAGACCGCCTTGGTAACCAATCCCATTCTAAAGCAGCCAAATTTCTCTCTACCCTTTGAGGTAGTAACTGATGCCAGTGGTTTTGCCCTAGGAGGTGCACTCATGTAGGAAGGTCATGCAGTGGCCTATGAATCTCAAAAACTCAGAATGCATGAGAGGAATTATGTTGTCCATGATATGAATCTCAAAAACTCAGAATGCCTGAGGAATTATGTTGTCCATGATATGCCCTGAAGTTGTGGAGACATTACCTATTGGGTCAAAGATTCACTTTGATGAGACAGATCATCAGAGCTTAAAGTGGATCTTCAATCAAAAGGATCTCAACATGTGCCAAAGACGGTGGATGTAGACCCTGCAGGAATTTGATTTTGAAATCAAGTACCGCCTAGGCAAAGAAAATGTGGTAGCAAATGCCCTCAGAAAAGCCTCCTTGCTTGCAATTACTGTACTGTCAAATCCTTTGATTATTGAAGCAAGTGAGAAGATCATGTAGGATAGATTCTTTGGCCCTATTGTTGCATGATAGATTCTTTGGCGCCCTATTCCTACCCTACTTATGCAGGAAAGAAAAACTCCACAGGAGTTGAACCGAGTTCAAGGGTACAGCCTAGATGATGGAATTACGTATTATAATCACAGACTATGCATTCCCAACAATGATGAGGGAACTAAGGGTCAAATTTTGAATGAAGCCCATGACAACCTTATTGCAGGACATCCAAGTTTCATCAAAACCTACATGTCTGTGAAGAAAAGCTTCTTTTGGCCTGGTCTAAAAAAGGATGTGCTTAATCATGTATGTCAATGTCTGACTTGTCAGAAAGTTAAGGCCGAGAGAGTAAAAATGCCTGGGAAGTTACATCCATTAGACATCCCCCAGATGAAGTGGGAATGCATCGGTAGTGGATTTTATTATTGGATTACCCTCAATGCAATCAGGTTACAACTCTATCTTCGTGGTAGTTAATAGACTAACCAAAGTTGCCCATCTGATTCCAGTAAAATAAACCTACAATGTAGTGGATTTGGCCAGAGTGTTCCTCAAAGAAATCTTTAGATTGTATGGCCTACCCAGAAGAATAGTAAGTGATCGAGACCCCAAACTCACATCAAGATTTTGGACTGCATTTTTCAAAGAAGTAGGAACTTTCTTGGATCTCAGCACAGCTTACCACCCCGAGACCGATAGTCAAACTGAAAGGGTGAACCAAGTAATCAAAGATATACTTCGGTCATGCTGTGTGGCAAGGGAACCCAAGAAGTGGCTAAGCTATCTGCACCTAGTCGAGTTTGCCTACAATGCTTCTTATCAATCACATAAGTATTGGGATGAGCCCTTTCAAAGCTTTGTATGGACAAGATTGCTTAACTCCATTAACTTGGTTCGACCCATTGATTAGGGTCGAGATGTCCAGATAGATGCTTGATGACATGGAGCAGCAGATGCAGTCAATTCGCAAAGATATAAAAGCTGCCCAGGATAGACAGAAGCAATATGCAGATAAGAAGAGGTCAGACAGAAAATTCGAAGAAGCAGATATGGTCTTCATTCGAGTACGCCCCAAAAGAAGTTCTCTATCTCTTGGGAAGTACAAGAAGTTATCCCGTGGACCATATCTGATTACAAGGAAAGAAGGCGACTTAGCCTGTGAGATCCCTCTACCCCCCTCCGCACACCGGACTCTCGGTAGTAGCTGACACAATGGAAGCAGCCCCCTCATGCGCGGGGCAGGGTTTCTCACTCGAGGCCTCGCCCACGAATGTCTGGGCACGAGACTAAGCTGGTGGTCACTCCGAAAAACTGAAACCGAGAAAATTTCCCATGCCCGGAAAGCGGGGAAGATTCCACCTTTTTGAATTTTCTTAACGAATTTTTTTCTAACGAGATCAATTCTAAACTATCCTTCACCTGAATAAACCAGATAGAAGGAAACTATCGCTGATATAATTTGATCATTTGAGTAATTTCAATGCTTTTTTCCTAATCAAGATCAGGCACAGCCATTGATCCACTCAATTGAGAAATTTATCAGGGAATTACCTAGCTACTCGAATCCTAGCGTAATCCTAAGATTTTTCAGTTTGGTTATTAAAACTCCACTGATTCTAGCCTAACCCCATCCAGCCCATGGGTTAGCCACCACCACTGGAATTGGTAGATCCAAACAAGTACTCACCCACCCATAATTGAAATGCCTTAACTTTAGCTTTAGAAAATAGATACGCACACACTCCCCTTTAAAACTTTAATATAAAAATAATCCATTGACAAAATAGATATGATCACAGATTTCATAATTCAAAATTTCCATTCAATCCCTTGTTTCACAAAAACAGTACCAATCTGGACTCTTCGCTACTATAGGACCAGCTGGTCAGCAAACGAGATCAAGTAAAATAGATTACAATAATCATTTCGTCAACATACATATATATCTTCCTCGACATACGAATGGGTGTCCTAAGCACCGCGAGCCCGTGCATCGCCTGGTCATAACCCTCCAGGATCCTCCTTAGGTGTCCTGGCTCTTCACTCAAGGACGGCTTCATCGGTCCTTGCCCATCGTATCGGAAGCACACCATTTTTCACCATACCCAGGCTGGTCAAGACCTGGGCAGGTTTTTGCCGCGTGAGCTATCCCTCAAACACTCCCCACCAGCTGTTGCAACCGAACTTCCCTTAGTTAAACACATATGCCAAATGCTCCCTCCGGCATTCTGGCGTAAGATAGTCCTTTAAGAAAATAGGGTTTTTATGCAAGTTTTTAGTTTTGATTTTGTTTGAATACCATGAATAAATCTTAAATCCGTATCCCAATACTTCTAGATCCAGGTCTGAATTCCAAACAGAATTCCTCGAGTTCTGTTAACTTGATCCTCAAATCAAAATCAAAAGCCTTAACTTAGTTTTAGATTTGGTGGGGGATTTGAGTACATTTTTCTTGAACTAGGCACATCGTCAAACTGACGAAGGAATCAGGTCTTGGTCAATAGTCTAAATCAGAGTTTGGGTCTGGAAAGGTTTTTCCTAAACTATCTTTCTTGAAAGGTAATATTTCAATTTCTCTTTTTCTAAATTTCATTCATTGAATATTTGCTTACAGATTTCTAAACTAATCATGAATTCCTTGGAGGAATAAAATAATCATTTATCTCGATCTTCGACTTCGATAGTTTATTTGAATTTTCTCATTCCCATCTTAGTGAATATGAAACGGTAGAATTTCCTCTCACATATTATCTACTTATTCATTTTTCTAATTTTTACGAAAATTAACACAGGATGATCAAAGAGAATCCTTATTTAATTATAAAGATTCTATATGCATCTAATTATGCATAAAATCCAATTCTGATGAAAGTCACACTTTTATCATCATAAAAATCATTTATGATGAAAATCACTCTTTTAATATGAAAGAATTTCTTTTATGCATATGTTTATGCATACAAATCATTTATGATGAAAATCACTCTTTTAATATAAAAGAATTTCTTTTATGCATAAGTTTATGCATACAAATCATTTATGATAAAAATCACTCTTTTAATATAAAAGAATTTCTTTTATGCATAAAAATCATTTATGATGAAAATCACACTTTTAATATAAAAAAATATCTTTTATGCACCCAATTATGCATAAAAATAATTTATGATGAAAATCACACTTTTAATATAAAAAAATATCTTTTATGCACCCATTTAAGCATAAAAATCATTTATGATAAAAATCACACTTTTAATATAAAAAAATATCTTTTATGCACCCAATTATGCATAAAAATCATTTATGATAAAAATCACACTTTTAATATAAAAAAATATCTTTTATGCATATGTTTATGCATAAAAATCATTTATGATGAAAATCACACTTTTAATATAAAAAATATCTTTTATGCATATGTTTATGCATAAAAATCATTTATGATAAAAATCACACTTTTAATATAAAAAAATATATTTTATGCATATGTTTATGCATAAAAATCATTTATGATGAAAATCATATTTTTAACTCTTTACAATTAATTATAAGTTCTCCAAGAGTATTTAAATCATTCTAATGTAAACATTTTCTACTTTATCAAAGAGAAACATTATGAAAAACTTGATTTTATTCATTAATCATTCATCTAGGATAAGAATGGTTGGATTTACTAAAGAAGAGAGGGGAATGCCTTTTTTCAATGAGGCATAACATCATTTTCAATTTAGAGAAGACAAAAAATCATAAAAAACCATAAAAACCATAAAATGAATAGAAAAGAGAAGAATCTCCAGCTTACGAAGGAATTTGAGAGCTTTCCTTTGGCTTTTTGGTTTGAGGGTTCTACTCTTGTTTGAAACAAGAGTGGCCACCAGTCTTTAGAAGAGGGAATGTCAAAAAACTAATGAGTAAATTCATGGTTTGAGAGCTTTCCTTTGGCTTGATGGTTTGAGGGTTCTACTCTTGTTTGAAACAAGAGTGGCCACCAGTCTTTAGAAGAGGGAATGTCAAAAAACTAATGAGCTTTCCTTTGGCTTGATGGTTTGAGGGTTCTACTCTTGTTTGAAACAAGAGTGGCCACCAGTCTTTAGAAGAGGGAATGTCAAAAAACTAATGAATTATGAGTAAATTCATAGTTTTCTGGCTCTGGGGACAAGTAGGGTAATAGTGCAAAAACACTATTAAGCTTCAACAAAGTAGAAACTAATGAGTTATGAGTAAATTCATAGTTTTCTGGCTCTGGGGACAAGTAGGGTAATAGTGCAAAAACACTATTAAGCTTCAACAAAGGGGAAGGCTTCTATTTATAGGAAAAAGTGAGCTTCTAACCAAGCCAACTGATTCTAGAATTTTCCATATCAGTTTGGTCAATTTTTGACCATTTTTGGGTCAATTTAGTCCACTTTTTGGATCTAGTTGAAACAGGAGAGAGGAGAGATAAAAATATCTCATTATTTGGAAGTTTAAAACTCTCCCACACATGTGAAATAGGCGCCTCCTTCATGAGGGAAATTCCCCCATACTGAGGTGCCAAAAATGCATCATTTCATCTAAATATCTCTCTTTTTTAACTATTAACCTTGTCCTTAGTCAACTCTTCATCTTATGTGAGTATTTACTCATTTTTGGGTGATTTTTCTTTTATTCTTCTATTTATATCCTCCCTACATTTGGATGAATCTTATTGGTCCATAGGAACCTTAATTTAAAAAATCTTGACCCCCAGGATAATGCCTCTTGAACAGATTATACTTAATTTCTAATGCACCTTCTGAAAATCTTTTTGAACTTCTATTTCAGGGGAACTTATTTTAATAAGATGAGATATTTTTCTATCCAAAAATATTTAAAAATAAAATTACCACTCTCTAGAAGATTTTCTCTCTCTAGGCCAAAATTGGTAGAAATAAGATCTTTTATATTTTTGAAGAGGGATTTGATTACAGGGGAAGATGCTAGACATCTTGAGAGGCTGGGGAGGAATCTTACATTCTCTCCCACTTGAAAAAACGTGAGATGCCCTCATCTCGCAAAAACTGGGGGTAATCCTGCAAACAGATCGGCTTCATTCTCCCAGGTGGCATCTTCAAAAGGATAGAACTTCCATTTTACCAATAATTCTCTGAGAATTATGTTCCTGAGAATCTTTTCTCGAAAATCAAGAATTTCTTCAGGTTGGAGTTTCATCTGCCATTGGGTTGAAGAGGTTAGGATTTCATCAACAAGCACATGATTTGGGCTTGGCACATATTTCTTTAGAAGGCTTTCATGAAATACATTATGAACTTTGAGATGAGGAGGCAGAAGAAGCTCATAGGCTAAGTCACCTACTTTCTTTGTAATCAAATATGGCCCACAATATCTGGGGGATAACTTCTTGTACTTCCCAAGAGATAGAGAACTTCTTTTGGACGGTACTCTAATGAAGACCATATCTGCTTCTTTTGGACGGTACTCTAATGAAGACCATATCTGCTTCTTCAAACTTTCTGTCTGTCCTTTTCTTATTTGTATACTGCTTCTGTCGATCCTGGGCAGCTTTAATATCTTTACGAATTGACTGCATCTACTGCTCCATGTCGTCAAGCATCTGTCTAGACATCTTGACCCTAATCAATGGATCAGACCAAGTTAATGGAGTTAGGCAATCTTGTCCATACAGAGCTTTAAAAGGGCTCATCCCGATACTTCGATGATAAGAAGTATTGTAGGCGAACTCGACTAGGTGTAGATAGCTTAGCTACTTCTTGGGTTTCCTGCCCCACAGCATGACCAAAGTATATCTTTGATTACTTGGATTACCCTTTCAGTTTGACCATCGGTCTCAGGGTGATGTGCTGAGATCCAAGAAAGTTCCCACTGCTTCGAAAAATGCAGTCCAGAACCTTGAAGTAAATTTGGGATCTCGATCACTTACTATTCTCCTGGGTAGGCCATGCAATCTGAAGATTTCTTTGAGGAACACTTTGGCCACATCCACTGCAGTGTAGGTTTCTTTTACAGGGATCAGATGGGCAACTTTGGTTAGTCTGTCAACTACCACGAAATAAAAGATTTTTTTTAATTATAAAAGCGTTACTTTCATCAAATTTTGATTTTATGCATAGAAAGATGCATAAAGAAATTTATTTTTATTTCAAAAGAGTTACTCTCATCAATTTTGATTTTATGCATAGAAAGATGTATAAAGAAATTTATTTTTATTTTAAAACAGTTACTCTCATCAATTTTGATTTTATGCATAGAAAGATGCATAAAGAAATTTATTTTTATTTGTAAGGTTTTCCCCTTCTAAAATAGGGGAAACACTTAAGATAGTCCACTAAGTCAACTTGGAGAAAATTTCCTATTTATTGACACCTTGACCATGTAGATGATTCAAGGATACGATTCATAGGTAAGACCTAGTCCTATCCCGCAGGGGGAGCGTGATCTTCTAAAAATCAAATCACCCATAGGGTAATTGATCATAAATTGGGCAACTACTAGACTTGATTTCTAGAGGCAACGCTTTTTTCCTCATCCATGCAAGGCACAGCTGGCCTAGTCTTCTAGAATAGAGTTGCCCAAGAACCTATTTATCTAGCGTAGGGCTTTCACTTAATCTGTTGGAAAGCTACCTGACTAATCGGGTCCACCCGTCCGTAGGATGGTGCCGTTGGGGCATTCCATCCTCCCACTTTCCACCCTACTCAAGCGTCAATTTGTTTTCTAATTAAGCCTACCACACTATTTGACATAAATAAACATATTCCTTAATTAAGGCCCTTTTCACAAGGTTTGTTAAAATAGCCTTTTTCCACAGTACAATAATGCCAAAGACAAGATTTTAAAAAAAGTTTATACATGAATCAATTTCATACAAGCCAAACCGGCTCTCTTATTCTTTTCCTTTATACAAGCCAAACCGGCTCTCTTATTCTTTTCCTTTATACTGCCGATGATCTAGAATTCGGCCTTCCAGCCTCTACATGCTGGGCAAAACCCTACAGGCGAGGACTCAAGCCGGCCTGTCACCCTCTCAGGCTCCATCGCTTGATCCTCCCACCCCTCAGAGGGATGTTTGCACACTAGGGTGGGCTTATTCACCACACTAGCCTGGGCCCTCAGAACTAGGCAGCATCATAATCTCTCGCCTCAATCGGTGAACCTTATTCTCCCAATGGTATGAGGGATACCTTGGACCATTCCCGGGCTTTGCTAACGATGCCGCCTGGCTATACAAGCACGGAATGGAGTTAGTGTCAAAGCCAGGAAAAACTTGCACTCTTTACAGATAACAATTTCAATGCAATTTATTGAATACAGCATCACACAATTCGTAACTTCATACAATTTTATGTCATTATTTTAAAAGAAAAAGATACACATTTATTAACACTAATATAAAAAAACTCTTCTTTAAAAGATAACCAAGCTAACCTGGCCACCATTTCCTTAAGGAGCTTGTAAAGGGAGCGTTGGGGAGCCGCATCGGGAGCATCTTCCCTAATCTCGTTGTTGCGCGCTCCTCCCGAGGTAATATTCTGACATTTTTGGGACGGGACCATCTTAGATATTGTCTTGTAGGGCTCATTGTCGTGGTCGAAACGCTTCAATCGGATCTCAATTCTGAGATCGTTTGCTCACCGTATGAGCAAAAGACCACTGCGCACGAACCTCTCTTAAGGCAAAAACCTCTTACTAAAGTCCATGCAAATGGGGGGGGGATTGTGAGATGTCCTCAACACAAAAACATTTTGCAAAAGGGGAGAAGGGTTGAGGGCTGCTGTAAGTCTCTTCACACAGGGGCAGGAGAAGAGTTAAGGACACTGCCTCCTAGCAAGAGAGGGATAGAGGAAAATTGCCTTATCTGAAAAGGGAAAAATGAGGGGGTGTGAGAGGGGTGGCTGTACCACAGCAAGTACACTGCATAGGGATGGACGGAGGTACGGACGGCGGCACAACAGAGCATACGCTACGCAGAAATGTGTGTTGTCCATGGAGCACCCTAGGGGTTTATATAACTGTGGGGTACGGGTACGGGTGCTGTGCAAAGCAAGGATGGTGTACCAGCAAAGGCTGTGAATCAGTGGCCTGCATGGCTCAGGGGGAAAGGTACGGTGTCGGTTAATAGGGAAAGGAGTGGTACGCATGTACCTTATCTGGTCTGGGGCAGCATGGGTGTCCACGTAGCGGTACGTGTGGACCACACAGTGGGCGGCCGTCCTTTGGTTCTGTGTGGCCATCGTACGGGCACCCTGGGAAGTGTGTACGGTCTAAATTTTGGGGCGAGGTCCCTAAATTTGGGACGCTGGCCTCAATTTGCGTGCCAGACTACCCTGGGAGCGAATTTTTTTTTATCCGAGAGGTTCTCCTGGTCGTTGGGATTCAGACCGTTTGTCAATCGGACGCCCGGTCGTGCATTTATTAAGGTTTAAAGGTTGTCGCTTTTTAACTAAAAAATGATTGAAATTTACGTATAAGCTTGATCTGGTGTCTGTTTTGGATGCTGTAAAATCCTATATTAGGGTAAAATCGCACGCAAATTCTAAATTTGGGCTCAGAATTTGAAGATTCTAAGTAGAAATGACTCAAATAATAAAATCATTGATTTTTATACCATAAAAACTCATAAATTTATCTATTACATGGACATTTCTTTATTAGTGAAGATGGGTATGTTACATCCTTCCCCCCTTAAAGAAATTAAGATGTCCTCATCTCATCATGAATTGGGGATAATCCTTTAAGAGTGTAGCTTCATCTTCCCAAGTTGCATCCTCTTCAAGGTAATCTTTCCACTGTGTTCTACAAGAGTTCTATTTCGGAGTTACCTTTCCCTAGAATTTATGATGCTACTGGGCTGTAATTCAAGGGCTCCTTGAGTAGGTATTACAACTTGTTCATCATCAAGAATATGATCGAGACTGGGTACATAAGGTTTTAACAAACTTACATGAAATACATTGTGGACTTTGATATGGGCTGGGAGTTGGAGTTTATAGGCACTTTTACCTAAACACTTGATAACTGTATAGGGACCACAATACCTAGGGCTGAGCTTCTTAAATTTCCCAAGTGATAGAGAACTTTGTTTGGGTTGCACTCGCGCAGAAGAACTTTGTCTCCTTCCTTGAAGATTCTTTCAGACCTCTTGGTGTAAGCATAATACTTTTGTCGATCTTGGGCAGCTTTAATATCCTTTTAGATTGCTTTGGTTTGTTCCTCCATCTCTTTGAGCATTTTCCTGGATGCCTCAACTCTTATGGTCGGATCAGAGAAATTTAGAGGAGACAAGCATTCTTGCCCATAGAGTGCTTTGAATAGTGACATTCCTATGCTCTAATGATAAGATGCATTGTAGGCAAATTCTACCAGAGGAAGGTATTGAATCCACCTTCTTGGTTCCCGTCCACAATATGCTCTGAGAATGTCTTCAATTACTTGATTGACTCTCTCAATTTGGCCATCTCTGGATGATAAGCTGTGCTAAAGCAAAGTTGAGTTCCCAGGGCTTGAAATAAGGACTGCCAGAACTTTGAAGTGAAGTCAGAATCCCGGTCACTTACTATCCTTTTTGGGAAGCCATAAAGTTTGAGGACTTCCTTGATGAATATTCGAGCAACATCAGAAGATTTGAAGGTCTTCTTTTTGCTGGTATAAGGTGAGCTACTTTGGTAAGTAAGTCCACTACTACCAGAATGGAGTCATATCCTCCCCTTGAACAGTGGGGAGACTTGTGACAAAATCCATACTAATGCACCCCCACTTTATTTGGGGGATATCCAAGGGTTGAAGTTTCCCAAGCATTTTGACCCTTTCAGCTTCGATCCTTTGGCATGAGAGACATTGATCCTTTGGCATGAGAGACATTGCTTCAAGTACCAAAGGACATCATTTTTCAAGCCTGCCCAATGAAAGCTCCTTCTTACGGTATTTAATGTTTTCGCATAGCCTGGGTGTCCCGCAGTAGGACTATCATGAGCTTCATGGAGGATTAGTTTCTTTAAAGCAGGATCCTTAGGGGGGATACATAGCCTGTGATTGAAGTAGAGGCTTCTTTCATGAGTGGAGTATCCCTTGATTAGATTCTTCTCTTTCTCTGAATTTCCCCCTTCTTCTACTAACTTCATCATCCTCTGATAATCTGGATCATGAGATGAGACTTCTTCCACCTTGACCAGTATGGGATTATTCTAGCTTGTAACTGACCACAAAAGTCTAAAGTGGATCTTCACCCATCCTAACCTCAACATGCGGCAAAGAAGATGGATTGAAATTCTACAAGAATATGACTTCGACATCAAATTTCGCCTTGGGAAAGATAATGTGGTAGTAGATGCACTTAGCCACCATCGCAAATCTTTCTTGAGTGCAATTTTTAACATTCAGACTTAGTGGACTATCTTAAGTGTTTCCCCTATTTTAGAAGGGGGGAACCTTACAATTGGAAATGAATGGGTACTGCCACAATCAATCAAAAGGTGAAATGGCTTACCGTGATGATGAGTGGCTGGGGTTTGGATTACACGAAATTGTTTATTCGGACCTTGGTGTTCTACTGTCGCATGGACGGTGCCATTTCCAAGGTCGGTTCTTTACTTATAATACAGGCGGTCCTAGCAACTGCTCCTCCGTAGCCTCGGCCACGCCCACTGCCTCTTGCACCTTGGTAGATAGGGGTTCCACGGCCTTGATTTCCTCTGCCACCTTGATGAAATGATGTTGCCATCTTGGGACAGTTGGCCCTAAAGTGTCCCAGCTCATTGCACTCAAAACACAGAGGGCCTTCTCTGGAAGAAGTAACATACGAGCGGGGGACAAAAGAGTTGCCTTGTCGCCCTCTGTTGTAGTAGGGGAAATTCTGCTGGGGTTTCTTGTAGGGTTGATCTTTAGGATTTGTCTCAGGGTAAGATCTCTTTTGATGCTTAGGTTTGTCAGTCCTCATTTCTTTCACAAGGGGCTTTGCTCGTATGAGATCATCCTGTAATGTGCTTGGCCTCATTGCTTCAAGGCGAGAATCTAAGGGCTCATTTAACCCTTGGCAAAAACGAGCCACTTGCTAGGAAATAGTCATAGCTGGGGCATACTTCCGAAGAGTGATAAATTTGGAATAGTAGTCCTCAAGAGTTAAGCTGCACTGCTTAAGACTAAAAAACTCGTTCATCTTTATGGATTCATGGGATGGGGGAAGATATATTTCCTTCACGGCCTGCTTGATGTCTTCCCACGTTTGAGAATGCTCGGTGACTCCCTTGTGACGGCACCACTGTTTCCACCAGAGTTTAGCATCTCCGATGAGGCAAAACCGTGCAAGCATAGACTGATTTGCTACTCCAGTACTGACGGAGAAATAATCGTCCATCGCTTCAATCCAGACTTCAGCATCCTTCTCAATCTTTGAACCTTCTCCTTTAAAGGAGGGAGGTTGCATTTGCTTGAGCAAGAGCTTCTTCTCCTGGATATCAGTGTAAAGCGCATTGGGAAGTGGAGAGTCCTGGCCAATTAACTTTAGAATAATTGACCTTTTGAAGACACAACAAAACAAGCGAAACACATGAAATAAGGGACTCGAAACAATGTTTAGATAAAAGAAGATTTCTACCTAGTGGGGATGCCACTTTGAAAGAGACAGGAGGATTTACTTAGATACTACCTCAGCTCGTGAGATGAGGACATCTCGAATCTTTTAATAAATGGGGGAGATTATAAGGTCCCTCCTAAGCCATGTATGTATGTGTCTCTTTTAATATAGATTTCAATAAGGAAAGAGAGTGTACTTAGAGAAGAGTGAGACAATAAGGCTAGAAACATTAGGAAAGTGTTAGAATAAAAATATTAGCTCCAAAAATCCTAAAAGAAATAAGAAGCCAAGAATAGTTCTATTAAAAAAAGAGATAAGTATATTCAAAAATAGAAATTCGAATTTAGGTGATAAGAGGCCATATTTAGAGTACTTTTGCATATTTAGAGTCCATGCATACTAAAAATATGAAAAAGCAATGCGTTTTTAAAGATGGTATGTTTGTGGCTATATACAAACATTTTTGCCTATTCTACTCACGTTGGCTTGTAGACTAGATGTCTTCCGGTTCTTTTGACTGGTTATATAACCATATTTTGAGTTTTTATCAGAGAGTTATGGTTGAAACAATTTGCTGATTCTGTCGGGTCTCTACACAGGAAAAACTGTAAAAAGACAGCAAGTAGCCTCAAGATAATCCTGGTTCCTCTCTAGTAGGTCTAGCTGACTGGATAGGTATAAGATGATCGATACCATCATCTTGTGGTTTGATTGCAAAAACTTTCAATCCAAAGGGAGGGCATAATACTCCATCAAAATCATCAGCTTAGTGATATAAAAATGACCCTGTGTACAGTTCTAACAATAGGATCACTCTTCAAACCTCCTACAAAAATGTGAAAAGAAGTATTCTCGATGGCAAGAAAAGCTCTCAGAAAACCAGCTCCACACAAACACACAACAAACTAATGACAACGAATTTGTAAGATTCCTCCCCAGGCTCTCAAGATGTCCAGCATCTTTCCCTGTAATAATATAAAATCCCTCTTCAGAAATATAAAAGATCTTGTTTCCCCTCAGTTTTAGCCTAGAGAGAGAAAATCTTCTAGAGAGTGGTAATTTAGTTTTTAAATATTTTTAGATGGAAAAATATCTCTTCTTATTAAAATAAGCTCCCCCGAAATAGAAGTTCAAAAAGATTTTCAAAAGGTGCATTAGAAATCAAGTATAATCTGGCCTTATCCTAGGGGTCCAGATTTTTGAAAAATTTTAAATTAAGGTTCCTATGGACCAATAAGATTCATCCAAATGTAGGGAGGAGATAAATGGAAGAATAAAAGAAAAATCTCCCAAAAATGAGTAAATACTCACATAAGATGAAGAGTTGACTAAGGACAAGGTTAATAGTTAAAAAAGAGAGATATTTAAAAGAAATGATGAATTTTTGACACCTCGGTATGGGAGAATTTCCCTCATGAAGGAGGCGCCTATTTCACATGTGTGGGAGAGTTTTAAACTGCCAAATAATGAGATATTTTTATCTCTCCTCTCTCCTGTTTCACAACTAGATCCAAAAAGTGGACTAAACTAGTTAGTTAATTCCCTAATAAATTTCTCAATTGAGTGGATCAACGGCTTTGCCTGATCTTGATTAGGAAAAAAGCGTTGAATTGCTCAGATGATCAAATTATATCAGTGATGATAGTTTCCTTCTATCTGGTTTATTCAGGTGGAGGATAGTTTAGATTTTGATCTCGTTAGAAAAACTCATTAAGAAAATTATATCAGTGCTAGTTTCCTTCTATATGGTTTATTCAGGTGGAGGATAGTTTAGATTTTGATCTCGTTAGAAAAACTCATTAAGAAAATTCAAAAAGGTGGAATTGTCCCCGCTTTTTGGGCATGGGAAATTTTCCCAGTTTCGATTTTCGGAGTGGCCACCAGCCTAGTCTCGTGCCCGGACATTCGTGGGCGAGGCCCCGAGTGAGAAACCCTGCCCCGCGCATGAGGGGGCTACTTCTGCTATGTCAGCTACCGGGAGTCTGGTGGGTGTGCGGAGGGGGTAGAGGGACCTCACAACTGGTATCAGAGCGTTGTTGTAAATTTAAGTAACATCAGCAGAAATTGCCTAAATTTTTAATAGAAATCTGAGAAAGAAATGTTTTTCGCTTGTTAATACTATGTGAATGAACTTCAAAATTGAAAGACTCATAAATTGAATTGGAAATTTATAGATGGATACCCCGAACCTATATGGAATTCCTGGACTCACTCTCAAAGTCAGGATACGATAGCTTTTGCATTTGATCACCTCATCAACTCTGCTACTATGACCCGAATGAGCAGAGTGAGACTCGCTCGCCATTTTGAGAGTCTCTACTTTCCTGATCCTCTTGAGCGACGTCGGTATATGTGGTTCTATGGGGAGGACGGTGTATTAATGTCAGTACCAGTCAGCGTCAAAGGCTCAGGCAAAATATTTCCTTGGCCATGATTCTGAGAAGGCTAGGGCTTGTTCATGTTCAACTCTTTGATCATTCACCTAGGAACTTCAGAACTTCATGCCGATTTTTTAGGCTTCTTAGCCGCTTTATCCCTAGAAATAGAATTACAGCACCTCTTTGTGTAATGAATCGTGTGTACCATGGCATGTCTCCTTCGCAGTTTCGCTTCTTTATGCGAATACGATTGAGGCAGTGATTTTGGGAGCCGTCATGCTCTATGTATATATTAAAAACTTTTGATAATAAATGATATTTTGCAAAAACAATTCCATTTTGTTTTCATGATTGTGAATATGGTTGATGAAATTATCAGGGTAAATCTTGTTGTAAGTTGTATGATGAAATAATTATAGGTTTAAAAACAAAGCTCAAAAATTAAATAATCATAAAGCTATTGTCAAAGGTTAAACTGACAAAAATCTCGTTTTGTCAGAGTCATGAGGCGCGCAGCCCGTGTGCAAGGCAACCGGATCCTCTAACTGATGACGAGGAGTTAGATCCGGATGTTCGCAAAGCCCTGCACAGATCATGTAAGATTCCTCCCCCAACCCCTTTTTGATGTCTAGTATCTTCCCCTGTAATCAATCCCTCTTTAGAAATATAAAGACCTTGATTCTAACTGTTTTAACCTAGAGAGAGAAAATTATTTTAGAGAGAGAATATTCAGATTATGAATATTTTTGGAAAGAAAAATAACTCATCTTATTAAAATAAGTTTCCCTGAAACGTAAATTCAAAAAGAATTTTCCAATGTGCAATTGGAATTAATTGGAAATAGGTATAAAGAACCTTAGTCTAAGGGTCTAGATTTTCAGAAATTTTTGGATTATGGTCCAATTAAGGTAGAGATGAAGAGAGAGAGAGAGAGAGAGAGAGAGAGAGAGAGAGAGAGAGAGAGAGAGAGAGAGAATGTGGCATAGTCGACATGACTTTTGAGGTAGAGAGAGAGGGGCATGATCGTGTTTTTTTAACATAAAAGTTGAGTAACATTTCATCTTAATTAGCCTAAGCTTCATCATTGGGGACGCCTATTAGTACCTAGCTCATGATTTGAAATTGTTGGCTGTTATTCATGCATTAAAGTTATGGAGACACTATTTGCTTGGATGCAAGCTTCAGCTGGTTACAGATCATAAAAGCTTAAAGTGGATCTTTACGCAACTCTTAATATGCGGCAAAGGAGATGAGTAGAGTTATTGTAGGAATTTGACTTTGATATCCTATATCGGCCAGGGAAGGAGAATGTTGTTGCAAATTCTCTTAATCGAAAGTCATTCCTTGGCGCTATTTTAGTACCAGATAATCCCATCATTGCACCTGGGCTAAGATAGTAGACTCTCTAATGAATACACGCTAATCCTAGATGATTGCTCACTCTTTGAAACTCTACGCAATATCAATTTCTAAGGGCAACAAATACACAATAGAAAGAATACAAGAAGTCTCTCTCTCTCTCTCTCTCTCTCTCTCTCTCTCTCTCTCTCTCTCTCTCTCTCTCTCTCTCTCTCTCTCTCTCTCTCTCTCTCCCCATTATATCACGCTATCTTATCTACCGCGCTGTTGTCACTTCACAAATGCTATGGGCCAATAGCATCAATCCATGTGTAGGGAGGAGATAAATCCTATTTGTAAAAGAAGATACCCAAAAATGAGTAAATGCTCACATAAGATGAAGAGTTGAAAAATGTACAAGGTTTATTAGTAAAAAACTATGAGTAATATCAAAAAAATGAGAGAAATTGAGTATCCAAAAATGAGTAAATGCTCACATAAGATGAAGAGTTGAAAATATACAAGGTTTATTAGTAAAAAACTATGAGTTATATCAAAAAAATGAGATAAATTGAGTATCCAAAAATGAGTACTAAATGCTCACATAAGATGAAGAGTTGAAAATGTACAAGGTTTATTAGTAAAAAACTATGAGCAATATTAAAAATATGAGATATTTTGGGTATAATCATTCCATTTTGACACATATGTAAGGAAGGGGAGTTCTTTAAAGGAGGTGCATATTTCACATGCTTGAATGAGTTTTAAACTCAAAAATAATGTGATATTTTTATCTCTCATCTCTCTTGAACCAAACCAAATCAAAATGGAACCAAACCGAATCAAAAAGTAACCAAACTAGATCTAAATCTAGTCCAAATTCAACCAAATTGACTTGGAAAATTCTAGAATCAGTTTGTTTGGTTAGGAGCTCAATTTTTCCTATAAATAGAAGCCTCCCCTTGTTGAAAAAAATATAGTGTCTTATGCATTGTTACTCTACTCCACCTAAGCCAAGAACTGTGAATTCTTTAATAATTCACAAGTTTTTGACACTTCTCCCTTTCTTAAATCCCCATTGGTGGCTCCATCAACATACTAAACCAATTGATTGGTTGGGGGTCTCTACCGTGTGAACAAAGAATCAAGCAAATTATAAGGTAAGTATAGTGAATTTTGATCTTTTCTATAATTTCTCAATGATTCTCTCTTCTCAACCCCTCTCAAGCTTGAGAAGCTTAATTGGTATGGTTTTTGAAATGCTTTTGAAGTTAATTAATTAATGATAGTAAAGAATTACATAAATTTCCATTTATGTTTAATTCTAATGGTTTTTTCTCTCTCTCACTTAAGAAATGGTCATACTCATTACCCATTCTCAATCCAAATGAAGCTTTTCATAAAACTTTTTCTTAATCCAAGATTAATCTATACTTGAGAATAAATTAATAGCTTTTTTTATCTATGCTTTTAGTTTATGATTATTTTTTATTTAATCCATTAAGGGTTAATGATCCAATTAGGGATCATTCTAATCATTCCCTTAAAGATAACCTATCTTTTAAAATAATTGAGATTTATTAGTTACAGTAGCGGAGCTATGGCAAAATTTTATAAAAATATACACATAAAATAATTTCATTCAAAGCATGAAAAGAGGATTTCCTACCATATTCTAGGAACTATCATCCTAGATTAATTAAAAGAATTTTATTATGCATGATGCATGTAGATGTAGATGTATAGATGTGGATGTGAATGTGGAGGTGGATGTATGCATGTAGATGTAGATGTATGAAGGTGAATGTGAATGTGGATGTGGATGTATGCATAGGGATGTGGATGTGGATGTATGCATGTAGATGTGAATGTGGATGTGAAAACAGATGTATGCATGTAGATGTAGATGTATAGATGTGGATGTGAATGTGGAGGTGGATGTATGCATGTAGATGTAGATGTATGGAGGTGAATGTGAATGTGGATGTGGATGTATGCATAGAGATGTGGATGTGGATGTATGCATGTAGATGTGAATGTACGCATATAGATGTGGATGTGAATGTGGATGTATGGATGTGAATGTGCATGTATGGATGTGAATGTGCATGTAGATGTGGATGTATGGATGAGGATGCATGAATGTGCATGTAGATGTGCATGTAGATGTGGATGTATGGATGAGGATGCATGAATGTGCATGTAGATGTGGATGTGAAAACAGATGTATGGATGTAGATGTGGATGTATGGATGTGAATGTGAATGTGGATGTGGATATATATATGGATGTGAATATATGATATGTGATGTGAAGGAATCTGAAGTGATGAGATGGAAAATGATGTATGGATGAGGATGCATGAATGTGCATGTAGATGTGGATGTGAAAACAGATGTATGGATGTAGATGTGGATGTATGGATGTGAATGTGCATGTGGATGTGGATATATGTATGGATGTGAATATATGATATGTGATGTGAAGGAATCTGAAGTGATGAGATGGAAAATGATGTGATGGGATGAGTACACATATAAATGGAATGTGGAATAAGTAATGTGGATTGATGAGGGATAATGTGGAAAAATGAGAGTTAATATAGAAACTGTATTTGTAAACTGTTTGTAAATGCTGTTTGTAAATGACTGTTTTATGTCAAGAATGCTGGGAAAGCATTTTGACCGTCTTGTGATTAAGGTCGTGGAGACCTAACTGATAAAGTTGCAACTGCTGAGACGGAGAGTCAATGGAGGACGTCTCGCGTAGCAAGGTCGGCCAAGGTCTTGACCAGCCTCGGTACGATTAAAATGGTGAGCTTCCGGTACGGTGGATGAGGGGCCAAGGAAGCAGCCTATGAGTGAAGCGCTAGGTCACCTGCGAAGGATCCTAGAGGGTGCTGACCATACTGCTCGGGCTCTGGGTCGCCTAGGATACCCACGCGTGCGTCGAGGAAGATATTGGAACAAGGAGTAAGAGTTGTTTTCTGAAATCGGGCATGGATCTGGTTGACTGACCTTGCTGGTCCTCAACGGATGAGTCCATGGCTCTTTATATAAATCTGTTGGTTGATCTTGCCGATCTTCAACGAGAGTCCACCTTGATAAGTGATTATATTGCCGAGTATTATGGGCTAGGAACTAGAAAACGGTCCCTGAGGACAGGTGATGAGCGTCCTAGTTGCCAATGATGCCATAGATACTCTGATGAAGGAATGACGGGAAAATTAAGAATCAACCAGATAAATTGGAAGATGGTGATCAGTGATACTATGGTTTTATTAAAGGATTGTTTTAAAACTGGTTGAATCTGTGAAAAGGCAATTTCATATTGGGTGTGTAAGTGGTGTGACTAATTTTATTTTTGCATGAACTTCCGGCTAGGGGGCCTTGGAACTCTTTTCCTTGGTACCCGGGACAAAACCTAACCAAATTCTTAATTAGATCCCATCACTACAGTGGTTGGGCGGTTGGCTAACCCATGGGACTGGATGGGGTTAGGCTGGACTGATGGATCCGTAAATCGAGACTCAACTTTTGTTATTACGATAGATAAAGTAAATCCCGGACAGTAATTGTTCTATGGATGGCTATGCCTCTTGAATGGGGAAAAAAGCGTTGATCCCAATGATCCAAGTGCAAGTTTCTTCCTTGATCTGATCAAGTATCTTGAAGATGCAATTGGATCAGCTTGATCAAAAATGATCTTGACTACGTTAGAGTAAAAAAATTATCCTGGTGGAATCACCCGTGCTTTTCGGGTAAAGGAAGTTTTTCCGGGTTCGATTTTGGATAAATCGACGGATTAGTCTCTTGTCTGGATATCCGTGGGTGAGGCCCCGAGTGTGGGACCCCTGTCCCGTGCGAGAAGTGCTACTTCCGCTGCTAGTACCCGAATCCGTTGCTTGGTGGGAACAGGGATCTTACAGTTGGTATCAGAGCAAATTTGGTTAATAAAGATCAACAATATGTCAAAAATTTATCAAGAAACACAAAAAGGTTATAATTGTGTGATATAATTCATACAATTTGATATTCAAACTGAAATTCGTAATTTGGTAGTTGGGTCTTCAGATGGAAGTACCGCAATTATATAGAATCCCTGACTTGCTTGAGGCCTAGACATGATGATATTTACCTTATAATTCCAAGGGCCATGTGACTACTGTATATACCGAGAGTATAACTGCAGCTCTTTACTGACAGTATACACGAGTAAATCTAAGACTTGAAATTATAAGCGTTAATGCTATCCAGATGATGATTTTGAATGTGGTTGATATGATTTTTAATTCTGTTTGAGAATTGATGAATTGATTTGGATTCTGATTGAAAATTTTGATTGAAAAATGATGATTTCTGAAATTAGATGAAATATAATAATCTGAACGAAACCACAATGAGGATGAATGGAATGAGTCCCTGTGATGATATTCATAACTAGAATGATGATAATGATTTCAGCAAATCACTATGAGATTAGTGGGTTGTGCTGTCAAATTGTTACTATTAACACTTGACTAATAGATCAAGTTAAGGGATGACAAATTGAGAACTTACTTGACTGAAATTCCCGTGGAGGAATGTTCAAAAGGAAATTTTTCGGTCTAATGGACCATTATCATGTTAAAGATATGAATGATATGATCTGAATGAATTGTTATTTAATGATGAGTTCTATATAAGGGATAATTATCCCCGTATTCTGTTGGGTTGACCAGAATATAAGGAACCCCAGAATAAAATTGGATCTTAAGAAAAAGAGTTGTCCTCTACCTTGCGAGATGAGGACATCTCATACTTTTTTAAGTGGGGTAGAATGTAAGATTCCTCCCCAGCCTTCGAGGTATACAGGAGTAAGAATTTTCCTTTTTGATCTTATAATTATTCCCTCTCTAAAATAAAAGAAAGATTCTGTTTAAAAAAGGAAGACCCTTTCCCTAGAATACTTCTCAAGAGTCACGCCTGTTTTAAGGATTCAGAACAATGAATTCAGAAGTGAAATCGGTGTTTTGGATACCAAGGTTTTGGTTTTCATTCGAGTACGGCCCAAAAGAAGTTCTTTATCTCTTGGGGAGTATAAGAAGTTATCCCCCAGATATTGTGAGCCTTATATCTGAATTCAATGAAAGTAGGTGACTTAACCTACAAGCTTCTTTTACCTCCTCATCTCAAAGTTCTTAATGTATTTCATAGAAATAGGTGCCAAACTCAAATCATGGAGACGGTAAAACTTCAATGACAAGATACCGTTGGCTTCTAAGTTACGCTAGCTCCTTCCTTTATACAAGTCGTAACTTTTACCTGTCGCTCACAGTAATCTTACTTCCATCGATCTCCTTTCTTTCTTAATCTCCTTCATGGCTTGGCAACAGGAATTAGTTTTATCCATGATGATTTCTCACCTTCAAGACGCAAGTGAGTCTGTGAAGAAGGATTTTATAGAACAGTATGAGCGCTCACTCTTCCCTCACTTGGGAACTTCTGTAGCTCAGACCAAATGGCGGACCTATCAAGACATAACTAGGGTAACACCCTGGAGTCAGCAGCATTTTCGTAACAATGTCCACTTGGCCATGGTTATTGAAGCTTTGGGTTTGGGTCCCCGATACTACTACGTCATGAGATCAAGACATCTTTCTGAGCGGGTCTTCTTACTGGCGTGTTTTCTTCCTCATCAGAAGATATGCCTTTACCCTGTTTTTGGCTTGCCTCTCAGAGGTCCTTTTGTTAGATCACCTCATACCACTGAGATAGGTGCGGCAATAACCAACAGAATTATTCCCATAGATGAGTTACCTTATACTTGTGCAGCTTATGAGTGCTGCTTTTGTGACCATATGATGGACGGGCTTATGGAAGTGTAAAGAGTTCTTCTATCTTTACTGTATAAGTTTCGAGAATGAATAAAGTTTAAATCTTGTTCTTATTTTGAATCTTGCTCTCTTTAAGACTTTTTTTAGTGGTTAATCTTGATTAAAATTGTTCTCTAAGTCTCATATTCGTGCATCTTGCGAAATTATCCCAGTTTGCGAGATGAGGGCATCTCGCATTTTTTAAGTGGGGTAGAATGTAAGATTCCTCCCCCAACCCCTTTTTGATGTCTAGTATCTTCCCCTGTAATCAATCCCTCTTCAGAAATATAAAGACCTTGTTTCTAACTATTTTAACCTAGAGAGAGAAAATTATTCTAGAGAGAGAATATTCAGATTATGAATATTTTTGGATAGAAAAATAACTCGTCTTATTAAAATAAGTTCCCCTAAAATAGAAATTCAAAAAGAATTTTCCAATGTGCAATTGGAATTAATTGGAAATAGGTATAAAGAACCTTAGTCTAAGGGTCTAGATTTTCAGAAATTTTTGGATTATGGTCCAATTAAGGTTCCTATGGGCCAATAGCATCAATCCATGTGTAGCGAGGAGATAAATCCTATTTGTAAAAGAAGATACCCAAAAATGAGTAAATGCTCACATAAGATGAAGAGTTGAAAATGTACAAGGTGTATTAGTAAAAAACTATGAGTAATATCAAAAAAATGAGAGAAATTGAGTATCCAAAAATGAGTAAATGCTCACATAAGATGAAGAGTAAAAAATGTACAAGGTTTATTAGTAAAAAACTATGAGTAATATCAAAAAAAATGAGATAAATTGAGTATCCAAAAATGAGTACTAAATGCTCACATAAGATGAAGAGTTGAAAATGTACAAGGTTTATTAGTAAAAAACTATGAGCAATATTAAAAATATGAGATATTTTGGGTATAATCATTCCATTTTGACACATATGTAAGGAAGGGGAGTTCTTTAAAGGAGGTGCATATTTCACATGCTTGAATGAGTTTCAAACTAAAAAATAATGTGATATTTTTATCTCTCATCTCTCTTGAACCAAACCAAATCAAAATGGAACCAAACCGAATCAAAAAGTAACCAAACTAGGTCCAAATCTAGTCCAAATTCAACCAAATTGACTTGGAAAATTCTAGAATCAGTTTGTTTGGTTAGGAGCTCAATTTTTCCTATAAATAGAAGCCTCCCCTTGTTGAAAAAAATATAGTGTCTTATGCATTGTTACTCTACTCCACCTAAGCCAAGAACTATGAATTCTTTAATAATTCACAAGTTTTTGACACTTCTCTCTTTCTTAAATCCCCATTGGTGGCTCCATCAACATACTAAACCAATTGATTGGTTGGGGGCCTCTACCGTGAACAAAGAATCAAGCAAATTATAAGGTAAGTATAGTGAATTTTGCTCTTTTCTATAATTTCTCAATGATTCTCTCTTCTCAACCCCTCTCAAGCTTGAGAAGCTTAATTGGTATGGTTTTTGAAATGCTTTTGAAGTTAACTAATTAATGATAGTAAAGAATTACATAAATTTCCATTTATGTTTAATTCTAATGGTTTTTTCTCCCTCTCACTTAAGAAATGGTCATACTCATTACCCATTCTCAATCCAAGCTTTTCATAAAATTTTTTCTTAATCCAAGATTAATCTATACTTGAGAATAAATTAATAGCTTTTTTTATCTATGCTTTTAGTTTATGATTATTTTTTATTTAATCCATTAAGGGTTAATGATCCAATTAGGGATAATTCTAATCATTCCCTTCTTGAAGATAACCTATCTTTTAAAATAATTGAGATTTATTAGTTACAGTAGCGGAGCTATGGCAAAATTTTATAAAAATATACACATAAAATAATTTCATTCAAAGCATGAAAAGAGGATTTCCTACCATATTCTAGGAACTATCATCCTAGATTAATTAAAAGAATTTTATTATGCATGGAGATGTGGATGTTTGCATGTAGATGTAGATGTATGGATGTGAGTGTGAATGTGGATGTGGATGTATGCATGGAGATGTGGATGTATGCATGTAGATGTAGATGTATAGATGTGGATGTATAGATGTAGATGTAGATGTATGCATGTAGATGTAGATGTATAGATGTGGATGTGATTGGAGATGTGGATGTATGCATGTAGATGTAGATGTATAGATGTGGATGTGAATGGAGATGTGGATGTATGCATGTAGAAGTAGATGTATAGATGTGGATGTGAATGTGGAGGTGGATGTATGCATGTAGACGTAGATGTATGGATGTGAGTGTGAATGTGGATGTGGATGTATGCATGTAGATGTAGATGTATAGATATGGATGTGATTGGAGATGTGGATGTATGCATGTAGATGTAGATGTATAGATGTGGATGTGAATGGAGATGTGGATGTATGCATGTAGATGTAGATGTATAGATGTGGATGTGAATGTAGAGATGGATGTATGCATGTAGACGTAGATATATGGATGTGAATGTGAATGTGGATGTGGATGTATGCATGGAGATGTGGATGTATGCATTTAGATGTAGATGTATGGATGTGAGTGTGAATGTGGAGGTGGATGTATGCATGGAGATGTGGATGTATGCATGTAGAAGTAGATGTATAGATGTGGATGTAAATGGAGATGTGGATGGATGCATGTAGATGTAGATGTATAGATGTGGATGTGAATGGAGATGTGGATGTATGCATGTAGATGTAGATGTATAGATGTGGATGTGAATGTGGAGGTGGATGTATGCATGTAGATGTAGATGTATAGATGTGGATGTGAATGTGGAGGTGGATGTATGCATGTAGATGTAGATGTATGGAGGTGAATGTGAATGTGGATGTAGATGTATGCATAGAGATGTGGATGTATGCATGTAGATGTGAATGTACGCATATAGATGTGGATGTATGGATGTGAATGTGCATGTAGATGTGGATGTATGGATGAGGATGCATGAATGTGCATGTAGATGTGGATGTGAAAACAAATGTATAGATGTAGATGTGGATGTATGGATGTGAATGTGCATGTGGATGTGGATATATGTATGGATGTGAATGTGCATGTGGATGTGGATATATGTATGGATGTGAATATATGATATGTGATGTGAAGGAATCTGAAGTGATGAGATGGAAAATGATGTGATGGGATGAGTACACATATAAATGGAATGTGGAATAAGTAATGTGGATTGATGAGGGATAATGTGGAAAAATGAGAGTTAATATAGAAACTGTATTTGTAAACTGTTTGTAAATGCTGTTTGTAAATGACTGTTTTATGTCAAGAATGCTGGGAAAGCATTTTGACCGTCTTGTGATTAAGGTCGTGGAGACCTAACTGATAAAGTTGCAACTGCTGATGGAGAGTCAATGGAGGACGTCTCGCGTAGCAAGGTCGGCCGAGGTCTTGACTAGCCTCGGTGCGATTAAAATGGTGAGCTTCCGGTACGGTGGATGAGGGGCCAAGGAAGCGGCCTATGAGTGAAGCGCTAGGTCACCTGCGAAGGATCCTAGAGGGTGCTGACCATACGGTGCTCGGTTGCCTAGGATACCCACGCGTGCGTCGAGGAAGATATTGGAACAAGGAGTAAGAGTTGTTTTCTGAAATCGGGCATGGATCTGGTTGACTGACCTTGCTGGTCCTCAACGGATGAGTCCATGGCTCTTTATATGGATCTGTTGGTTGATCTTGCTGATCTTCAACGAGAGTCCATCTTGATAAGTGATTATATTGCCGAGTATTATGGGCTAGGAACTAGGAAACGGCCCCTGAGTGGACAGGTGGTGAGCGTCCTAGTTGCCAATGATGCCATAGATACTCTGATGAAGGAATGACGGGAAAATTAAGAATCAACCGGATAAATTGGAAGATGGTGATCAGTGATACTATGGTTTTATTAAAGGATTGTTTTAAAACTGGTTGAATCTGTGAAAAGGTAATTTTATATTGGGTGTGTAAGTGGTGTGACTAGTTTTATTTTTGCATGAACTTCCGGCTAGGGAGCCTTGGAACTCTTTTCCTTGGTACCCGGGACAAAACCTAACCAAATTCTTAATTGGATCCCATCACTACAGTGGTTGGGCGGTTGGCTAACCCATGGGACTGGATGGGGTTAGGCTGGACTGATGGATCCGTAAATCGAGACTCAACTTTTGTTATTACAATAGATAAAATAAATCCCGGACAGTAATTCTTCTATGGATAGGAATCAGCGAGACTGTGCCTCTTGAATGGGAAAAAAAGCGTTGATCCCAATGATCCAAGTGCAAGTTTCTTCCTTGATTTGATCAAGTATCTTGAAGATGCAATTGGATCAGCTTGATCAGAAATGATCTTGACTACGTTAGAGTAAAAAAATTATCCTGGTGGAATCACCGGTGCTTTCCGGGTAAAGGAAGTTTTTTCGGGTTCGATTTTGGATAAATCGACGGATTAGTCTCTTGTCCGGATATCCGTGGGCGAGGCCCCAAGTGTGGGACCCCTATCCCGCGCGCGAGAAGTGCTACTTCCGCTGCTAGTACCCGAATCCGTTGCTCGGTGGGAACAGGGATCTTACAGTTGGTATCAAAAAATTTATCCTGGTGGAATCACCCGTGCTTTCCGGGCAAAGGAAGTTTTTCCGGGTTCGATTTTGGATAAATCGACGGATTAGTCTCTTGTCCAGATATCCGTGGGCGAGGCCCCCAGTGTGGGACCCCTGTCCCGCGCGAGAAGTGCTACTTCCGCTGCTAGTACCCGAATCCGTTGCTCGGTGGGAACAGGGATCTTACAGATCACAGCCTGGTCCCTTCAAGGGTGAAGGGGAACAGTTAGGTGAAGTGGTAGAAAAGTGGATTGAGGCCATGGAGGAATATTTTGATGTAACTGGCTACAATGAGAGAAGCAAGATGGCTCTCGCCAGGTTAAAGATTGTAGAAACGGCCAAGGTTACGTGGAGGAATCACTGCGAGACAAACCATCTTGACCGAAATACCCAAACATGCACCGATCTCAAGGCTTACCTCCTCAGAAAGAGGTTTTGTCCCCCAGGCTTTCTTGAAACTAAGATGAATGAGTTCTTGGAACTAAAGCAGGAAAACCGGACAATTGAAGAGTACCATCAGGCTTTTGCCCTTCTCCTTAAATATTCCCCTCAATTGGATGAAGAGCAGCTGATGGTGGCCAGATTCATTCGAGGAATGAACAAGCCATTGGATACTTTAGTTAAGAATGCCAAACCTATTTTAATGGCCGAAGTAGTAAGAATGGCAAAGGATTTTGCCAAAGCCTTTGTAGTAAAGGTCCCGCCGAAGCCTGCATCCTCTAACTTTAAAAGATTCCAAACCCAGGGAAGTACTTCAAACTTTCCACCCCCGAAGAGGCAGCAAGGCCCAAACCAGAATCAGAATGCAGGAAGATTCCGAAGTGAAGGAAGACCCTTCCCCCATAATACTTTCTCAGGAACCCCACCTCTTTCAAGAAATTAGAGGGATGAGCTCAGAAGTGAAAATCGATGTTTTGGATGCCAAGGTTTTGGTCACCAGAGCTGAAAGACTGTGCCTGACTCTTGGCATGTCAAGGGGACATGAGTCAAGGACCTTGAATTCAGAGACCAATCCCTTCTTACCAGTCTAATCAAGGTCCTTCTCGCCTAAGCCAGGGAAACCCCAGAAGAAATCCAGCTCAACCATCTGCCTCCAGAGTAACCTCAGAACTCCTTCCCAGCTGGGGCAACCAAAGAGAAAGAGTTCCGCCTCAGACTGTAGCAGCCAGAGCAGTCACAATTTCAGATGTAGTAGAAGAGGAAAGAGGGCAGATCTATGCAGCAATTGAAAACCAAGGGCCTAACCATCAGTTCTCAGTCATCCATACTCCAGCAGAGTATCAGGGTAAGCCTTTTAAGCTTTTGATTGATTTAGGCAGTTCTCATTCATTCATTTCCCGTGGATGCTTGCGTAAACTAGTCTTAGAACAGAAATCAGGGAAACCCATGCAAGTTGAATTGGCCAATGGGAAGATTCTTTTCACTCACCATGAGATAGATCTTATTCAGTTCAATCTAGATGGAAATGTGACCAACTGTCAGTTTAATCTAGATGGAAATGTGACCGACTGTCAGTTCAAAGTCTTACCTCTGGGCGTTTTTGACGGAATCCTTGGAATGGACTGGCTCCACAAAAATCAAGCTGACATACAGTGTCACAATGGAACCATTTCCTTCCATGACCTTCACGGGAACAAAGTTCAAGGAACTGGAGGTTTCGGATCCCCAGACCTTCAGTTGTAGTAAAAGCTTTTAGATTGCTGAAAGGACTTAGAAAGAAGCAGCAAATTTATGTTGTCAAAATGAGCCCAGTAGACTCAAAGCTTAAGGCTAAAGAACCAGAATGGTTAAGTGAATTTGATGATCTATTCCCAGCAGAGCTAACTGAAATGCCTCCAATTCGAGAAGGAGATCATGTGATAAAATTGACTACCGGAGCTCAGTTAGTAGCCCAGCGCACGTATAAAATGCCAGTTCCTGAAGCCATCAAACTCAAGGAACAGCTTAGGCAGCTGTTAGAACAAGGGTTTGTTAGACCCAGTGTTTCACCCTTGGGGAGCATCAGTTCTCTTTCAGAAAAAGAAGGATGGGACGTTAAGACTCTGTGTGGATTACAGAGGTCTCAACCAACTGATAGTTAAGAATAAATATCCTATCCCAAGAATTGATGAGCTTTTGGACAGGCTAAATGGAGCCCAGATCTTCACAAAGATAGATCTCAAATCCGGGTGTATTACCAGATCAGGATCAATGATCAAGATATACCGAAAATAGCCCAATCAATACTCGCTATGGGCATTATGAATTTACTGTCACGCCATTCGGATTAACTAATGCCCCAGCTATATTCAATTGCCTAATGCAAGACATCCTTAGAGAATACTTGGATGATTTTGTTCTAGTTTTCTTTGATGACATTCTGATTTACTCAAAGAATGCAGCTGACCATGAGACTCATGTCCGAAAAGTTCTTGAGATTCTAAGGCAACTCTTTGCAAAAAACAGAAAATGCACTTTCTCTGCCAACCATGTTGAGTACTTGGGCTTTTTGGTATCCAAAGATGGGATTTCTCCAGATTCCGCAAAAGTCCAAGCAGTCATAGATTGGCCTGAACCTAAGACAATGAAAGAAGTCAGAAGGATTCTTGGGATTGACTGGTTGGTATAGAATTTCTATACCAAAGTATGCTCTCGTAGCTTCCCCCTGACTAACCTTCTCAAAAAGGATATCCCATTTCAGTGGTCTGCCAGGTGTCAGCGTGCTTTTGATAAGCTGAAGACCGCCTTGGTAACCAATCCCGTTCTGAAGTTGCCAGATTTCTCTCTACCCTTTGAGGTAGTAAAAACTGATGCCAGTGGTTTTGCCCTGGGAGGTGCACTCATGCAGGAAGGTCATGCAGTGGCCTATGAATCCCGAAAACTCAGAAAGCATGAGAGGAATTATGGTGTCCATGACCTAGAACTACTTTCAATAGTATATGCCCTGAAGTTGTGGAGACATTACCTACTGGGTCAAAGATTCACTTTGATGACAGATTATCAGAGCTTAAAGTGGATCTTCACTCAGAAGGATCTCAACATGCGCCAAAGAAGGTGGATGCAGACCCTGCAGGAATTTGATTTTGAAATCAAGTACCGCCCAGGCAAAGAGAATGTGGTAGCAGATGCCAGCCTCCTTGCTTACAATTTCAGTAGTGTCAAATCCTTTGTTAATTGAAGCAAGAGAGAAGATCATGCAGGATAGATTCTTTGGCCCTATTGTTACCCTACTTATGCAGGAAAGCAAAACTCCACAGGAGTTGAACCGAATTCAAGGGTACAGCTTGGATGATTGAATTATGTATTATAATCTCGCAGGCTATGCATTCCCAATGATGAGGGAACTAAGGTTCAAATTCTAAATGAAGCCCATGACAGCCTTATAGTAGGACATCCAGGTTTCATCAAAACCTACGTGTCTGTAAAGAAAAGCTTCTTTTGGCGTGGTTTGAAAAAGGATGTACTGAATCATGTACGTCAATGTCTGACATGCCAGAAAGTCAAAACTGAAAGAGTAAAAATGCCTGGGAAGTTACATCCATTGGACATCCCCCAGATGAAGTGGGAATGTATCAGTATGGATTTTATTATTGGATTACCTTCAGTGAATGTATCAGAATGGATTTTATTACTGGATTACCT
Organism: Cibotium barometz; assembly: GCF_041138505.1. Taxonomy (NCBI): domain Eukaryota; kingdom Viridiplantae; phylum Streptophyta; class Polypodiopsida; order Cyatheales; family Cibotiaceae; genus Cibotium; species Cibotium barometz. The sequence goes on from NC_141106.1 coordinate 35,830,329, forward strand.
TCAGTACAATCAGTATGGATTACCTTCAGTGCAATCAGTATGGATTACCTTCAGTGAATGTATTAGTATGGATTTTATTACTCGATTACCTTCAGTGCAATCAGTATGGATTACCTTCAGTGCAATCAGCATGGATTACCTTCAGTGAATGTATCAGTATGGATTTTATTACTGGATTACCTTCAATGCAATCAGTATGGATTACCTTCAGTGAACGTATCAGTATGGATTTTATTACTGGATTACCTTCAATGCAATCAGTATGGATTACCTTCAATGCAATCAGTATGGATTACCTTCAGTGCAATCAGTATGGATTACCTTCAGTGCAATCAGTATGGATTACCTTCAGTGCAATCAGTATGGATTACCTTCAGTGCAATCAGTATGGATTTTATTACTGGATTACCTTCAGTGCAATCAGTATGGATTTTATTACTGGATTACCTTCAGTGCAATCAGTATGGATTTTATTACTGGATTACCTTCAGTGAATGTACCAATATGGATTTTATTACTGGATTACCTTCAGTGCAATCAGTATGAATTACCTTCAGTGCAATCAGTATGGATTTTATTACTGGATTACCTTCAGTGCAATCAGTATGGATTACCTTCAGTGCAATCAGTATGGATTTTATTACTGGATTACCTTCAGTGCAATCAGTATGTAAAGATATTAAAGCTGCCCAAGATCGACAGAAGCTGTATGCAAATAAGAAGAGGACAGATAGAAAGCAAATAAGAAGAGGACAGATAGAAAGTTTAAAGAAGCAGATATGGTCTTCATTAAAGTACGGCCCAAAAGAAGTTCTCTATCTCTTGGGAAGTACAAGAAGTTATCCCCCGGATATTGTGGGCCATATCTGATTACAAAGAAAATAGGTGACTTAATCTACGAACTTCTTCTGCCTCCTTATCTCAAAGTTCATGATGTACTTCATGTAAGCCTTCTAAAGAAATATGTACCAAGCCCAAATCATGTGCTTGATGAAATCCTAACCTCTTCAACCCAAGGGCAGATGGAACTCCAACCTGAAGAAATTCTTGATGTTCGAGAAAAGATTCTCAGGAACAGAATTCTCAGCAGAGAATTATTGGTAAAATGAAAGTTCTATCCTTTTGAAGATGCCACCTGGGAGAATGAAGCCGATCTGTTGTTGCGGGATTACCCCCAGTTTGCGAGATGAGGCATCTCGCGTTTTTCAAGCGGGAGACAATGTAGGATTCCTCCCCAGCCTCTCAAGATGTCCAGCATCTTCCCCTGTAATCAAATCCCTCTTCAGAAATATAAAAGATCTTGTTTCTACCAGTTTTGGCCTAGAGAGAGATCTTTAGAAATATAAAAGATCTTGTTTCTACCAGTTTTGGCCTAGAGAGAGAAAATCTTCTAGAGAGTGGTAATTCAGTTTTTAAATATTTTTGGATGAAAAAATATCTCTTCTTATTAAAATAAGTTCCCCCAAAATAGAAGTTCAAAAAGCTTTTCAGAAGGTGCATTAGAAATCAAGTATAATCTGTCCAAGAGGCCTAATCCTAGGGGTCCAGATTTTCAAACAATTTTAAATTAAGGTTCCTATGGACCAATAAGATTCATCCAAATGTAGGGAGGATATAAATGGAAGAATAAAAGGAAAATCCCCCAAAAATGAGTAAATACTCACATAAGATGAAGAGTTGACTAAGGACAAGGTTAATAGTTAAAAAAGAGAGATATTTAGAAGAAATGATGCATTTTTGACACCTCAATATGGGGGAATTTCCCTCATGAAGGAGGTGCCTATTTCACATGTGTGAAAGAGTTTTAAACTCCCAAATAATGAGATATTTTTATCTCTCCTCTCTCCTGTTTCAACTAGATCCAAAAAGTGGACTAAACTGAACCAAAAATGGTCAAAAATTGACCAAACTGATCTGGAAAATTCTAGAATCAGTTGGCTTAGTTAGAAGCTCACTTTTTCCTATAAATAGAAGCCTTCCCCTTTATTGAAGCTTAATAGTGTTTTTGCACTGTTACCCTACTTCTCCCAAGAGGAGCCAAAAACTATGAATTTACTCATTAGTTTTTTACCTTTCCTCTTTAAAGATTGGTGGCCACTCTTGTTTCAAACAAGAGTAGATCCCTCAAACCATCAAGCTAAAGGAAAGCTCTCAAATTCTCTGTGTAAGTTGGAGATTCTTCTCTTTTCTATTATTTTATGGTTTTTTATGATTTTTGTCTTCTTTAAAATGAATATGATGTTATGCCTCATTGAAAAAAGGCATTCCCCTCTCCTCTTTAGTAAATCCAACCATTCTTTATCCTAGATGAATGATTAATGGATAAAATCAAGTTTTCATAATGTTTCTCTTTAATAAGTAGAACATTAGAATGATTTAAATACTCTTGGTGAACTTCTAATTAATTTTAAAGAGTTAAAAATTAAAAAATGGTCAGCCATACAAAGGAGGTTATGGCAAAATTTTTTTGAATTGAGAAAAATAAGTTTTACCTTTTTTTATTCAAAAAGAGTAATTCCCATCATATATGTATTCTTAAAGTGTTATTTTTCAGCCTAGGTATAGAAAAATGCTTATTAAAAATATTTTATTAAAACAAAAGTGTTACTTTCTTTCGAATTAAATTCTATGTATAGAAGGAAGTATATTGAAATTTTTATTTTGATCATAAAAGAGCGATTTTTATCATAAATTATTTGTATGCATAAAAGATGTGTTTTTATATTAAAAGTGTGATTTTTATCATAAATGATTTTTATGCATAAATGGATGCATAAAAGAAATTCTTTTACATTAAAAGAGTGATTTTCATCATAAATGATTTATATGCATAAACATATGCATAAAAGATATTTTTCTATAATAAAAGTGTGATTTTCATCATAAATGATTTTTATGCATAAATAGATGCATAAAAGAAATTCTTTTATATTAAAAGAGTGATTTTCAGCATAAATGATTTGTATGCATAAACATATGCATAAAAGATATTTTTTTTCATATTAAAAGTGTGATTTTCATCATAAATGATTTTTATGCATAAATGGATGCATAAAAGAAATTCTTTTATATTAAAAGAGTGATTTTCATCATAAATGATTCGTATGCATAAACATATGCATAAAAGATATTTTTTATATTAAAAGTGTGATTTTCATCATAAATAATTTTTATGCATAAATGGATGCATAAAAGAAATTTTTTTATATTAAAAGAGTGATTTTTGTCATAAATGATTTGTATGCATAAAAGATATTTTTTATATATTAAAAGTGTGATTTTCATCAAAAATGATTTTTATGCACAAATGGATGCATAAAGATAATTCTTTTATATATTAAAAGAGTGATTTTCATCATAAATGATTTGTATGCATAAACATATGCATAAAAGGTATTTTTTATATATTAAAAGTGTGATTTTCATTATAAATGATTTTTATGCATAAATGGATGCATAAAAGAAATTCTTTTATATTAAAAGAGTGATTTTTATCATAAATGATTTGTATGCATAAATGGATGCATAAAAGAAATTCTTTTATATTAAAAGAGTGATTTTCATCATAAATGATTTGTATGCATAAACATATGCATAAAAGAAATTTTTTAAAATTAAAAGTGTGATTTTCATCATAAATGATTTTTATGCATAAATGTATGCAAAAAAGAAATTCTTTTATATTAAAAAAGTGATTTTCATCATAAATGATTTGCATGCATAAACATATGCATAAAAGATATTTTTTATATATTAAAAGTGTGATTTTCATCAGAAATGATTTTTATGCATAAATGTATGCATAAAAGAAATTCTTTTATATTAAAAGAGTGATTTTTATCATAAATGATTTTTATGCATAAATGGATGCATAAAAGAAATTCTTTCATATTAAAAGAGTGATTTTCATCATGAATGATTTTTATGATGATAAAAGTGTGACTTTTATCAGAATTGGATTTTATGCAAAATAGATGCATATAGAATTTTTATATTTAAATAAGGGTTCTCTTTAATACTCTGTTTGATTTCCGTAAAAATTGGAAAAATGAATAAGTAGATAATCTGTGTGAGAGAAAATTCTACCGTTTCATATTCACTAAGATGGTAATGGGAAAATTCAAATAAACTATCGAAGTCAGAGATCGAGATAAATGATTATTTTATTCCTCTTAGGAATTCATGTTTAGTTTAGAAATCTGTAAGCAAATATTCAATGAACGAAATTTTAGAAAAAGAAAAATTGAAATATTACCTTTCAAGAAAGATAGTTTAGGAAGAACCTTTCCAGACTCAAACTCTGATTTTCAAACTATTGAGCAAGACCTAATTCCTTTATCAGTTTCAATCAATGACGATGTGCCCAGTTCAGGAAAAATGCACTCAAATCATCAATCGAATTTGAAACTAAGTTAAGACTTTTGATTTTGATCTGAGGATCAAGTTAACAGAATTCGAGGAATTCTGTTTGGAATTCAGACCTGGATCTAGAAGTATTGGGATACGGATTTAAGATTTATTCATGGCATTCAAACAAAATCAAAACTGAAAACATAGAAACCTTGTTTTCTTAAAGGACTATCTTACGCCAGAATGCTGGAGGGAGCATTTGGCATACGTGTTTATCTAAGGGAAGTTCTGTTGTTGCAACAGCTGGCGGGGAGTGTTCAAGGGACAGCTGACGCGGCAAAAACGTGCCCAGGTCTTGACCAGCCTGGGTATGGTGAAAAATGGTGTGCTTTCGGTGTACGATGGGCGAGGGCCGACAAAGCGGTCCCTGAGTGAAGTGCCAGGACACCTAAGGAGGATCCTGGAGGATTGTTCTAACCAGGCGATGCATGGGCTCGCAGTGCTTAGGACACCCATGCATATGTTGTGGAAGATATATATATGTATGTTGACGAAATGATTATTGTAATCTGTTTTACTGGATCTCACTCGTCCCAACGGAGAGTCTAGAGTGGTACTGTTTTTGTGAAACAAGGGATTGAATGGAAATTTTGAGTTATGAAATCTGTGACCATATCTGTTTTGTCAATGGATTATTTTTATATTAAAGTTTTAAAGAGGAGTGTGTGCGTACCTATTTTCTAAAGCTAAAGTTAAGAAAGGCATTCAAGTATTGGTGGGTGAGTACTTGTTTGGTTCTACTGATTCCAGTGGTAGGGTGGTGGCTAACCCATTGGCCGGATGGGGTTAGACAAGGAATCAGTGGAGTTTAAATAATCAAACTGAAAAATCTTAGGATTTTTCTAGGATTCGAGTAGTTAGTTAATTCCCTGATAAATTTCTCAATTGAGTGGATCAACGGCTGTTCTTGATTAGGAAAAAAGCGTTGAATTGCTCAAATGATCAAATTATATTACTGATAGTTTCCTTCTATCTAGTTTATTAAGGTGGAGGATAGTTTAGATTTTGATCTCGTTAGAAAAACTCATTAAGAAAATTCAAAAAGGTGGAATCGTCCCTGCTTTTCGGGCATGGAAAATTTTCTCAGTTTCGGTTTTCGGAGTGGCCACCAGCCTAGTCTCATGCCCGGACATTTGTGGGCGAGGCCCCGAGTGAGAAACCCTGCCCCGCACATGAGGGGACTGCTTCCGCTATCAGCTACCCGCCGGGAGTCTGGTGTGCAGAGGGGGCAGAGGGACCTCACAGCAGCTGGTATCAGAGCGTTGTAGATTTAAGTAACATCAGCAGAAATTGCCTAAATTTTTAATAGAAATCTGAGAAAGAAATGTTTTTTGCTTTTAATACTATGTGAATGAACTTCAAAATTGAAAGACTCATAAATTGAATTGGAAATTTATAGATGGATACTCTGAACCTATCTAGAATTCCTAGACTCTCTCTCAGAGTCAGGATATGATAGCTTTTGCATTTGATCACCTCATCAACTCTGCTACGACCCGAATGAGCAGAGTGAGACTCGCTCGCCATTTTGAGAGTCTCTACTTTCCTGATCCTCTTGCGCGACGTCGGTATATGTGGTTCTGTGGTGGGGAGGACGGTGTATTAATGTCAGTACCAGTCAGCGTCAAAGTCTCAGGCAAAATATTTCCTTGACCATGATTCTGATAAGGCTAGGACTTGTTCAGCATGTTCAACTCTTTGATTATTCACCTAGGAACTTCAGAACTTCATGCTGATTTTTTAGGCTTCTTAGCCGCTTTATCCCTAGAAATAGAATTACAGCACCTCTTTGTGTAATGAATCGTGTGTACCATGGCTTGTCTCCTTCGCAGTTTCGCTTCTTTATGCAAATACGATTGAGGCAGTGATTTTGGGAGCCGTCATGCTCTATGTATATATTAAAAACTTTTGATAATAAATGATATTTTGCGAAAACAATTCCATTTTGTTTTCATGATTGTGAATATGGTTGATGAAATTATCAGGGTAAATCTTGCTGTAAGTTGTATGATGAAATAATTATAGGTTTAAAAACAAAGCTCAAAAATTAAATAATCATAAAGCTATTGTCAAAGGTTAAACTGACAAAAATCTCGTTTTGTCAGAGTCATGAGGTGCGTAGCCCGTGCAAGGCAACCGGATCCTCTAACTGATGACGAGGAGTTAGATCCGAATGTTCACAAAGCCCTGCACAGATCACAGCATGGTCCCTTCAAGGGTGAACGGGAACAGTTAGGTGAAGTGGTAGAAAAGTGGATTGAAGCCATGGAGGAATATTTTGATGTAACTGGCTACAATGAGAGAAGCAAGATGGCTCTCGCCAGGTTAAAGTATGTAGAAACGGCCAGGGTTGCGTGGAGGAATCACTGCAAGACAAATCGTCTCGACCGAAATACCCAAACCTGGACCCATCTCAAGGCTTACCTCAGAAAGAGGTTTTGTCTCCCAGGCTTTCTTGAAACTAAGATGAATGAGTTCTTGGAACTAAAGGAGGAAAACTGGACAGTTGAAGAGTACCATCAGGCTTTTGCCCTTAAATCTTGTTGTAAGTTGTATGATGAAATAATTATATGTTTAAAAACAAAGCTCAAAAATTAAATAATCATAAAGCTATTGTCAAAGGTTAAACTGACAAAATCTCGTTTTGTCAGAGAGTCATGAGGCGCGCAGCCCGTGCAAGGCAATCGGATCCTCTAACTGATGAGGAGTTAGATCCGGATGTTTGCAAAGCCCTGCACAGATCACAGCCTGGTCCCTTCAAGGGTGAAGGGGAACAGTTAGGTGAAGTGGTAGAAAAGTGGACTGAGGCCATGGAGGAATATTTTAATGTAACTGGCTACAATGAGAGAAGCAAGATGGCTCTCTCCAGGTTAAAGATTGTAGAAACGGCCAGGGTTGCGTGGAGGAATCACTGCAAGACAATCGTCTCGACTGAAATACCCAAACCTGGACCGATCTCAAGGCTTACCTCAGAGAAAGAGGTTTTGTCCCCCAGGCTTTCTTGAAACTAAGATGAATGAGTTCTTGGAACTAAAGTAGGAAAACCGGACAATTGAAGAGTACCATCAGGCTTTTGCCCTTCTCCTTAAATATTCCCCTCAATTAGATGATGAAGAGCAGCTGATGTGGCCACGTTCATTCGGGGAATGAATGAGCCATTGGATACTTTAGTCAAGAATGCCAAACCTATCTCAATGGCCTGGCAGTAAGAATGGCAAAGGATTTTGCCAAAGCCTTTGTAGTAAAGGTCCTATATAAATTTCGATGTGACAAAGGCACATACAAGTATGACAAATAAAATAGAACAATCAAAACATAGGTTCAAGTGCTGCATTTATGTTCATGTATAGAACTCAAGAGCCATGAGGACACTCTAAAGCATGGGCTCTCTCTCTCTCTCTCTCTCTCTCTCTCTCTCTCTCTCTCTCTCTCTCTCTCTCTCTCTCTCTCTCAATCATATATATATAAATAAATATAAATTTTCAATGTGACCACATATACAAGTATGACAAATAAAATAGAACAATCAAAACATGGGTTCAAGAGTTGCATTTATGTCCATGTACAGAAAATTTCATGTAGAGAATACAACTTAAGGTTCAAGGGGATGGTCTAAAGCATGGGGTCTGCTGTCTATAGCATGCTGTGAACTAGTTTGAAATGAACATGATGACAATGGAGACACCATCCATGGTGGTAGGAAAGGTGGTTTGCCATATGGGAGGAGTCATACCATAAGGGTCGCAGGGGACTCCATGAAAAGGCAATCTATAGTGTGAAATGGTAGTGAGTAGTTATGATCCTCTAACATAACATAACCTAGTCTTAAGATAACATCAAGAGACCATAGCCTAAGTCTCCCTTGAGTGCTTCCCATGCCTCTATTATATAGGAGGGTCCTCAAGTGACTCTAGACTCTCCATTTCCCATGTGTGACCCTTGGATGCCTGACCCTAACCTTAACCCTTAAGGTTAGTCCAACCCATGCTCCACTAGAGCTTGTTCTCATGCTTCCATGCTCACAAGCCTAATGTGGGTTAGCCTCCTAGTATATACACACATAATGTGCATATAACATACTTCTTCTTTCTCTAAACATTGCACTCTTGCAATGAAAAGAAGGAGAACTGCACTGAACAATCTCAACCGATTCCCAAGTTGAATTCTCTATTTTTCTATCTTTCCACCTAATTTTAACCTCAAGGATTAGTCAACTACAAAGTTTCTTTCCCTGAATTTAAATACCTTATCAAGTTCATGTGGAACATAGAATAATTCTTTGACTTCAACGAGTTCTTGTGAGAAGAGTAACTGTGTTATCCTCACCTCCCAGTTTTCCTTTCAATCTATTGATATGAAAGACTAAATGAACTCGTGGAGGTAGTTTAAGTTCATACGTAATCGTGCCAATCCGATGTATAAATCTAAATGGACCACAATATCTAGGAGATAAATTTGAGCATTTTTCTTTTGACAAAGTCTAAGAATCTTTAAGAATTTTTAAATAAACCAACGCTCCTGATTCAAAAGACCAAGTTGCGCGTCCTCTATCAGCATAGAACCGTGCCCTATCCTGAGCACTCTTGATAGAATCCCGAGCTTCGATCAGCATTTCCTACATATTACGTAAGAAATCCCTTGATGCAGCAAGCGCGATGTCCTTAAGATCGACATCAATAGGTGCCTTAGGTTGATACCCATACATAAGCATGAACGGACTAAAACCAATAGTCGTATGTTTAAAACTGTTATAGGTAAATTCTATCATTAGAAGATATTTTTTCTAATTTGATGCTTTTTTAGAGACATACATGAAGCATATCCTCTACAATCTGATTTATACACTGTCCACTATCAGATTGTAGATGATCAGAGGAATTGATACTCAAAGTAGTTTTCTCGTTGTAAACCATTCGGAATAAAGTAAGAAAACATGGCATTATATAACCAGGAACCAAGTACTATCCATCTCGGCGACCCGACGTACCCACATCTGCACATAGAATTATCGACGTCTTGAGTTATCCATATCAACATAGAGAGTCATCGTCTCGATGAGTCATATATGTTCATTCGTAAACCATCAGGTTGATTATATAAATCACCTAAAGAACGAAACTAGAGAAAGAAATGCCAACAAAGGAAGAATCCAAATTTTTTTAATCCGAACACAGCAAGATAAACTCGTTGAACTCTAAAGAAAGAGATTTCAACAAATGAATATGTCGACGAGTTTACACTCATCAATACATGTAGGCTATAGATAAAAGAAGTTTATCTAGAGAATGCCTACACTATAACTTCAAGTGAAGTTAAAAAATGAGATTGTCTTTGAATGTTGAGGTCAACATGTCAAGTGATGTTAACAAGGCAACAATCTTGAGTCCAAATGATCCCATAAGATAATATATGTGAGGGATCTCTAGCGTCCCATACCACCATGATACCACCCATACATACCTTATCAATTTGAAACTTCCTAGTATGTCATCTAGGAAATATGAATAAAATCGTGTATAAAAGAAATAAGATGATCTTATCCTAGACTTTCACATACTTAAACCTGTCTCTATATACCTGCTGAGACCACATCAAGGAATAACTCTTTTCGAATACATCATTAGAAAAGAATTTGAATTATTAGCATCTTTCTAATGATAACTATCCAATAAACACACTAAAGCAAGGGTAGAAAAATAACTCACCTAGATACATAAGCAACTAGGTATCCAAGCTGGAATATGTACAAAAGTACAAGCAATATACTCTAAAATTAAGTGCTAAAAATGAAGACAAATGTTACCTTCAAAGTACATGATATTATCCAAAAGATCAAAAGATCCTTATAAAAACATGGATAAAAGCATAGAAGCTCCTCGAATCCATAAAAACCATAATTGATCATAACAATCAATGCATGTCATCTAATGGTCATTAATCATGTCAAAAGAAGCATTAAAATTGGTGGCCAACTCATCAATCTCTCGCAGTATATGAACGTGATGTCATTCAAGCAAAACTCCAAAGTAAGCAAGTGAAACACGTGTGTAGCACTCATTATTTAAAAAATCCCTAGACACAAGTGATCTAGGCAAAACTTGATGAGTCTAATAAAACTTGAAAAACATCCAATAAAATCCACCAAAACAAACAGATTAATTAATCCATGATAGAATTCGTCTTAGGCTTAAAAAATTAAGCATAGATCACACTTAAACAAGTGAAAAATAAATTATCATGAAAAAGTATCAAAAGGTGAGACACACTTTAAACACAAATTCTAGCCATCATTGAAGAAAGTAAGGAACATGTCCAAAAAGAATGGCTAAACAATAGTAAAAAATCATGAAAATATCGTTTAGAATTAATTCAAATAGAAATAACTATTAATACGAGGTATAATCATATTAATAATATACGAATAACTTGCATCTATCTAATGTCAGTACGAAAAAACGTACTTCAACATTAAATAATTCTCGAAAATATTGAATTCTCGAGAAAAAAAATTATCATGATTTTTTTTTTAATTTTCTCTAATTTTCTAAGGTCTCAAAATATGATAATTTTAAATTTCACCAAACTTATCTTATGTTATTTCAAACCTATATTTTTCAAGAAAATTTTTAGCAAATAAATTTGCTAAAATACCATTGATATTTTAAAAATATCAATTCTTAAGATTTTTTAAAAATAATTTTTAGAATATTCTTAATTTTCTTTGAGAATTTCATCGTTCACAAAATTTTTAGTTTCACCTGACAATCTTCAAATCTAATGGAAATTTATAATTTTAATGGATTTAAAAAAATTTTGGATCAAAAAATATATTTTTAGAAGAATTTGAATGGTCACGGGCGTCCGAATGGACACACTACATGCCAAACACTAACTCCACATTTTTCAGAAGTTTAAAATAATCTTTATTTTTTTATTAATTTTTTTAAAAAAAATTTAAATTTTTAATCTACCCCGAACACATTTAGAATATGAACGCTCAAAAAATTTCAAAATTCCAATGGTTTTCTCGGAATACGAAAAGCCAACAGTTTCGAAAAAATGAAAAGACAAAAAAATTCAGAATGTGAAAGGTCAAAAGTTTTCGGAATCCGAAAGGTCAAAAGATTTTTTGGAATTCGAAAAGCCAAAAGGTTTCTCGAGAATGCGGAAAGCCAAGAGATTCCAAGAAACAATTTTTAGTGAAAAAAAATTCAGATAATCAAATCTCTTTTTTTTTCAAGCTTTTTTGAGAAACATTGAAAAGCTTTTTTGAAAAAAAAACTCTTTTTTGTATATATTTAAAGCTTTAAAAAAACTTTTTTTAATGAAGGTTTTTTTAAAATCCTTATAAAAATAAATTTTGGGAGGGTGGCGATATTTTCGCCCCCAGCGAAACCCCCTCCTCCCCTCACAACAACGCGATTTGATTCAGGTGTGAGAGAGAGGAGGTTCTCTCCTCTCTCCACACTTCTCTCTCCTTCTCTCCAAACAACTAACTTCTCTCTCCACCTCCTCTTCTTTGTTAATAGAGAAGAAAATTAAATATTGATTAATTTTTCTTAATCATAATTGAGTTTAATTATGATTAAAATTTAATTCATTTGTACCTAATAAGAGGCATTTACACATGGGAGAGAAAAATAGAAGAGAAATTATGATTTGAGAGACAAAGAGGATCCCACGCACACGGGAGAGCATTATATGCATCAATTGACTACCCCACTTTGCATTTTAGCAAAAATTTGGTAAAAATTTGAAAGAAAATCCACAGAAAATCTATAAAAATATATTAAAAATATATTTTTAACCATAAAAATGCTTAAATTTTTTAAAAAAAATAGAAAAAAATTTCTTAAAAATTATAAAAAATCAAGAAATTCATTCTACCAAAAATATCCATAATAAAATATGTGGTATTTTGGTAAAATTTTTTATTAATGCTTATTTTAATCATAAAAAATAGAAAAAATAGCATTAAACTCACGAAATTCCCTTGCAACATTAATTCATCCATTGAATAGAAGAAACACGCGTTCCAAGCGTCATATCGACGATCCACATATAAATCATTAATGATACATTATTTTTTAGCAGAAGTAATAGCAATTACTGTGTACATAGGACACTCACTGCAGCTATTCATGGTATGATACATAAACATAAGTTTACAAGCATAAGATCGGATGTGCCTCACTTGAAAGTATTTGGGTGTATTGCATATGTGCATGTTCTTGATGAAGTAAGAATAAAGTTTGATCTAGAGAGGTAGAGAAATGTATCTTTATTGGTTATTCTATGTAGCAAAAATGTTATAGATGTTATAACCATATCACTCGTGAGATGTAAGCAGAGATGTGGTCTTTGATGAGATAAGTCGCTGGTATGCACTAGCGACGATAAGGGCAACATAAGATGCAGATGTAAGAAGTGTTGATATGTTACACCACACAGAGCAGCAATCACAAGTGTGGTGGACCTAGGGAGTCCTCTAGTAGTGGATCCAATGTCAGTCCATGGTCAAGCAAGATGAGGATAAAAGTAGATACACATGTACTACACAAAGGGAAGGAAAAGGTAGATCAAAATTGGATGTGTGTATAAAGTAAAGCATAACACTGATGGTTTTGTAAGAAGGTATTATGCAAGACTTAAGCATAACGGTGATGGTTCAGTGAGCAAGTATAAGGCAAGATTGGTTGCCAAGGGCTATGCGCAGACTTATGGCATTAACTATGAGGAGACATTTATCCCGGTTGCAAGAATGGTAACGTTGAGAGCTATCATTACTATAGTTGTAGCAAAGGGTTGGTCTTTACAAGAGATGGATGTAAAAAATTCCTTCTCAGTGCATGGTGATTTACAAGAAGTATACATAATGTAGCCACCAAGTTATGAGAGTGATGCACACCCAGATTTTGTGTGCATGTTACGCAAAGCCTTGTATAGCTTGAAGGAGCTACCTAGAGCATGGTCAAACAAGATTGGGAAGTATCTTCTTACCATTGGATTTTAGATATTCAATGTAGATTTTTCACTTTATGGTCTGAAAAAGACAAATAGAGGGATCATGCTATTGGTCATCTATGTGGACGACTTGATTTTATCACTGGTGATAGTGATGCTGACATACATGATGTCAGTAGGATTTTAAAGCAAAAGTTTGAGATGAAGGACTTAGGTGAGCTGCGGTATTTCTTAGACATAGAGGTGGCGAGATTATCTCATGGCTCGAACATGTTGTCCAAGTAGGGTATGATAAGCTGTAAACTTATTTCAATGCCATTGGAGCGGAACACAAAGCTTTCCAAAGATAAAGGTGAGCTTTGGAGGACCCCACTATGTACAGGTGCATAGTGGGTAGCTTGATCTACATGACCATTACTAGGCAATACCTGAGCTATGTTGTTAGACTTGTGAGTCAATTTATGCAGGCCCCTAGGAAGCCACACTTGGATGTAGCTCTCAGGTACATAAAGTCCACAGTTGATTATGAACTTTTCTATGAGGCTCGTACAGAGATACAACTACATGGGTACACAGATGCTGATTGGGTTGATAATGTTGCACACATGAGATTTGCCAATGGTTTTATGTTTTCATTTGGGAGTGCTACTATGAGTTGGAGCAATAAGAAGTAGCCAATAGTTACCTTATCGAGTACAGAGGTAGAGTACAACGGTGCTGCTATGGTAACTTGTGAGGTAGCTTGGTTTTAAAAGCTACTTGGTGATATCGGTGAGCCCGTGGTGGGGGATATGGTAGTTGTCATTCATTTGTGGTAATATGAGTTGCATACAATTTGCTAGTAACTTAGTATATCATGCTAGAACAAGGCACATTGAGGTGCATTATCACTTTGTGACGGAGAAGGCTCTAGTAGTGTAGATCTAGTACCGAGCATCAGGTGGCTAACATCTTCACAAAGACATTGGGCACAAAGACGCTCCATAAGCTTAGGAGCTTACTTAGAGTTTAGTGTGTGGAGTTGAGCTTGAGAGGGAGTGTTGAGATATCGAGCTCAACTCTAGTGCTATGACGGACATTAATGACCCGGTGCCGTTGCCTGGGTGATAGCTTTTGTACTTAGCCACTGGCATGGTTGGTGAGATTATTGTTGATATGCCACCAATGAATGACAAGTTATGTGGCAGCAGCCACTTTAGAGTACTAGAGTTATGGCATAGTTATAGCGTGAGCTCATATAGTCGGGGTCACACTATGGAGCGACCATTTGCACGCTATTGTAGGAGAGAACTTTCCCTTAACGTATGTACTCTTATCTTTTAGCTATATGGTTGTAGAGAAGAGAAGAAGATAGAAGAAAATTCAGCCATCCATCTCTCTTGCGTCTTGCACTCTCTTGTATGTGTGTTTGCTTACAACAAGGAACTCAAGATATATCTCTCTCTCCCATATTCTCTTTAGCATATAGGCGTTGGGACTATAAAAGGCACTAGCCCTAGGTCTATTGTACCTTTCATGTATCTTTGAAATATCTTTCAATATCTTAGTAACCTTAAACTTTCTCGCTAATTCAAGCTAATCAAGGATAATCTAGATTAAGCTAGACTAATCTAAGGATAATCTAAGTGTAGCTTTTTTTCATTGGTATCAGAGCTCTTGGCTTAGATCTTGTTACTTTGATTTTAGAGTGATTAATACTTAATACATTTTTTCATTGGTATCAGAGCTCTTGGCTTAGACCTTGATACTTTGATTATAGAGTGATTAATACTTAATACATTTTTAGATTAGTACTTGTATACAATTTTTAGATTTTATATTGATTTTATTTTGAGTGGATTAATAATGAGATTAATAATAATTATCTACAGATATATGCTAATAATAAATTTTAAAAATCCTAATTCTTACATAGATTTAACAAAATCTTGATTTTTGAATTAAGGTTTTCAACCATTTTTAAAGTGATTTTCTTAGACTTTTCTTACTAAATCTTCTTGATTAGTGCTTCTTTTCATCAAATCTCTTTATAAATCATAGTTTACGTCTATATTAGCCTATTTTCTAAGGAATCTTAGTAGCTTTGGAGGATAGTAAAGGTTATTGTATAAAATTTGGTACAATTCTTATTAAGGATTAGTGCAAATTGAAGATTCTATACAAATTTCAGTGTAGTTTATAGTTTTGAGATGTATATTGAGTAGATTATAATATAGAGTGCAATTCTGTTACATAATGTATTGTGCAGAGTGGTGCAGTTTACAATTGTGTAATAGATCTATGCAAAGTTATTGTGTAGAGTACTGTTTACAAGTTTCTTGGTACATATTTATAAAGAAATACAAAGACAGTGCAAAAATCAAATCTTGAAGCAACAGTGTGAGTAATTCTTGATTGAAACTAATCTTGATCATTTCTTGCAAGAATTATGTTTCTTTAAGAGAAAATTATTAAAACTGCAAGAAATCAAGAAATGTTCTAAAGTTTTATACAAAATATACACAACTATGGTGTTCTTTTCTTACTGATCCATTAGTGACATATTTGAGCAGTACACATGTAAGGGCAGTCCCACAAGCTGCATTATGATGTACAGTATACTCTTGAACATAGTAATGTAGCCTCCCACACGAGAAGACCCACTGTCACAGTGGGGTTGACGTGGCCTCCAGAGACGTGGAAGGATATGGAGATCGCCTCGTAGATTACAAATCAATGGGAAAGTGCCACATGCTACAATCACGTAATACATTCATAAACGCACCACGATTAGCAGAAATCGCTAGATAAGCCAAGCCACATGCCATTGATTGTTGTAATCATCCATCAAACTAGGAATAAATATAGCAAGAGAGAACCCTAGATCAATTGGCATGTTCGCCAAACTTACTGGATATTAGCATAAAATTAATAGTGAGCCTAGCTAGCTACATTAAAGACTGCAATCAGTCATCAAATGGCGTAATATTTACTATGTAAAAGCAAAGGTATGATCGACATCGTCAACAATGGTCACTATGTAAAAAGAAGGGAAGAATCCCTACCATAAGCTATGACAGTCCTCTCCAATGAAGACGAGGAAGAAAGTGGCGAACATCTTTAATGCCTTTACACGTCTCCCTAGACTCTAGGTTATCGTCGCAGATCTCGAGTAATCAAACTCATCTCCGTTGCTCCACTGACATCGTGCTCAGGCTAGAAAGTCCATCGATACAAACAAGTGCATTGGATCATTTAACTACAAGCTATTAAATAGAGGCCCACTCAAAACTCCTACTATCTCCTACTAACACAACTTCTCACGAGCAAGAGATGGAAAATAACATAAAGTGTTATTATTGTGGAAAACAAGGACACATGGCAAGACTATTATAAAAAGCAGAATGATATTAAAAGTGGAAAGTTGGAGCAAGCATCATCTAGTAAATAGGGTGGTGATAAGGATAGAAGTGAGTAGATGTTTGTGATGCAGCACATGCTCAGTTCCACAACAGGAGATGTGTCAAGATCTCAACATATATGGTATGTGGATTCTGGTGCCTTGAACCACATGACCAATCATGGGTGAGTGGTTTAGAGCCATGTAGAAAATGAAAATGGGTGTGATGATACTACACATCCCATAACATATATTGGTGAAGTGCTATTATCTATGGAGGATGGCAAAATGAAGTACTCAGCAGATGTCTTTCATGTTTAAAATATCACAAAGTGGCTTCCACCAACCATTCATTTCCCTTGTTCCTTCGATCTTCGATCTCAGGATGGGTTTCTCCACTGTGTAGTTGATTTATGGTGCATACTCTTTCCTACATCCTGACTAGCTACATTCTTTCCATTCCGAAATGAAAATGCGAAATAGTGATCAAAGGAATAAATCTGGTTTCTATTGGATAGATGGTTAAGCAGGGTCTACAAGTGAAGTTTAATCTTCAAGAATGTTTTGTGGAAGACTTCAAAAATCACTGTTGCTTGGTTACAAACAGTAACAAAAATAGTAGGATGTTCACTTTGGATGTGAACATACATGAGGTAAAGCTAACCATATTTGTGCATGGAACATGTGTCATTGCAAATATTGACATATGGCACAAGCGCATTGGTCATGTGAATATATAGCATTGAAGTCTATGCAAGTCCAAA
Source organism: Cibotium barometz (assembly GCF_041138505.1). Classification (NCBI taxonomy): domain Eukaryota; kingdom Viridiplantae; phylum Streptophyta; class Polypodiopsida; order Cyatheales; family Cibotiaceae; genus Cibotium; species Cibotium barometz. Next base: position 35,847,846 of record NC_141106.1, read on the forward strand.
ATACTATTGTAAGTTTACCAAAGTTTAAGGTTGATAGTATGTATAAAATATGTGAAGCATGCCAGGTTGGTAGGTAGACCAAACATGCTTTCCCACATGAAAAGCATGTTAGTGCAAGACCATTAGATGTTATACATTCAAACGTAGGGAATCGAGCAAGAACATTAGATGTTATACATTTAGACGTATGGAAATCAAGCAATACTACAACATTGCAAGTTGTAGGTATTATATTACATTCATTAATGAGATGACACTAGGAAAATGTGGGTTACTTCATAGAGATGTTTTCTCACTTTCAGAGATTTAAAGCCTTGATCAAGAGAAGAAAAAAAGCATGCAAATAAAATGCATAAGATCAAATGGTAGGGGAGAATATTTCTCCAATGAGGTAAGCGATTTCTTGAGAAAGTAGGAAATCAAGAGACAATTTACATAACAAGCACACTCCGCAACAACAGAATGGTATTACAGGAAAGAAAAAATAGGCACATTACAGAAGTGACATGTGCCTTAAATGGCTAAAAAGAATATGGCATATTATTTTTGGGCAGAAGGAGTAGTAACCATCGTGTACATTATGAATCAGACACCCATTTGCAGCTAAGTAGATTATAATAAAGAGTGTAGTTTTGTTACACAATATATTGTGCTGAGTGGTGCAGTTTATAGTTGTGTAGTAGACCTATGTAAAGTTGTACAGAGTACTGTTTACAAGTTTCTTGGTACATATTTATAAAGAAATACAAAGACGGTGCAGAAATCAAATCTTGAAGCAACAGTGAGTAATTCTTGATTGAAAATTTTCTAATCTTGATCATTTCTTTGCAAGAATTATGTTTCTTTAAGAGAAAATTGTTAAAACTGTAAGAAATCAATAAATGTTCTAAAGTTTGATACAAGATATACACAACTATGGGGTTCTTACTTAATTTGATGTAAGTAATCAAGATTAGTATATCTTAATACAAGATTATGACAACAATACATCTTAGTAAGTAATCTTAATGAAACTTGACAAATTAGAAGTTTGTATAGTTTATTGATCAAGAAAATGATAAATCTTGCAAAGCTTTAATGAAAAGATTGCTAAAAGATTGAAGGGACAACAAAATACAAATAATCTACCAAGTTTTTAGCCATCATTTTAGTGTACAACCCTACTGGAAATTAAACCTAGTCCACTAGTATAAGCCATTGTGCTTCTATATTTGTGTGGTGTTTAGCGAATCTTGACAGCTTTGGAGGATATTGAAGGTTGTTGTGCTGAATTTGGCGTAGTTCTTATCAAGAATTGGTGCAGATTGAAGATTATATACAAATTTCAGTGCAATTTATAATTCTGATGTATATTGAGTAAATTATAGTGTAGAGTGCAGTTCTGTTTATAGAATATGTTATGTAGAGTGGTGTAGTTTATAGTTGTGTAGCAGATCTATGCAAAGAACTCTTGCATATTATTATAGATCTTCAATTTACAGTAAGTTTGAAGTGCAGAATTGTTGCAGCATCTCAAATCTTTAGCCTATCTATTATTTCTTGAGCATTTGACCACAAGAAACTTGATGTGCAAGTAGTAGTGCAAAGATTGGTTAAGAAGGCAAAACAGTTGGACAGCTTGGATCTTGGCGTCATAGAGCCTTGAAGAAGAGCAAGAGTTTGTTGCCATTCACCTGCCTAGAAATCAAGCACAAGAGAGGAGCACATTGCCAATGCGGGGAGTTGATAGGACACATCATGCACACCCAGAGAGGACTCATGCAGCACATTATCAATGTGTAATTCATTCGATGAAAATAGAGTATAAAACAAAGGAAGGTTGATGCCTCATAAGACATACTTGATTTTTTTTTCCAGATACTCATTATCTAACAACCAAAATATCATCCATCTTCAGGATCATACGCACACACTTCGTTGTTGCCAAAGAGACAACACTTGTGCTAACTAGAAGAGGCTGCACCACGTTTTCTTCAGGCATGTTCCTGGATTCATCTAAGTATATCTTTATGTTCATGCAAATTTCACATTATGAAGTTTTCGTCCAAAGCTGCAGCCAGTTGATATTATGTTAATTCTTTTTATCTTTAGTAGTGTATATGCCCTATCAACTACCTTTTTGTTGTAATAATTCTTTCTATTTGTTATGATCCTTACTGCTAGGCTTCATTATGGCTGAGTCTGCCTTGCATTTCCAAAGCTTTGACAGAAACTCAATACACAGACCTTTATATGAATGAATGCTCTTATGTGTGCGTGGGTGAGGGGGGGGGGGGGGGGGTGGTGTGTGGGAGCATACATTTGCTTACCCATTGGCATGATGATTGCGAAGCTCAATAACAATTACAATAGTGTTCAGCCCAAAATTTTGTGCCAGTGTGTAAGAGAGAACTTCTAATGCTTCTGCAAATGTCTTCATACATTAGATTTCATTTCATGGAGAGTCTTTACCGAGGCACCCAATTGTCTAGAAACTTCTACTTGAGGCGCATCAAAGGCAACACGCCACTTAGTGTAACGTTTAATGCAGGACCATGCCCGTTAACTGCAAAGCAGCACAGACAAGTTCGTGCCAAAGAAGCTTAATGGAGATGTAGCCAATTTTAGTGCAAGTAGTGGTACTATCACATTTTACTAACACCATCACAGAGCTTCAAGCCCTCCAGTTGTCACCAAGAAGCATAGGTTTTCAAGTCTTTTCTTTACAAGGTAGTAAGCAGGGTTTCTAACGTCTGATATTTGGCATTCGAGCACGTCGTCATCATTTAGGATACATTTCAAGGAGCTATATTTGTCGTATTCACACATGTAGGGGTGGGATCACTTTAAAAAATGCCCCCTACAAGGGTCATATTTGTCGTATTCACACATGTAGAGATGGGATCACTTTAAAAAATGCCTACAAGTGGCTTGGTCTCACCCCTACATGTGAAAAAAAGACAAATATGGCCCATTGAAATGTATCCGTGGCCCGTTGTCGTTTTTTTTTGCCTTAGTTAGCACAGGCTCAACCCAAAAAAAAAAAAAACAAGAGAAGCTTCTTTGAGCAAGAGCTCTCAGCTCATGGGTAGCTGGCCATGTGAACACATGTGAATGGGAGAGAAGATTTAATGATTGGAAACGCATATGTAATGATAGATTTTTATTCGGAATTCTTCGTATACGTAGTACCATGGACTACTCGGCACAATCATATTATATATCACTTTTGTCGACTTTGTGCATATATTTGGGATATCTAGACTTCGGCCATTGGATCCTTCATAAATTATCATTTATCGCTTGTGATGAGATAGTCCATTCAAGCCATAAACGGAGGATGGAGTTATAGAGTTTATTGTTTATACATATTCATCATCTATGAGATGAGAGAGATTGGCACATTCGACAATCCCTTGATTGTTGGGCATTGAGATATATTTCTTAAAGACAAATGGGTCAAATATTATGCTTTTTCGAGTGTCCTACATTCTTGAGCAATCATGATTATATTATTGAGGATGTCAATTACTTAGATTATGATTTTGAGAGCTTTGCACTTGATTTAGGCACCTTCATAGATCCAGTGATTATGGAGACACCATGGATAGACATACCATTCATGTGATGATACATTAGTTCTTAGTATGAACCTCGACTTAAATTATGAGACATTCTATTGTGATGCTCATGGCTGTAGATTCAGTCTATTGAGCATTCACTTTTGGTCATATTGGAGATCATCTTGCAAGCATTACGGCACACCATCATGACACATTCCTCTTCGACCTTGGTGAATATCTAGACTATGAGCTTGATAGTAAGATTGGTGGATTTCCATTTAAACCAGGCTTCCTTGGTGACCACCTTTCAACGGAGGAACGGCATTACTTCAAGACTAATCTAGGTTAAGTTCCAAGACTAATCTAGGTGTAGCTTTCTTTCATCCTCTTATGTTTGATTTGAGTGTATAGCCAGGTGGCACTCATTACAACCCTACATGTTTTTGACAAGATGTAGGGATGTTGCCTTGCGTGTATTGATCAAGGCGTGTACGAGAGCCAACTTCTCACTATGCCAACATAAAGCATCTTTCTTTGTCTCATCAGGTATGTCCTGTAGCACAATCAAGGCAACCTGGGGCATCCCGCATTTTGAGGGAAAGCTCTTCTAGCTTTGCATAGGAAATTTGGCTATGGGAATGTTTTTTAAACCCTAGCCTCAGCCAAAAACAGATGCACCCCCCCCCCCCCCCCCCCCCGCTCAGTTCACCAAAAATGTCCTGGCTTTTAACATGCTGGTTTTTGCAGTTAACTCCTTCCCATCCTCCTGCATGTCAGTATCTGCATAGATGTTATACATACAGACATAAGCTGCAGCTTCCTTTTCATCCAATTGCACTGCCTGTTCAAAGGCTTCTCTTCCAAGCTCCACATTGCCCCACTTTCGACAAGCACCCAACACAGTACACCATATCACAATATCAGGATGGAACGGTAGTTTCTTCATCATTGCTACTGCCCTGTCAATTTGGCCTGCACGGCCAAGGAGATCAACCATGCAAGTGTGGTGCTCAAAAGTCGGAGTTATGCCAAAGTCTTTGCTCATGGCATCAAAGTAATTCTCGGCTTTATCCACCAGCCCTGCATGACTGCAAGTATTAAGCACACTAACAAATGTGACCAGATTTGGGTTAATGTCTTCTTCTCTCATTCTGTCAAAGTTCCAGAAAACGCTTTCACTTTCTCCTAACTGGGCATATCCTGCGATCAGTGCATTCCAAGAGACTATGTCTCGGTTTGGAAGCTTGTCAAACACTTCCTCTGCTTTTGCAAGCAAGCCACATTTAGCATACATATCAACCAAGGCATTGCCAACAACGACATCTTTTTCCAACAACCCTTGTCTTTCAATTTCAGCATGTATCTCCCTACCCTTGTCTGTAGCAGCAATGCTGCCACAGGCTTTCAAACTGCAAGCAAACGTGATAGTATTTGGAGAGACACCCTCAAGCTGCATCTGTTCAAAACAGTTGAGTGCCTCCTCACCACGCGCGTGTTTCAAATATCCTGCCATCAGCGCATTCCACGAGACTACACCCCGATTTGGGAGCTTGTTAAACAAATCCTGTGCTTTTGCAAGCAAGCCACATTTAGCATACATATCGACCAAGGCGTTGCCAACAACGAGGTCACTTTCCAACAACCCTTTCCTTTCAATCTCAGCATGTATTTCCCTGCCCTTGTTTGTGGCTCCAATGCTGCCACATGCTTTCAAGCTGCAGGCAAACGTGATAGCATCTGGAGAGACACCCTCAATTTGCATTTGTTCAAGACAGTTCAGTGATTCCTCACCATGCTCATGTTTTGCATATCCTGCAATCAGTGCATTCCACGAGACTATGTCTCGACTTGGAAGCTTCTCAAACACTTCCTGCGCTTTTGCAAGGAAGCCACATTTAGCATACATATCAACCAAGGCATTGCCAACAACAAGATCTCTTTCCAGTAACCCTTTTCTTTCAATCTCAGCATGTATTTCTATGCCCTTGTCTATGGCTCCAATGATGCCACAGGCTTTCAAGCTGGAAGTGAATGTAATAGCATCTGGAGAGACACCCTCAAGCTGCATCTCTTCGAAACATTTCAGGGCTTCCTCACCATGCTCATGTTTTGCATATCCTGCAATCAGTGCATTCCATGAGACTACATCTTGATTTGGAAGCCTGTTAAACACTTCATGTGCTTTTGCAAGTGAGCCACATTTAGCATACATATCGACCAAGGCATTGCCAACAATAAAGTCTGTTGACAATGACCCTTTTCTAGCAATCTGTGCATGTATTTCACTGCCCTTGTCTATGGCTCCAATGCTGCCACAGGCTTTCAAACTGCAAGCAAATGTGATAGCATCTGGAGAAACACCCTCAAATTGCATCTGCTCGAAACAATTTAGTGCTTCCTTACCACGCTCCTGGTTGGCATAACCTGCAATCAGTGCATTCCATGAGCCTATGTTTCTAACTGGAAGCTTGTCAAACACTTCGTGCGCTTTTGCAAGCAAGCCACATTTGGCATACATATCGATTAACGCACAGCCAACAACAAGATCTCTTGCCAACAACCCTTTTCTTTCAATCTCAGCATGTATTTCCCTACCCTTGTTAGTGGCTCCAGTGCTGCCACAGGCTTTCAAGCTGCAAATCCACGTGACAGCATCTGGAGAAACACCCTCAAGTTGCATCTGTTCGAAACAGTTCAGTGCTTCCTCACCACGCTCGTGTTTGGCATAACCTGCAATCAGTGCATTCCATGCGCCTAGGTTTCTAGCTGGAAGCTCCACAAACACTTCTTGTGCTTTTGCAAGTGAGCCACATTTGGCATACATATCAACCAATGCACTGCCAACAAGGAGGTCTCTTTTCAACAACCCCTTTCTGACAATCTCATCATGTATATCCTTGCCCTTCTCTATGGCTCCAATGCTACCACAGGCTTTCAAGCTGCAAGTGAATGTGATAGCATTTGGAGAGACACCCTCGAGTTGCATCTCTTCAAAACACTTTAGAGCTTCTTCACCACGCTCATCTTTTGCATATCCTGCAATCAGCGCATTCCATGAGACTACGTTTCGAACTGGAAGCTTGTCAAACACTTCTTGTGCTTTTGCAAGCGAGCCACATTTGGCATACATATCGACCAAGGTGCTGCCAACAAAAAGGTTGCTTTTTAATAACCCCTTTCTGGCAATCTCAGAATGTATTTCTCGTCCCTTGTCTATGTCTCCAACACTGCCACAGGCTTTCAAGCTGCAAATGAATGTGATATCGTTTGGAGAAACACCCTCTAGTTGCATCTGTTCGTAACACTTCAGTGCTTCCTCACTGCGCTCACATTCCACATATCCAGCAATCAGTGCATTCCATGAGACTACATTTCGAATTGGAAGCTCGTCAAACACTTCTTGTGCTTTTGCAAGGGAGCCACATTTTGCGTACGTGTCGACCAAGGTGCTGCCAAGAACAAGGTCTCTTTTCAACAACCCCTTTCTAACAATCTCAGCATGTATTTCTATGCCCTTATCTATGGCTCTAATGCTGGCACAGGCTTTCAAGCTGCAAATGAATGTGATAGCATTTGGAGAGACACCCTCAAGTTGCATCCGTTTGAAACAGTTCAGTGCTTCCTCACCTTGCTCATGTTTTGCATATCCTGCTATCAGTGCATTCCATGAGACTACATTTCGAACTGGAAGCCCCTCGAACACTTCTTGTGCTTTTGCAAGTGACCCACATTTGGCGTACATATCAACGAGTGCAATGCCAAGAACAAGGTCTCTTTTCAACAACCCCTTTCTAACAATCTCAGCATGTATTTCTCTGCCCTTGTCTATGGCTCCAATGCTGCCACAGGCTTTCAAGCTGCAAGTGAATGTGATAGCATTTGGAGAGAGTCCCTCAAGTTGCATCTGTTTGAAAACATGTAGTGATTCCTCACCACGCTCATGTTTCGCATATCCTGCAATCAGTGCATTCCATGAGACCACGTCTCGATTCGGAAGCTCATCAAACACTTCTTGTGCTTTTGCAAGTGAGCCACATTTGGCATACATATCAACTAACGCGCTTCCAACAAAGAGGTCGCTTTTCAACAGCCCCTTTCTGGCAATATGGGCATGTAATTCACTGCCTTTTTCCACATCTTTCAGCTTAGCACAAGCCTTCAATAAGGCGACAAAAGTATGCCCACTGGGGTATATAGAATGCTCCTGCATTTTGTGGTACAGGATGAGGGCATGCCTTGAGTCCCCACATTTGATATAACCGTTGATGAGGGAATTCCAGGAACACTCAGTCCTGGTCACCAACCTGTCAAAAACCTCCTGAGCGTTGCACATGCTTCCAACTTCCACCAACATGGAGACTAGGTAGTTCCCCAGAGATTGATACGCTTCCAGCCTCTTTGTCTGCATGTAAGCATGCAAGCGCAATGCATAGGCGAGGTTTCTCTCTTTTGTGCACTTGCCCACTATGTATAAAAGATTGTCAACCGAAGGTTGGGGCAGAATCCCTTCTTCCAGAGAAGCGAATGCATCCTCTAAGCTAAGCGTCTCCCAACCACAATTGTGGTGGTGGTGATGGTGGTTGTAGATTTTCTTCAGGGCTTTGGGCATTGCTGCAGAAGGCTGTCCTTCTATTTTCTCGAGTGGGTCTTCAGCCCAGATGGGATTGTAGTATCCGTTCATCCACAGCGACTCCGTTCTAGCTATATGCTGGAAATCTGGGGCTTCTGGGTTTGTCTGCGTAACATACGATCTAAGGCTCAGCACCAGGCTCAATTTGTCCCCCTGTAACGAAACCCTAACTTTGCTCTCCCACCGCAAAAAGTTCCATAGTTGCTCGATCGTCACTGAAAACCCCAACACCGCCACACACACAGACTCTTTTTTTCCAATTATTGAAAAAGAAAAACAAATATATAGGCAGACAGGCGACCTTCTCCTCTGCATTGCGCGTGCTTGTAAGCGCTTACCACGTCGACGTTAGGGCTCATGCTTCAGTGCTTAGATTTAAAGGACTCCAAAGTGCGACTATGCAAATGTTCAAGGCAATTTATTTATTTATTTATTTCGAGAGAGAGCTGCAGGAGAGAGGCAATGTTACTAAGATGGTTCCCTCACCCACTTTTAAAATTTGGGGGGAAGATCTTCCTCTTCCATGCTTATGGGAGTCTCCCCTATCGATCTCAGGACCTTACGGTCCACGCCCCAATCTTGGAAGTTAAAGAGAGTCAACAGAGCAATGCCAGTTCGAGCCCAGCATTCGACATTCCATTGGATCCTAGCTAGGATATTAGAGGTGCAAGGCTTCTACAAAGGGAACGCTATATTTGGGTTTCTAAGTCAAGAAAACCCATACCATAAGCCTCTAAACCAAGAGACTAAAAGCCTCTAACACCAACCCAAAGCTCAAGCATTAATGGAGAGCAATTACTTCCACCTCAACTCGTATGACGACACCACCTTCAAGGGAGTCGATGGACACACAAGTAGCAAGAGGCAATACCGACTCCATGTGAGGTGGCCTTAACCAATTCCGTTCCCATTAAAGAAGCCATGGTGGCAAACCTCTATTCACAGGAGAGAACACTAAAGCCTTGCAAGATAGAAGGAGGAGAATGCAAGGATCATACCAATTTGCACCTCAAACCACTCTTCTAGAATCCTTAACCTTGCCTCCTTTAATGTCACCACAAAGGAGCTTTGCAAATGGGTGGGGGGGAAAGAGGGAGAGAGAGCTATGGAAAGCTCAACCTCTACTTCAATGCCATGGTGAGTGAAAGCATGAGAGAGTAGACAAGAGTTGAAGAGAGGGAGAAGTGAGCATACATCAACACCGTCACTCACCAACACAGTTGCTAAGTATGCATGTAACAAGGAAGAAGAGAAAAACATATAAGCAACTTCAATCACAAGAGCAAGAAGACTCAAACTCTTTTTTGAGAATGGGATTATGTGTTTTTGCATTAATCAAAATGCCTTATATACAACACAATGCCTGGCGTAATGTTCGAGGGCCCAATGAGCTAGTCTAGGCTAATTTCCTAGTCTGATTGTATGTTACCGACATTACACAAGTCGTAAACTCAGTGTTTTGCTATCTTTCGGCATTACACAAGTCGTAAGCTTGAAGATTTCCCATAATCGTTTTACATGAATTACGTGGTACAAAAATATGGCTTGAAGAAGTTGCTGCATTCATGTGGAGTAATGTTAGTCAATGTTGTTAAGATACCCCCTCCCTAATCATGGTTCTATCCCCTCAAAATCGATAGTGAAACTCCATAGGAAGCTATTAGTAGAAGCTTCTAAAGTTCCAGTAGAATTTAAAGCGGGACTTTGTGTACTGGGTGGTTCGATGGAAGGCTTTGTAGGATGTCTAGAAGGCGGTTTAAAACATGTCTTCAAAAGTCAACAAATGCCAACCTTCCATCCACTATACTCACTTGTAGTAGCGAGTACAGTGTAGTATTTATAGTAGCGAGTATTTGGCAAAGTGTAGGGCCCTTGTTAATGTCAAAGGCCATGCCATGTTAACCTTCATCGAATGCATGCCAGTCGGAAAACTCCACCAAAAGGACAATGGTGAGCCTGAAAAAGCAGGCGACCATATCAGGGGGTCTGGCACAACATTGTAATCCTAGATGAACTTACACATGGTGCGAAGCATCCATTCTTCATGGAGGACAAGGGGTCCAATATTTTGAGGGCTCTGTCAATATCTATCTTGTCGAGAGGATCATGCCAGGTAAATGGGTGGTCAAGGGGATCCATCTATTGTTGTTCTTCAATAGGGGTTTCCAGGATCTCACCTTCTTCCAAGACCTGTGGGTGGGAGAAAGGGGTTGTCGAGTTGTGAGGTTGAGGCCTTGGTGAGTCCATCGGGGACATCCCCGAGAGAGGTTGGGGCTGGCTTGGGAGATGAGGGGGGTGATGGCGGAGTTGGAGAGGTAGGTGGGAAAGTGAAGGTGAGGAGAGGGGGAGCTCATGTAGAGGGTTGGTCCAAGGGGAAAGGTGCCGAGGCTTATTCCTTCTCCTTATCTTTGTAGAAGTGCCTGAAGTAGGTGTAGCTTTAAGGAGGGGCCTCTTGATGTTGAAGGTCCATGTGAAGCTAAGCTAGGACCACCTATTATTCCTATTAGGTGTCTTCTTTGAAGAGGTCGGATGCATCATCATCATCTCTATCCTTGGTAGTGTTCGTGGTGTCCTCTTCCTCATCCTTAACTTCAATTGTTGGCTTCATGGACTGATAAAACTCAAGGGCCTCTCTATATTCTTTGTCAGATATGTCTGGGGGTAAGCCACATGAACCATGTTGATGAAGAGAGGGCATTTGCTAGTGTGCATCACTTGTTTGCAGCTGCATCTAGATACGATTGTATAATACAAGGATGCCAATGGGAGCGTAAGAAGTTTTGGCCTTTGTGGTGAGATGGCAATATGCTTCATCTACGGCATGCCACCCATGTGTGTATCCATTGGATTGTCCAATTGATTATGTTGGTGGAGGCAGGCCATGGGAACAAAGAGTTCAATGAAGTCCCCCTTGTCTAGATGATCAAAGAAATTGAGGACTGCACCAAGACTAAAGGTTGAGGTAGAGGACATGGTGATTGATTATGTTGGTGGAGGCAAGCCATGGGAACGAAGAGTTCAATGAAGTCCCCTTCGTCTATACGATCAGACAAATTGAGAATTGCACCAAGACTGGAGGTTGAGGCAAAGGACATGGTGAGGGAATCAAAAGATGGTGGAGGGCTTGGTAAGGGAGATGGTATTGTGGAAAAAGAGCATGGTGAGGGTGGTGTGGGAGGCATAAGAGACTTTGGAGAGGAGGGTGGAAAAGGTGGTGGTGGGGATCTCCTTGTCAATTAAGATGTGTTGGAGGAGGTTGAGTTGGTGCAGTGCTACGGTGCCTTGAGGAGGCTAGAGGGTGGTTGGTGAGGGATGGTGAGGTTTTGGAGGTCATAGTCGCATCCATCAAGCAATCCATATTTTTCTCAATTGTTGTCAAGCTTTGATAAGTGTTGCTCAAGCTGAGTAATGGTCGTATCCTTGGCATCGATGACCCTTGTGATGCTTAAACATCTGGTTGTGGACCTTGTCCCCACAAGCTATTAGCGGTTTTATGCCATTATCTTAGTTCTCTATAGTGTTGCAATGGCTTAGGTGAGCTCTTCTTGGGTTTGGGCTATGGTGACTTGGGCCCCTTCAATCTCCGTGTGAAGGACTTCTAGCTCATGCTACAAATGGGGGACACTAGAGTTAGCCTCTAGGGCCTAGACCTACAAAACCGATCGTTAAGGGTGATGGTGCGGCGCATTCTTCTGAGTCTCCAGCTAGGTGATATTAGTGTGTGCCAGGAGAAGAGCTTGTTGCGCCGCATCGGTCTGCTCCTTTTGGGGCGAGCCATATGGGCAGTCATGTTTTTTGGTGGCGAGATTCTGGAGTAGTGAGGAAAAAGCAACTCTGGGAAGTCCGAAAGGTGACCCTATGAGTGGAAAAGGGCATATGAGAAGCTTTTCGTGGAGGAGAGGTTTCCTTCATGTATCCAATGGTGGGTCTCAATGTTTTTTTTTTCCCTATGAGATGTAAAAAAGGGGGCCACTTTCAAAGTGGACTGCCCTCCTAGCACTTCCAAGTACGTTCTCATAAATAGTGAGAGGGACTAAGTTATGGGAGGGGCCATTGAATTGGGCTAGCTTTACATGGTCGGGCACTTGGGCCTACGACTGTGCTACTAACCTTGTGGAGGTATCCATTAGGTTGGTTTCCAAAAAATCTATAAACATTTCACTAGTAGTGGCCTCTTGGTCCAAACTTTGTTTCTTGGAATTGGGAAAGGAGCGGTGCAGAGGAGGCCTCCTCAAGTGGTGGTGCTTTGGTAGGCTATATCATTCGGGGAGCTCTTCCCAACCTATAGCATAGTATAGGACTTTTGTGAGGATCATGGTAGCCCCAAACTTGCCAGCCAAGTTAGCGCGGATGCTATGGAGCTCATGGTGAAAGTGGTAAGCCTAGTTCACTGCCTAACCCTACGTGATGCGGGTGAGGAGGGAGAGGTTGCATTTGTTGTACCTATCCATCCATGTTAAGACTAAGAGATAGGTTCAAGCAAACCATGTCGTGGGTGGGGAGAATCTTTCCGATGGCCATGACTTGAGGTCTCCAAGCTCAACACCACCATAGCTTACCATTCACCTTCTCTCGTGAGCGTTGTCACGTTATCGTGTTGCCCTACATGCACTATTCTCTCCTCACCTCAAATCACTCACACACACTCACTAGCATGCATTATAGAGAAGAGTTGAGAGAGACTTAGCAAGAGGGAAAGCTCCATTGCGAGAGTGTACTTGCATTATGAGAGAAATTGCCTTATATATATGGCCATAAGTATTCACACACACTTACAGTGCAGCCAGGCAAGTGATCAAAGCTTCTATTTGGCCTATTGCTTGTATATTGCTTTATCTCATAATACATCGATACATTATAACACTAGAGAGCTCATACTAGCTCACTACCACATGCTCGTGGAACGAGAAATGCCATTAAGTATCCATCCGATCTTTACGGGTGTGCTCACCCAAGTTTGAGGGTTAACTGCATCTTCGATGGCGGTTAACTTGGCGGTTGACTTAGGTGGGCCCACCAATTAATTTTTCAAAGTCCGTCTAAGCGTAACAAGTGATTGGCATCATCAGATTACTTTAATTGGGTCACTTGTAATGTTTTGTCCACCCGAGCGAGTTTTTTAGCACTTCATGTATTATCTTACGGATTTTTCTCGCTCAAATGAGCGCATCATTATGTAAACAAGGGATGTTCGAGCTAAGTGTAATGCTGGCATCACATACACATGTATACTAGTAAGTGTAGATACACATAGTTCGCATTTTTACACAATAGCCATCTAAGTTTGGGTGCCCGGCCACTTATAAGTTTTGTATAAATAACAAGGTAAGAAATGAGAACACACACTTCCCTTGTGCAATCTTAGAGCTCTTGTGTTCTCTTGCTCTTATCCACTTGCTAGCGTGTGTGAGTGAGAGTTGCTTGTAGGTTATTGGGTTGCATCACAAGAGAATCAACACAAACATTGTTTGGTGAGTGACAAGCGGTGGGAGGTAAGTTAGCTCTACTTCTCTAAGTGGTTGGAAAGCCTCCCTTAGGAAGCTCTAAAGGGATTTCCCTTGCATCCCCACAACAAGTAAGTTGTTTCCTCTCTTTCTGTCATGTTGAGCCTTTCATTGGTGGTTGCATAATGCCATTGCTTGAGTTTTCTTTTTGAGAGTGTGGTGAAATAAGTTTAACATTGACGCCGCTGCTAGGGAGGTAAGGGCTTAAATCTTAGTTGCATTCTTGCTTCTAGTACTTTCTCTTGTATTTTCTTCCATTTTTGCCCACTGTGTGTGTGTACACAGAGTGAATAAGGTAAGAGAAGGAAGGGGAAAAGGAAGAGATAAGGTTGGTTGGTTTTGTATTTTTATTTGTTGTGTGGGTTGTTTTTCTTGGTTAATGTGGGTAAGAGAAGGAAGGGTAAAAGGAAGAGATAAGATTGGTTGGTTTTGTATTTGTTGTGTGGGTTGTTTTTCTTGGTTAATGTGGTTTTAGTGTGTGGGATTTGTTATTTTTTGTGTGGTTTTTGGTTGTTCAATGATGAAAAAATAAATCTCATTTTTGTTTTTGCAGGAGGCTCATTAACAATAGGCTTAATTAACCCCAAATTAGGTTTTTTGGCTTTAATCTTACTATACCAGATTAATACATTAGCTATTAGCATTGCATTTCCATCATTACAGTAGCATCTAAACTTGCATTTGCATTAATATTGGATGAAATATGATTTTCATTTTTTTGGCTTAAAGCCTATTTACAAAGTGCTTAATTAATCCAAAATTAGATATTTAGCGTAAAAACTAACTAATTAATCCATGTAGTAGTTAATAGCTTTGAATTCTAAGCATAATAGATGCATTTAGACTTGCATTTCATGCATTTTGCATTAGATTAAGCATTTACTAATTACTTTGAAAAGAGAGATTAGTGAGCTTAATCTCTTAATAACTCAATTAATAGGACTCTAATCCAAAATCCAAGCTTGGCTTTGGAATCAGGACACCTAAATCAAGTTATTTCAAGCCTGAAAATTACATTTGATCAATCTTGAATTTTTGAGGTAATTAATAGGGTGATTAATATATTAATTAAGTTTAACTCAATTTAATCATGTTTGGTGCTTCTCTTGAATGAATTTAGAGTTTTTAATTGCTTCTAATTGATATTTATCCATTCCATGTACTATTGAGGGAGTTGGAAGTTATTTTGCACGTTTTAGTCACTCTCTGTAAGCTCAGTGTGAGGAGAATGTGGCCTACGGCGGTGGTTGGCAGGAGCTCTTATCTCTCCAACCGAGTGTCTGATTTTGTATCCACGCACATATTTGGAATCAACCCGACAATATCTACAATCCCCCAAGTGCATTTGGCTTTTTTTTCACTTCTAAAATTTCACTTAAATTTGAGTATGGCTGAAAATTGCTTGTTTTTTTGTGAATGTTGGAGTGGTTTTAGTTTGATTTTTGGATTAACCCGTAGGGACTTGTGGACGAGCTTCTCATATTCTTGGTAAGCATACTCAACAACCACCAAAATAAGGTAAGTACTAGTAAGTGTCCTAATCTATTATCTTTGCAAGAAAAGAATTTAGTTTGAGGGCATACAAACCCCCTCAAACACCACTTCTCAAGATCTTAGATTCAAGGCAAGTCTCATCTTTTGGTGAGCAAGGTGGAGCTACTTCGAGCTGACTAGGATCATCTCCAATAAGTGCTAGCAGCTCAACCAAAGATACAGGGGCATCACCAACGAGAGTGTCAGGCCACGGTAAGTACGGTAAGGCTTTTGTACTCTCATCCCTCGCTGGCACTCTTTAGCAACACACTCTTTCGGTCACTGTTTGTAAGTCCTAGTGTGTCCACACTTGCACTTGGTAAAGAACTGAAATATTGTCAATTTTTTTAACTTTTTGCTAACCCTTGTATCATTTGAGTTTTTAAGAAGAATTAGTACAAGATTTAAGTGCACAAGAGAGCCAGTGGTGGATGAGCTTCGAGAGACACGATTCATTCGACATTTGAGACGCTTTACGAGATATCAAGAGATGTTGAGCTCTACAAGTAAGCTCTAGAATCTAACTCATGCACGATTTTATCCTAGCTTATCATATCTAAGCTACAAAATAGTCAACTTAAGTAATGGAGGAGTCATTTGGGTCAGGGAAAGCGCTTAAGAATAGGGTCGAAAAGTTTTAGTTCCCTGAACTACAATAACTTTTGACATAGAGTCCAGTTCTGCATAGTTTTTGTATTCCTTGTTTTTGTAGATTTTTGTAGATTTGTATTCCTTGTTTTTGTAGATTTTTGTAGATTTGTATTCCTTGTTTTTTGTTTTTCTGACATAGTTTTTGTAGATTTGTGTTCCTTGTTTTTGTAAATAACTTTTGACTACTTGAACACCACAATCGGAGTTTGGAGTTAAAAATTACGATGTCCAAAGTTTACCTTGTCTAGGAAGGAGTTGTCCAAGAGGGGCCTGGGAGCCTCCGCGTTTGGATTTTGTGCTCACACTAGGTATCCAAACTCAATTATGACTTTTGTCTTAGGCTAAGGATACCTTGGACTAACTTCCTACCAAGTCTCACCCCGATTGGCCAAATTTAGAAATTTGCTATTTTAGGTACCTTATTCAAGTTGGTTTTTCAAGCTAGCTATAATTAGCCATAGAGATTCGTGAATCTCAACCTTGGGAATGAGGCTTGTAGAGCTCATAAATTACTATGACCATACCAAGCCATGGAGTGACTAGATCATTCCTGATTCATTTGCAGAAACTCCAAAAGTGCAAGTTCTCTTGCCAAGTGTGTTGCAACGTTAAGAGTGTTTGGCTGGGCTCTAGTAGCCAAGCTACTTAACCGATTCCACCAAGGGTTGGTAGATGGAGAAAAATTTATAGGGGCTATTAGCCTAGCACATCTAGCCTAGGAGAAGTGCTTTAATATGCTAGTTGTGTGACATGCTCAAAAACTCTTCCAAGCCAGTTTTGCATTTGAGTCTCACAAAAAACCTCCTTAGAGAGAAGCTTCAGTTTGATTTCCTTAGTAAGGGGATTAAACAAACCTTGCAAGGATTTGTTGAGGATTGGATCATAGTTGGGCCCCCCCAAGGGTGTGTTTACACTCCCTTATCCTCTATTGAAGTACCCTCTATTATCAATACAAGGGAGACCACAAAGAAAACAAAGGGAAACCCTGTAAAAAGTTACAGTTCCATGAACTATAACTTTTGATAGAGAATCCAGAACTGCACAAATTGTGCAGGTTTGGATTTCTTGTTTTCTATAAATAGTTTTTGACTACTTGAACACCCTAATCGAAGTTTGGAGTCAAAAGTTATAGCCCAATCAAGTTGACCCTATGTGAAAAGATGCAACTTCAGAGAGCCTCCACGTCCAAACTCAATTTTGACTTTTTCCTGGTGTTACTAACCTTAAGGACGAGGACCCTACCAAGTCTGGTCCCAATATGCCAAAAATAAAAATTTACCATTTTCGGCTCCTTGAGCTACTATAAATAATAAGTGAGAATCCCAAACAAGAGCTCAAAGTGCCAAGCCTATTGAAAATAGGTTGAACTACAACCATACTAAGCTACACACGGATTGGACTCTTTGTTTAGTGCCCTCCAAAAACGGACTTTACTAAGCTGAAAATTTAGTTTATTTTGGACTCATTTTCAGCCCTTATTCCCTTGACTGTTGTTATTGGATAAATTATTGGTTTGGAGCAAGCACTTGGGTGGAAGTAGCCCTTGGCCCTACAACCCTACTTTAGCAGAGTTAGCATTTTTCTAGCAGGAAGAGAATATGAGCTGGTTAAAAACCCTTCTTCAAAGGGTAGAAAAGTCTTTGTTTGACTCCAGTGAGCCAATTGGTCATTTTTCTATGGAACCCAGTTTATCGAGTCTCCAATTACACTTTGGACTTGGTACTTGTCTAGTTTATTTTAACTCCAACATCATTGGTCTAACTGATGTTGAGAAAAAGACCAATAACTGACTAAACTAAGCCCTTTTGAGTTTTAGACTTGTTTGGGCACACTTTTTTAATGCTCTTGAGAAGTGGTAGAGTGATTGTTGCTTACTCTTTAAGAAGTGCATCGGCCAAAGCTTCGCGCACTCCTATTGGTAAGCAAGAATCAATTAAAAGAAGCTCTTCCAGGGCCTCAACTAACCTTGGGAGATCTTAGTGAGTCAAATCGCCTTTCCTTATCAAGTGACGATTCTTGGTTCCAAGAACCCATTTTTAAAATGTCTGAGGCATGCTTGAATCCTTTCCTTAAGATCCCTGGTGAGCCTGCTCGAACAAATTTGAGCAAACCAATGCTACGTGATTGGGCAAGAGTCCTAGAGGACACGACAATATTGAAAAGACGCTATGTGGCTTCCCTAAGCAAGCATGTATATATGGACAAAGCCCATAGGGTCTTTAATCTAAAATCGAGCAAGTCACGGTCGACTAAGCTTATAGACAAAGCTCGTGAATTCTCCATTTGTACGTGACTCACCAAATCAGGATTTGGTGAGTCATTACCTGGAACTAGTAAAGGTAAAGAAGTCCTGCAAGAGGCACAATCCAAAGGTACTTGGGGTATTAGTGCTACTAGTGGATTTCTAGAGTTTACATACACTCCTGGACGCATCAACCCTATGCATCTGCACTACTAGGCGAAATGGTAAGAGAAGAGGGAATTCACATTGAGGGAGATAAGGGACCTGTTCCATACCTTATGTTCACACAACGGTACCTCCTTTCTCATATGGTGAGTTTACCTTTGCAACTAGCACGGGACTACCTACCACATCTAGACTAATCCATATGGCTCAACCTATCAGGAGCGAGAATCTAAACCCATTATATGATACCCCAAGTGTCCACACTACTCGAGCGGGTGGTTTTCAAACTGTGGATGTACATGGGCGAGAGGGACTACATGTACCAATTTCTAGAGGCATACAACTCCTCTAGCAGGGATGTTATCAACCAATGATGCCATAAGAATGGTTGAAGCTATTGCTAGGGTAGTAGCAGGAAGTAGGGAACCATCTGCCAAACTTCACTTGCGTGCTCCTTTACCTTGAGAACGTGAGCGAGATAGGACAACATCCAACGTTTGGAGTGTGTCAAAAGCAACGACCAAGTTCAGTGGCACAAGTGATGCCCATGGTCATATTGAAACTTTCGAGCAAGTAAGTGAAGCATTGAGTGTAAATGATGATCCTACAAAGATCAGAGTGTTTAGCTTCACACTTGAACAAGGTGTAGCTAAATGGTTCCGGACTCTATAACTAGAGAGCAAGGCCACCTACTATGAGGACTTGAAACAATCCTTACTTATTCATTATGTAATAACTGGAGCCAAATGGAATTCAATTAATCAATTGAACACTCTGAAGCAAAAGGATAGTGAATCTATGAGGGAATACATCAACCGAGAAAAGTACTTGTATAACCATTGTGAACGTGAGGAAAGGCCCAGCCACACAGACCTGGTTGATCTCTTTATTCCTCGAGGGTTTATAGAGTGAGAAGCTTCATGATGCCCTCTACACTCGAAGATATAGGATGTTCAATGAGTGTGCCTTAGATATTGGGACCTCCAAAGGAGGTTAATGGTTCTAAAGCATCGTTCAAGACTCCTTCTAGAAGTGGATCTCGAAGCCATAAAACTGATGAAAAGAAGGAGGATGGGGAGGTGTTAAAATATACGAGTGAATGGGTGTGTGCAGGAACAAGCCCTTAGCAAGAGGCTGTAAAAGAGAGTCTGTAAATGAGTGAGAAGCAGTGAAAAGGTGAGAGGTATCTACTGGGAGAGAATAAAGGGTAGCATGAGAAGTTCTAGGATGAGTGGAGATATTCTGGGAAAAGTGAAGAGGTGGAGAGAATCAAGCAAAAGAGGTGGAGTGAATCAAGGAGAGATCAGTGGGATTAGATGCTTGGCATCTTGTGGATGTAAACTCTATAAATTGAGGCATTGGCCTAATGAGAATTTGCTGGTTTTTGAGTATCCATGCCTACATTAAGCTATCAATTAATTGCTCACTAATCTCATCTTAATCATCCTCTAATCTCTTTGTTAATGATGTTGATTCTTGCATTTGATCCACCATAGCTCATCACTTTGCTTGCATTTTAACAATTTGGTTGGATGACTGATAAAGTAACTGAAGGATGAGTTTAAAATAGTTCCAAAAGAGACGAGCAATCCCCATCTCTATCAGCATAGGGAAATGGTTTGGTGTGCATACTGTAAAGTGAATCATACGACTATAGAATGCCCACATCTCAAATCGAGACCTAACCTGTGGTGTGGATATTGTGCTTGCATGGGTAATCATGACACCAATACGTGTTACTGGCTTAATCCCACTTTAAGGATGAATCAAGCACCTAGATCTACTGCTTTACTAGATCCACAAAGACTGTTGGTTACCTACACCACAAGTGAAATCCCAAAGTCAAGTGCAGGTAGGGGGAGGTACAAACCCTTTACCACCTCCAATCTTGCCACCACAACCAATCCCTCCTAGGGTGACCCAAATGCATCAAATGGTGGAAGATCCCGAAAGTGACATGGAGAACATTACCATGGAACCAAGCTACGATTCTTCTATTGAAATTTTAGAAAACAGGGAATACCTAGTCATGCCTCTTACCTATACCATGGTTAACTCTGAGGAGTATACCACCTTCTTAAATATGATTCTGGTCAACAAAAGCAAGGACATCAACTCCTTGACTCAGAGATCTCCATTCTCTTGCTATGCTTGTGGAGGTCCACATATAAAAGCCAAATGTCCTAACAGAGCATATAAGGATGCTCCTACGGTTGTTACTCCTACTCCTTTGGAGAGGTGGTGTCTAGGGTGCGGAGTAGATCACCTACTCAAGGATTTCCCCTACAAAACATAACAGTCTGCTAGTGCTAGCAATCCTTCAGGGTAGACTACTGGATTAGATGTGATGAGTGTACTCCAAAATCGAGACACTGAACATTTTTTACTATGTCCTATCCATGCTGTGACTACAAGGGCTCAAGCCTAGAATGCTAAAACTGGGGATATGAAAGCTTCAACTTCCAAGAGTGCTAAGAGACGAATGGCTAAGAAAAATAAATCCATAACAGTTGGCAATAGAAAATACAAAGTAAAGATTATGAATGGAGATCGATTTCATCATCCAGTGAGTCTCTTCCTTTGATCCCTAAGGATGAGGATTTGCATTTGTGAAAAGATCAATGGAGAATAGCTTCGAGGCTGACCCTCAAAAGCTTTCTAAGAAGCTTGAGCAATACCCAAATCCTGTTAAGGAAAAAGAACAATACCCAAATCCTGTTAAGGAAAAAGAACAAATTGTTAAAGCCATTGAGATGGTTTAAAAGACTCAATAAGAGTTGGAAAGTGTTTATGGACCAATCTAAAACCTATTTCTCCACCTCCACTATCTGTCATTCTAGAGTCAAGTAGTGAAGTCTTGCATAAGGATGATGAGGACTATGCAACATTGATAGTTCGAGACTCTAAGGAGTTAAACCTCTTTGAATTGCCCAATGAAGGAAATGGTGAAGAAATGCCATTGGGAAATACACAAGGACAAGTTGAAAACTTGATAAACCCTATTCCCAATCATCAAGATCAGCTAGAGTCTCATGGTTTTTGGTTGAATCTTAGAAATAGATTTCCTCTAAGATCTATAGTTCCCTCTATCATCAATGCCACTGAACCTCTTGAAGGGTTAGTAAAAGGATATATTCCTAAGATTCCTAATTACATGGAGAATGGTGAGAACTCTGAGGATGGGTGTGGAAAAGAAAGAGGATTCCCACTAGTGACGGTGAGATCTATGAGATTTCCAAGGCTTCCTAGAAAGGTGAGAAATGCAAAACAACCTAGGACATCTAACATGTTGCAATCCCTCTTGTCAACACCTATCAAGATGACATTGGTAGATTTTATAAAACAATCCTACGTTGTGGGGATCTGTATAACATTGGTTAAAGAACAAATGCCCAATTGGGTCCTTGGACATGGAGTTTGAGGGAGAATTTGATATTGATAGGTATGATAATTTTGACTCTCATGGTGGATGACCAGAGTATTCCCATCAACAAACTCGAGAGTATCAATACTACGAAGGAGAGGATACTAATGCAACCATTCCTATTTCCTATAAAGGAATTCAAGTCTCTACCATCCTTGATGGTGGAGCTAATGTTAGTATCGTAACTAAAGCCTATTGGATGAGATGGGGTGAACCTCCTTTAGAACCTACAGTTGTATTAGTTAAGATGGTTAATGGCTCTATTGACAAGCCGCTTGGTAAGATCATTCACAGAACTATGGATACCTATGGTATGCGCTTTTCCCATACATTTGTAATCATGGATTTCCAACATCCTACCAACTATAAACATAATATTGGGAAGGCCATTTATGAGGTGATTATGAATGATACATGACTGGGGTACAAACCATATTTACCTTCGAAAGAATGAACAAATCATTAGGGTAGATTTGGTGAGTCATAAAGCCCATCCAGGGAGTCGAACTCCTTTGGAGCTGGATTTAGATACTACATCTCATACTGAAAAGTCTATAGAAAGAAGCGTATGTATGTGCAAGCATAAGGCTACGAAACTAGAAAGAAGAATCTTTGTAGAAAAGAATAAGCTCATTGATGAGGGAATAGACATTGGTGTAAGGAAAGTTGAAGTAGGAGTTTTTGAACAACAGAAAGAGATTCTATTATGGACCCCACTTATTGTGAGAAGTGGATGCAATTGTTGGCTATGATCGACGTAGTTCCTAACAAGATGGGAACAAAATTCATGAATTCCAATTTACATGATGACTGCTTCTTTGCAAGATGGTGATCCTATTGATTTTTACCCTGATGGGACAAGTTTAAATGAGGAAATTTCTAAGTGCATTTGTAAAGCCAAGAAGAAGCTTAGAAAAATACGTAGAAGGCCAGTCGATTGCTATCAACCCAACACCCCATCCAGAGCTAGAAAATGAAAAGCGTTTCCTTCAGTATGTTGGGACCATGGTATCCTTTGATGAATTGACTGAAACCTTAGGTGATGACATGAACCAAGTTGTTCCATTTCATAAAATGGAGGCGGCATCTCTTAATCAGACAACTAGTTCTGAGTCTAAAGACCAAAGTTCACAAATATTGTCTAGGTCTGCTAGAAAGAGAAGGAATAAACTTGAAATAGAAACGAAATGAAAGGTCCAAGAAGAAGAATAGTTGGAAGAAGATGCTTTGAAGATTCCTGATTATTTCAAGAATTATAATTTGGATGAACGCTTTGTGCAATGTGAGGAACCTCGACAAACAAAAGACGAGGGCTCTAAACCATCAATCATTTTAAGGCCCCACCGAGATTAAGAAAGTGTACATCGTCGACCTTGGTGAAGATCCCAAACCAGTCTACAAGAAGAGAATAATCTCATTGATCTTCTCAAGGAATTTAAAGATGTTTTTTCTTAGAAATACTCAAACATGAAAGGGTTCCTCTTGAATTCTACAAGTATACTATTCAAATCATGGATGACGCATGACTAGTGCAACAAAGATCTCGTCCTATGAATCAAAACTATGCTAAATTGGTTAGAGAGGAGATTGATAAATTGCTCAATGTGGGTTTCATTTATGAGATAAAACACACTGAGTAAGTTTCTCCTATTATGGTTGTACCTAAAAAGAATGGAAGACTCCGTGTGTGTGTTGACATGAAAAAGGTGAATGTTGATAGTTAAGGATCATTATCCTCCTTTACCATTTACTGAACAAGTATTAGAACGAGTGGTGGCAAGAAAATAAGCCTATAGCTTCTTGGATGGTTTCTCGGGCTATAACCAGGTATAAATAGATCTTGCTGATCAGCATAAGATAACATTTATCATCCAATGGGAAACTTGTGCCTATAAGGTCGTGCCTTTTGGTTTGACCAATGCTCAAGCTACATTCCAAAGACTTATGTGTACGGCTTTTAAGGACTATCTAGAGAAGTTTCTCTGAAATCTTTATGGATGACCTTGGGGTGCACTCACCTTGGAAGGAGTATTTGAATTGTTTACGTAAAGTTTTCCTAAGGTATAGACTTTATTGAATATCTCTCAATCCTAAGGTGTAGACTTTATCGAATCCTCATCGAATCTCTCTCAATCCTAAAGTTTTCCTGAGGTGTAGACTTTATCGAATCTCTCTCAATCTTGAAAAGTGTTAGTTTATGGTGGTTAAACATGGTGTAATCCTTGGACATATTATGTCCAAGAGAGGGATCTACACTGACCTCAGCAAGATTAAAGTAATTCTAGAATTAACTCCAATGTAAAATTGGTAAAGAACCCAATTGAAAAGTCAAAGTTTGATCATCATGGAGTCTTTTGAAAGCTGGAAGGCACCAAAGTTTTGCATGTAACCTATTCTAACACCAATTAACACCTCTTCAAAGTTTGACCCAATTCAAGTTGGGGCACCATGGTCAAATGACATAAACATAGCTTCAAAACATAGTGTGCATGACTATTGTGAACTGGCCTGCCAAGGGCTCCATGTTTGGTAAAATGGGGCTCTTCTGTCGTATGGCAATAGGGTTTTTCACAAGGGTATAGAGTCCTATATGGACTACATGCATATTAAAGGTCAAAAACACAGGCAGTAAAACTCCATATTTGGTAGTTTAGGGGTCTTCCACCTATCTACCCATGTACCTTTACAACAAGCACACAAGATTTGGTTCACAAATACTGATGATAGGGGGTCATTTGTTAGGGAAACCTTGTTAAAACTTTGATCAGACACCTCTTCAAAACCTTGATCAGACACCTTTGGATAGATGCCCACATAAGGGGTCCACGTTTGGGAGAAAAAGGGGCTTACTCCCTTCAGTTTTCTGCATCCCCTGGTGTATGTATACTCCAATGGCTTCTCATGATGCATACCAAGCCTCAAACCATTCCGGGCGGCAAAGGAAGGTAACTTTTCTACTATTGAACTGGACTCTAGACACTACATTCACCTCTTGCTCAGTAAAAGCTTCTCGTTTGGTAAAATTTGACTATAGTCTACTCAGATTGCCCCATGCACATACCTAGCATATCAAAACAATTAGGACTACAGGCTCGTTAACTTTGGTTCAATTCTGAATAGTCTACCTACTTCCACAAGGCTTCAAATTGTTAAAAATCATCGTTTTAAACTAGGTAATATTGCTCCCAATGAGGGGTTTACGTTTGGTAAGAAACTAGGCTTCCTCTCATCAAATGGATTCACTCTCTAGTAAGCATTTAGTCTTTTTACTGTTTTGCAGGCATACCAAATCTTGAATTATTCCAAGTAACTAAAGGACCCTTAAAAATTTAACTATAGTCTACTCCGATTTCCCTATGCTCATACCAGATATGTGCTTTGCACATAGGTTTCCATGCATGTCAAGCATGGTTCCATTCTAGATTACCTAGCTGCTAAAATAGGACAATAAACATGTAAAAAACATCAATTTTTGGGCAATTTGTAGATTGTTTGGTTAGGGGTCCACGTTTGCTAAAAACAAGGTCTTTTGGTCAACATTTGGTAGTGCCCTTTGGTATGTGTGCAAATTGTTCACTGATCTTGGTACATGTTAGGTCTTGAGTCCGTCTAATCATGTTTGCTATGTTTTCACACTATTTCAATTGGGCCTCTGACATGTTTTTGTACCTTGGCTAAATACATGTAAAGTACATCTTGTCTAGCCAAAATTTAGGATATAATGGTGCCCGAAGTCTTCAAGCTCTTGAATATGAGTTTACAGCATCCCTACTCAGCTTTCTACAAAGTTTGACCTAGTTTGGCCAAGTACAACTTGGAGCTGCTCTCTTTAAGCTCCCGTTCACATAGTCATAATATTGGACCTAGGCTCTAATTTAAGGCAGTACTCTAACTACTGGCCTCACAATTGTCGGTTTTCAATGAGATTTAACATGAGGATTATGGAATGTATGTTGATGACTTATACCAAGTTTGGTTAGGATTAGGATCATGGAGGGTCTATTTTTAGTAATTGCTTGTTCCAATCAATCCATTGGATGGCATTAGATCTGACACCCAATCCAAACCAAACCTTGTACACATGTTTAGGGTGCCACAAGGAACTTCTATGGTTCCAATCATATGTTAGTTAGCCCGTGGGAACATACTAAAAATAGCCAAAGTTAATTTTTTTACATTTTCGAAAGCCAAATTGCTATTTTTAGCCGACAATGCCCTGTAACAACACCCAATTGGGTCCATTACAATGGAAAGCAGGTAACAACGTGCTAAGATCTGGATTTTCAAATTTTAACCCATTCTAAACATCCTAGCCAAGTCAAACCCTATCCGAAAGGTTCCAAGCTCTCATAAATAGGTTGTCAAATGCCCTGACTACAAGCATGTCGAACCCCATCTTAGGCTTGATCAAATGCCAAGGGCTCATGCACATAGCTTCATCACATACAAAAGATTTGACCCGATGCTAGACATAGGCATACAGGGGTCCATGTTTGGGAAAAACATTACCTTAGGCTTGACCAAATGCCAGGGGCTTATGCACAAAGCTTCATCACATACAAAAGCACTAGCATATCAAACCTTGACCTCATTGGACATTGTTTGTGCATTCAAGGGACATCAAACCTACTTCAAACAGGTGATCTAGCAACTGTAACCCTATTGGCTCAGAGGGGGTTCACGTTTGGAAAAAAAGGGTCTACTGAGATAAGACCTAGTATATGCCTAGTTAGTACACCGTCTATAGGCATATTAAATCTTGTTCCCATCCGACACATGCACCCACGTTTTTTAAGCAATCAAAGTGTGCTCAGGTAAAATTTTCAACCTGCATGCTACATACCAGGTATGGGTCCATGATTGTTATTTTTAGCAGGTGGAAACAGTCAAGATCTTACATGGTCTTGCACATGCAAGAACTATACTGTGGACTTGCCGTGTCAAACCCCAGCTGCTCTGACTTGGGTGCTGTGATGTAAATATGAGCTCGACTCCATATTCAACATACCTGAAAAAGGATCGGTAGGGCTAGCATGAGTGCTCGTTAAATCTCCTCCATTTTTTGCGTGATGGCCATACCCATTTTGACATTGCGGGCGGCCATTCACTTAGACACCCTTTTATTTAATTTATTTGGACTCTTGTAGTGTAGTTAATTTATTTGATTTATTATAATACGTTAGCCTAGTAAATATGAGGTCAATAATTAAAGCATGTAACTTTCCTATTCTTAAGGGAAAAGTGTTAACCACATATTGGTTGACACATTCCTACGACAACTATGTTCGTACACTTATGTAATAGGCGCATGTGCTATATTGTAAATCTTGTCATTTGATGAGGGAAACACCCTAACGATGCTCCCAAGTATTGCTCTTTGATGGATAGACAAAAGGATCTTAGTCAGATGGCCAAACCATAGAGAAAAGCCTTGTAACTATGTTTTGGGCACCCCGGGTCACTTACTCCCAGGTGGCCTAGTGGGAAAAGGCTTGGAACTATAAAAGCCAATTTCTTTTCTTGCAACTCATTCTCCCATTTATGCAATAGAAGTTCTGAGGCCGTGAGATTACAGAGAATAGTTCACAGCGTGAAATATCAGAAAGTTGTTCACATCATGAACGATTTTTTTCACTTTCATGTGTTTAAAATTTTGCTTTGGACTCAGAATTCCACATTACCTTGTTATGATTTTCAATGGTTCTTATTAAGAACTTCCTTAGTCTTAATCCAACAATACCACGTTTGTGAGTTAGACTTGATTAAGGCATGAAATTGATGAAATAATTCCCGCTGCCGTGAAGGGAAAAGGTTTCATGTCGTGAAAAGAAAATGGTTCACGTCGTGAACTGAAAATGGTTCACGCCGTGAAAGGTTCTAAAATGGTTCACATCGTGAAATGAAAATGTTTCACGCCGCCGTGAAATGCAATCAGTTCACGTTGTAAATTGCTCTGAAATAGTTCACATCGTGAACGTTTTTTCCTAATTCACGATTCTTAGTTTTTTCAGATCCGTGGTGGTGTCAGAGGTTTCAGGATAAGGCTACCTATTTTTTGCAAGGTAATCCCATTAATTTGCGACGCTAATCGTGGTGTTGATGCCGGGAGTGTTTCACGGCGTGGTTACAGAAAACGGTTCACGTCATGAACGATTTTCCTACAATTTCACATGGGAAATTCTCGATTGACTAATGTGATTTTGGGTGCAAAATCCTTATCCAACTGCTTCTTCCAAGATGATTGTGCCACGCCTAAGGAATATAATACGAGTTCAAGGCTCCTTATTTTTATGATTTTTGTAAATTTTTGAAAAGAAAGAAAAACATAACACCACCCTACTCGTTCACGTTGACGATTCCGCTGATGCAAACATCAAAATTGACTAGAAAAATAGTGGAGTCCTCTTCCAAGACCACTCCACCACACAAATACACAACAAACACAACTAATTTTTCACTTCCACTCAAATCTTGTCCATTTATTTCCTACACAATGCACTACCAAAATGCAAAGGCAATGATGAATCTTATCTTAACATCATGTACAACTTTTATAGTGCCTTTACATGACACTTATTAATGTCCTCAAATGGAGAAGCATATTTGTTAATCCAAAATAGGATTAATAGCACTTTGAATGGAACGGTCGTGGCAACTTTTGAAATTTGAATTTCAAATTGAAGGAAAGTGAGTGGGAGACAACTAAGACCCCCTCATTAATGCTAGTAGGTAGGTGGGAAAGGGTTAAAGTTAGAGGCTATCTCTAAATTAGTGGATTTTGACTAATTTAGAGGCACTGTAACTTAGCTAAAGATTAATATTCCTTATCCCATTGTTAATCACTCCTTAACCCCCTTCTTTGCCCTCAAATTACTCCTAATTGGTGAGGAGTTTAAGCATGGGGATTTAATAGGTGGATTAGCAATACTTAAGCTAATCTAAAGATGTTATTACCCCTAAATAATTTAACTAATTAGATCTCTGATTAATCCACTCAAAAGAGAAAAAATTAGACAAAAGAGACCAAATTAGTGCTAATTCATGCTAATTAGCCTAATTGGAGTGGACTAAACATATATTTGAGTCAAGGCAAGTGTTTAGAACACTAATTCCACTCCAATTAGTCTAACTACAAGCAATTAGGCTCAATTTTTTAGTTTTCTCTCTCTTTAAGTTCACTAATCACACTAACCAATAGATTAGTGAAAATCAAGTAGATTAGTGAAAATTAGTGAAAATTAAGAGATACTTTATGGTTTTTTTAGAATATACTGAAGCAAAACAGTCCCAAGCAAGAGACACAGATAGTCTCATAAGTGAGGGAGCAAAATATGTACAAGACTGAAGGAGAAAAGAGAGGCGAGCACCCACTATTTATAGTAAGGGAATGCTGGCCGACTCGAGCTGCAAAACAGGCCGACTGGAGCTACTGGACATGGCCGACTGGTAAATGCCAGAAAGGCTGGGAAAAATCCTAGAAAAATAGTAGAAAAAGGGGTGGCCAGTCCACAAGCAAGGGCCATGCAAAAGGGACCAAATGGGCACCATAAAAGAGCAGAATCTGGGGATGAATATGCTAATAATGTGGCTCCTCAATGTGTATTTCAAATACCTTTGATAATGTAGAAGGGTCATGTGGAGACAAGGGATGTTGGCACATAGCTTTAGTACAGACCTACCTCTCAGAGTAACATGGCCTTATGGTACTGTGTATGTGGTGGAGTACGAGTTTCAACCCCAAATGTACGTCAATCTCACTCAAGGGTGGTGGTGGGCTAAGTGACGGCATGCTGAGGGACACCCATTCCTGGAAGGGGGGGTAACGAGGGACACCCACCATGTTGAAAGGGGGGGCATTGAAATATTGGGTTTTGTTGGTGGTAGAAGTTTGTTATTATCATATAATGTATTTGCCATTTGTGATTTGAGAGGAGATGTTTGTCCTCCCAGTTTGGTGTGAGAGGAGGCAAGGATTCTCCTACATTATTTAGGTATGGTTCATGTAATCAAAGATTAAGTATGAAAGGATGAAATGTAAAAGTAAAATGTTGTAAAAGAGCTTAGAGAAATGGTCAAAAAGATGTGAATTGGAGCGATACACTTTGGAGTTAATGTAGTCAAACTAATTAAATGGGTAATTCTGAACGTTTCTCCTTGAAGGTTCCCTTAAAAATATCCCAAAACATGCCATTTTAAAAAAAATGGAGAAAAATGCACAATGTAAAGTGAAATATGTTCCTTTTAAGAATTTTAAAAAAATGAGTAAAGAATTTTCTTTAATAAACATAAAAATAGTACAATTATGAAGTCTCTTTCTCTCATGCATTAAATACAAATTCAAAGTTACTTATTTATATGCTCTTTAGCACACATAATTGTCATTTGAGTTGTACCAATTTAGATCATTTATATTATTATAAAATAATGAGCTTCTAAAAATGTAGGGATTGTGGTTCAAAAACAAACAAACAAACAAGAGCAAGGAGAATGAACACATCAATGTTTAAGAAGGTGAATACATTTTGTATTCTCAATAGTGAAGTTATGAAGAGGTGAGAAGAAATAGATATGAGGAGAGAAGAGCATTTAGGATGTGTTCGTCAGACACTCCAAATTTTCATCCAGAGCTTGCATCACTTTCGAAAGATTATACCATTGATTGAATCTATGAAGAAATGGAAAAGGTAGAAAAAGAGGGAGAGGTGGTGATAGAAGAAAAAATCAACCTTGGGGGATGCACTTTAAGAATATGTGAAATAGCATAAAATAATGTATTTTTTATTTTTCTGAGATAAATTTACATAAACATATTTACATTAAAGGGTATCATTTAAAATATTTTAAAAAAAGTTACAAATTTTTAAAGAAAAAAGATTCATTTTATTTTTTCCCAATTCACAAATAAGGGATTTTATATATAGGGCTTGAATGCACATGATGTATACAGATTTTTATAGTGTCCTCCCCAAGTCTTTAATGGATACTTTTAGGTGTGCCTCAATAAAAGTTACAAAGTAAAGATATCCCCTGATTGATGGCCTTATGGGACCACATACATTATTATGTATAAGCTATAATTTCTAGGTAGCCCTAAACTGATTCATCTTTCGATAATGATGCCCATTGCATCTTGCACAAAATGCATCTCTCACATACATGTTTGATGGGGGCCTCAAGCTTTGGCAACTCTGACACCATCTCTTGCCTTTTAAGGCACAGTAAACTACCAAAATTTAGGTGACCAAAGCGGGCATCATGCCATAGCTCTATGTCACTCATAACATGTGTGGTAGTAACTGAACAAGCATTACGTGCCAATTTCTCATACGTATCTAACTTGTAAAGCCCATTTAGAGTACCAAATACTACAAGTGATGTCTTCATCACTCTAGTCATGATCTATACACCTAGCATTAACAAATCTGACCAGGCCTACCCTAGCAATGGAAAAAACTAATAGCATGTTCTTTTTGATGCCTAACACATAAATAAGACTTTCGAGAGTTTGATTGTCCCACAATTTGCAGCATTGAAAACAACCTTACCAAGTCCTTTTATTAGATATGAGGAGTTGTTTGTACATGTGACTATTCCTCCTTGATGAGAAGACTCAAGTAAGGAAAATAAATAGTTCACGGACTCCTTCTTTTCAGCACTTGGTGCTAATGCATCGGCCACAAACATTAACCATAGTTCATTAACTCCTTCTTTTCAGCACTTGGTGCTAATGCATCAGCCACAACCATGCCTGAATCTTTCTTATTTTCCTTCTCTAGCATTTTTCTACATTCATTTGCCTTTCTTCTTAGGCTGCTTATCACCCCTCTTCTTAGCATCCTTTCTTGAAGACTGGTATGATTTTGCCTTTAGCTTATAGCCACCTTGAGAAAAGGCTTTGCCTATACCTTTTTGAGTGATGGTAGTAAATTCATGATCTCCCACATGCATACTAGTTTTGTTTTGAGCTCTTACAAGAGCATTGCAACCAACTCATTAAAAGTAAGGGCATTGGGGCTACCCTTCATCAACTGAAGTGTAGATGCAAAACCCTGTTATGAATCTAGTAGTAGTTGAATTTGCTTTTTTTCTTAGGCTACTTATCACTCCCTTTCTTGGAATCCTTTCCAGAAGATTGGTCTGATTCTGCCTTTGGCTGATAGCCACCTTGAGAAAAGGCTTTTCCTTCACCTTTTTGACTAGTAGTAAATAAATACTTGATCTCCCACACACATAATATTAGTTTGGTTTTGTGTTCTTGCAAGAGCACTACAATAAACTCATCAAAAGTAAGGGCATTGAGGTTACCCTTCATCATGAGTTAAAGTGCAGATGCAAAACCTTGGTATGAATCTAGTAGAGCTCTGAGAATAATAGATACCAAATAACTATTTGGATAGGCCTCATCAATACATGCCAGCTACTCCCTAAGATCTTTAGTCCTTGTGACTCCCTAAGATCTTTAGTCCTTGTGAGGAACACATCTATTAAATATCCCTCATTCATAAGCTCAAACTCTAATTAATTACGTAAGTAGGCTACTCGTGTCGTATTACGCACCTAGTAAATCACAACAAGCACATCCCAATCACACTTCACACTTTTACATGAGCGAATATGAGGAATAATTCTCCTTTTCACTGAAAGGGCCACTAATGTATGTGCATATGTATCCCTGTCATCCCACTTGGCTTGTTTTGTTGTGAGAAGTGTAAAGACATATGTGCCACAGTTACATCAAAACTTATATCACCATCCAAAGTACCTATAATATGTTGTTATGCTAGAGAGAGAGGGCATGACTTAATGCCAATAACAACATTTCAAAGCCCTTTGGTGAGACCAATACATGGAGCATCATATAGGACCACAATAGCAAGTAGTTGGGACCCGTCAACCTTATCCTCAGTAGAAAGCATCCCAAATACATCATTGCCTGCCATTCTACTTGCAAATAACTAAATATCCCAACTACCTACAAGTATTGTTAATTCCCATTGAATGCAACCAAAATGGCTAGTAGATTACTGATGATGATGGAAACTTGCAAAGTGCATGAAAATTACAGAGTGTAGAGTGTGGAAATAATACTTAGTAGGAATGCAGAAATCAATGATAATGTTGATGATTTTATTGAGGCTATTGAAGATGAACTCGAAGATAATGACAGCCTTGTCTACACATCAAATGCTACTCTGCTATTGTGTAGAAAACCCAAAATCAAACAAAAACAATTCAAACTAACACTCTCTCAGGATGGCTAATATGACAACCTTATAGCATGTGACCAAGCCCCAAAATGTGTCCGAAATTATTTGAAACATGTAAAAATTTTGTTAACGTAGTAGTTATCATAGCTAATGGAACACTATATGGTATACCTTCTCTACCTCTAAGAGGATAGCTCAATCTAAGATAATTAAAAGAGTAGCTCGAGGAGAAGATGACAAGGGGGTGAGAGCCAAGAGAACTTGGTTTGATACCAACTGTTGGTGGAGTGGAAATCAATGTAGATAGATGCAGTAAGTAAGGAGAGATAGATGGAAGCAACACAAACACATAGGTGTAACAAGAAAGGAGAGATAGGAGGAATCCCAACACTCAAAGTTAATTGATGAGAATGAGTGAAGTACAAGTGAAGTGATATGATAAGGTCACTTACACACTTATACGAGTCCGTATATATGCTCAGGGAAAAAAACCTCCTAAAGAGGGAAAAAGTGCCCTAGCCTGTTATTAGCTTATGTCCACACATCACTACCATATAAATGCTACAACAAGGAGAGAGAGGAAAAATCCACCATATTTGCATGGGGAGAGATAAAGGAATCACCTAGCCCAAGGTGCGTGAGGAGACATAAGAAACCACCTAGCCCAACCTACATGAAGAGAGAAAAGAGATTGACCTCTACGAGGAGAGAGAAGAAAAACCTAGCTTGATCTATGTGGAGAGAGAGAAGACCACGCTCCATGTTGCTTGCTTAGAGAGAGAGGAAGGGGAGGTGGCCATCGCCCACCACCGATCTCCGTGCCTTGGTCGCTGCTACCATCGAACCATGCATTGTTTGCTATAGAGAGAATCTAGAGAGTGAGGAGGGGAGAAGGGCTAGGGATTGGACGCATGTTACCTAGGACCCCGAGAGAAACAAGGCCACCAGTAAGACACAAAGGGAGAAGAGACCACACGTTGTTGAGTTTGTAGGGCATAGCCACCAGGAAACAAGATTGGCACTTGGCCAACAGAAACTACAACATAAGAGAGACCCTAATGTTGTCGAATCAAGCCTTCAAAGAAAAAGCCTTGAGCCAAAGGACATGGAAACTCCAAGACAAAGGCAAGAGAGAGAGCAAAAAGTGATGGTAACTCTAAGACAAAGGCATGAAAGAGCAAAAGGTGACCCTAGTCGATGGTGAGGTTGCAGCTCTTGGAGACAGATGCTAAAGCCTTTGGTGGTAGTACCATACTACATGGTCTTACCTAGAAGTAATGCTTGGCACTAAGCTTGAGTTTTTGGCACATTCCCCTCAATTGTCACTGGGTGAGAATAGGATCAAAGCTTGGAGACAGAGGCTAGAGTGTAACACATCAGATGGTCTTGCTAAGTCTCAACTTCAGACACATTCCCCTCAATGGCTCTCAAAGTCCACACCACTGCTAGTTGTATGCCTGAGCTGCAACCAAACTTTCCTTAGAAAAACATATACCAAATGCTCCCTCTAGCATTATGGCGTAAGACAGTCCTTTAAGAAAACAGGGTTTCTATGCAAGTTTTCAGTTTGATTTTCTTTTGAATACAAGGAGTATTTCTTGAATCAGCATCCCCAAAACTTCTTGATCGTTATTCTGAATTTCAGACCAGAATTCCTTGAATTCTATAACCTTGATCCACAGATCAATTCGAAGGGTCTCAAACTTAGTTTCAGATTTGGCGAGAGTTTGAGTGTATTTTTCTAAACTGGTCACACCTTCTTTCCTCGAAACTGACAAAAGAGTTTGGTCTTGGTCATAGTCTGATTCAAGGTTCGAGTCGGATAAGATTTTTCATGAACTATCTTTCTCGAAAAGATTTGATAATTCAGTTACTATTTTACTGAATTTCTTTCTTTGAATATTCACTTAACTGATTTCTAAATTAGTTACAAATTCCAACGAGAAATAAATTAATCATTTATTTGAATATTTCGATCTTGATAGATTTTTTGAATTTTCTTTTTACAATCCGTGAGAATATAAAACGATAGAAATTTCTCTCTTAGAGTATTTAATTATTCATTTATCAAATACTCATAGAATTTAAACATAGAGTTTAAGAGAATTTTTATTTTGATATATAAATTCTTTATGCATCTATTTATGCATAAAAATCAACTTCAATGGGAGTAACACTTTTATAAAAAAAATCCTTTTATGCATAAAATCAAATTTAATTAGAATAACACTTTTAAAATAAAAAGAATTTCTTTATGCATCTATTTATGCATAAAAATTAATTTTTATAAGAATAACGCTTTCATAATAAAAAAATTCCTTTATGCATCTTTCTATGCATAAAAATAAATTTAATAAGAATAACACTTTTGTAAGAAAAAAATTCCTTCATGCATCTTTCTATGCATAAAAATCAATTTTAATAAGAATAACACTTTTGTAATTAAAAAAATTCCTTTATGCATCTTTCTATGCATAAAAATCAATTTTAATAAGAATAACACTTTTGTAGTAAAAAAATTTCTTTATGCATCTTTCTTCACATAAAAATCAAATTTAATAAGAATAATACTTTTATAATAAAAAAATTTCCTTTGTGCATCTTTCTATGCATAGAAATCAAATTTAATAAGAATAACACTTTTATAATAAAAAATTTCCCTTTATGCAACTTTCTATGCATAGAAATAAAATTTAATAAGAATAACACTTTTGTAATAAAAAAATTCCTTTATGCATCTTTCTATGCATAAAAATCAAATTTAATAATTAATATCAGTGATATCCATGCATATTCATAGGTGAATATGTACATGGAGTAATTAGAATATTTCTTTTAGATGCAGAAATGGTGGGAATTACTCTTTTGGAATAGCATAAAAACAAACTTTCTTTTTCACAAAATTCTGGAAAATTTTACCATAACCTCCTTTGTATGGCTGACCATTTCTCATTTTTATCTTTCTTCTTTTAACTTAGTTAACCCAATTTAGAATTATAGAACTCTAATCTACACAATTTTCTAAATTCAAGAGAGTAAACAATAATAAGAGTTTAATTTGTCACTTGGAGCATGGATGATAGAGAATGGACGATTTGGCCCTTGGTTTTCAACCGTGGCATAAATCTGACCTCTTTCCTCTTCCACTACTTTTGCTATTGTAAACTACTCTGGCTGTTGCAAACTAGGGCGAAACTCTTTCTCTTTGGTTACCCCAGTTCTGGGAGGGAGTTTTGAGATTACTCTGAACAGAGCCAGATGGTTGA
This sequence comes from Cibotium barometz, assembly GCF_041138505.1. Taxonomy (NCBI): domain Eukaryota; kingdom Viridiplantae; phylum Streptophyta; class Polypodiopsida; order Cyatheales; family Cibotiaceae; genus Cibotium; species Cibotium barometz. The sequence goes on from NC_141106.1 coordinate 35,884,010, forward strand.
CCTCCTGGGATTGCCCTGATTTTGGAGAGACGGGGTGACTAATACGAAGGGGTTGGTCTCTACACTCTGGGTGTCCTTGACTTCCGTGACCTCTTGACATGGCAGGAGTCGGGCAATCTTTAAGCTAGTGACCGAAACCCTGACACCCAAAACACCTGTTCTCACTTCTAAGCTTATCCCTCTGAATCCTTGAAAGAGGTGGGGCTCCTGAGAAAGTGTTCAGAGGGAAGGGTCTTCCTTCACTTATGAATTTCCCAGCATCTTGATTCTGATTAGGGCCTTGCTGCCTCTTTGTGGGGTGGAAAGTTTGAAGCCTTCCCGGGGTTTGGAACCTTTTAAAGTTTGAGGGTGCAGGCTTTGGCAGGACCTTAACAACAAAAGCTTTGGCAAAGTCCTTTGCCATTCTGACAGCTTCTGCCATTGAGACTGGTTTGGCATTTTTCACTAAAGTGTCCAATGGCTCATTCATCCCTCGAATGAATCTGGCCATCAGATGCTCTTCATCACCAAAAGTGGAGAATATTTGAGGAGAAGGGCAAATGCATGATGGTATTCTTCAATCGTCCGGCTATCCTGCTTTAGTTCCAAGAACTCATTCATTTTGGTTTTGAGGAAGCCCGAAGGACAGAACCTCTTCCTGAGGTAAGCTTTAAGATCTGACCAGGTCTGGGTATTTCAATCGAGACGGTTTGTCTCCCAATGGTTCCTCCATGCGATCGTGGCCTTTTCCATAATTTTCAATCTTGCGAGAGCCATCTTACTCTTCTCGTTATAACCGGTTACATCAAAATACTCTTCCATTGCCTCGATCCATTTTTCCACTACTTCTCCTAACTGTTCCCCTTCACCCTTAAAGGGACCAGGTTGGGATCGGTGCAGGGCTTTATGAACGTCTGGATCTAACTCTTCATCACATCGGTAAGAGGATCCGGCTGCCTACCATGGCCTGCGCGCCTCATGATTCTGACAAAACGATATTTTTGTCAACTTAACTTTGTCATCAGATTTATGACTATTTAATTTTTGAGATTTATTTCTTAAACAAATAAATATTCCATCATAATTCTTGAAAACAAGATTCACTCCGATAATTTTATTAACCAATATTCATAACACGAAAACAATTTAGAATCTTTTGCAAAACATCATTTATTATCAAAAGTTTTTGATATATACATAGAGCGTCTCGGCTCCAAAAGTCACCGCCTCAATCGCATACGCATAAAAAGGCGATACTGCAATGGAGACATGCTATGATATACACGATTCATCACTGATAATGGTGCTGTAATTCTTCTACTCGAAATAAAGCGGCTAAGAAGTCTAAAGATACGGCAAGAAATTCTAAAATTCTAGGGTGAATGATTATAGAGTTGTACATAATGAACAACTCCTAGCCTTATCAAGATCATGGGTTAGCGAGATATTCTATCTAAGTCTGTATCATTGATTGGTATTGACGCAAATACTTCGCCCTCCAGAGAACTACATATGCTCATGTCGCTCTATTGGATCAGGAAAGTATAGATCCTCAAAGTGACGAGCGAGTCTCACTCTGCTTTCTCGGGTTGTAGCGGAGTTGATGAGATTTTCGAAGGCAAAGGCGATCATATCCTGACTCTGGGAGAGTCCAGGAATGCTAGATAGATTTGGGGTATCCATCTAAAAATCCAGTTTAATTTATGAGTTTTCAATTTATGAAGTTCATTTCAAACATAATCTTAACAAGTGAAAATATTATTTCCCAGATTTACTTTAAATTTTTAGGCAATTTTTATTGTTGTTTCGTAAGTTTACAACAGCGCTCTGATACAAGCTGTAAGACCCCTCTGCCCCCTCTGCGCACCGGATTCTTGGTTGCTAGCAGTAGCTTCCTCTTGCGCGGGGCAGGGTTTCCCACTCGCGGCCTCGCCCTCGAATGTTCGGACACGAAACTAATCTGGTGGTCATTCTGAAACCGAAACCGAAACTGGGAAAATTAACCTTGCCCAAAAAATGGAGACGATTCCACCTTTTTGATTTTCTTAACGAATTTTCTAACGGGGTTAAGAGACTAAACCCTCCTTCACCTGATTAAAACTAGATAGAAGGAAAACTATCACTGACTTAATTTGAAGAAACCAACGTTTTTTTTCTAACCAAAATCAGGCACAACCGTTGATCTGATCATTTGAGGAATTCTTCAGGTTTTTATTTAATACTCATATTTAATACTCATATTCTAAGCGTATTCCTTTTATTTCAATATTCTAAGCGTATTCCTTTTATTTCAATTTAATTATTAAAACTCCACTGATTCCAGCCTAACCCCATCTAGCCCATGGGTTAGCCACCACCCAACCACTGGAATTGGTAGAACTAGACAATTACTCACCCACCCATAATTGAATGCCTTTCTTAACTTTTGCTTTCGAATACATATACGCACACACTCCTCTTTAAAACATTAACATATCAAATAATCTATTGACAAACAGTTATTGGTTACAGATATCATAACTCAAAAATTCCATCCAATCCCTTGTTTCTCAAAAAACAATATCTCTGGACTCTCCGTTGTTGAGACCAACTGGCCAGCAAACGAGATCCAGTAAAACAGATTACAATAATCATTTCGTCCATCATACATATCTTCCACGACATACACATGGGTGTCATAGGCATCGCGAGCCCATGCATCTCCTGGTCATCAGAACCCTCCATGTGATCCTTCTTAGGAGTCCTGGCACTTCACTCAGGGACCGCTTCGTCATCCCTCGCCCATCGTACCGAAAGCGCACCATTTTCTAACCATACCGAGACTGGTCAAGACCTGGGCAGTAGGCTTTGCCGCGTGAGCCGTCCTTTGAACACTCCCCCGCCAGCTGTTGCAATCAAACTTTTCTTAGAAAAACATATACCAAATTCTCCCTCGAGCATTCTGGCGTAAGACAGTCCTTTAAGAAAACAGGGTTTCTATGCAAGTTTTCAGTTTAATTTTCTTTTGAATACAAGGAGTATTTCTTGAATTAGTATCCCCAAAACTTCTTGATCATAATTTTGAATTTCATACCAGAATTCCTCAAATTCTATAACCTTTATCCACAAATCAATTTGAAGGGTCTCAAACTTAGTTTCAGATTTGGCGAGAGTTTGAGTGTATTTTTCTAAACTGGTCACACCTTCTTTCCTCGAAACTGACGAAAGAGTTTGGTCTTGGTCATAGTTTGATTCAAGGTTCAAGTCGGATAAGATTTTTCCTGAACTATCTTTCTCGAAAAGGTTTGATAATTCAGTTACTATTTTACTGAATTTCTTTCTTTGAATATTCACTTAACTGATTTCTAAATTAGTTACGAATTCCAATGAGGAATAAATTAATCATTTATTTGAATATTTCGATCTCGATAGATTTCTTGAATTTTCTTTTTACAATCCGTGGGAATATAAAATGATAGAAATTTCTCTCTTAGAGTATTTAATTATTCATTTATCAAATACTCATAGAATTTAAGAGAATTCTAATTTTGATATATAAATTCTTTATGCATCTATTTATACATAAAAATCAACTTCAATGGGAGTAACACTTTAAAAAAATCCTTTTATGCATAAAATCAAATTTAATAGGAATAACACTTTTAAAATAAAAAGAATTTCTTTATGCATAAAAATTAATTTTTATAAGAATAACGCTTTTATAATTAAAAAAATTCCTTTATGCATCTTTCTATGCATAAAAATCAAATTTAATAAGAATAACACTTTTGTAATTAAAAAATTTCCTTTATGCATCTTTCTATGCGTAAAAATCAAATTTAATAAGAATAATACTTTTGTAATTAAAAAAATTCCTTCATGCATCTTTCTATGCATAAAAATCAAATTTAATAAGAATAACACTTTTGTAATAAAAAAATTTCCTTTATGCATCTTTCTATGCATAGAAATCAAATTTAATAAGAATAACACTTTTATAATAAAAAATTTTCCTTTATGCATCTTTCTAGGCATAGAAATCAAATTTAATAAGAATAACACTTTTGTAATAAAAAAATTCCTTTAAGCATCTTTCTATGCATACAAATCAAATTTAATAATTAATATCAGTGATATCCATGCATATTCATAGGTGAATATGTACATGGAGTAATTAGAATATTTCTTTTAGATGCAAAAATGGTGGGAATTACTCTTTTAGAATAACATAAAAACAAACTTTCTTTTCCACAAAATTCTAGAAAATTTTGCTATAACCTCCTTTGTATGGCTGACCATTTCTCATTTTTATCTTTCTTCACTTAACTTAATTAACGCAGTTTAGAATTATAGAACTCTAATCTATACAATTTTCTAAATTCAAGAGAGTAAACAATAATAAGAGTTTAATTTATCACTTAGTTAATCTTTCTAGGATTAAGAAAGGTTGGAATGTAAAGAAGAGAAGGGGGTGGCCTTTTCATCAAAGGCATAGCATTTGAATTTAACTCAATCAATTGCAAAACATAAAAATCAAGAAAACCATAGATTTTTCATTAAATTTCGTAAATAAAGTAAGAAAATTAGCTTACATGGAGCTTGTAAGCTCTCCTTTGGCTTGAGGGATTGAGGGTTCTACTATTGTTTGAAGCAATAGTGGCCACCAATTCACTTTGGAGAGGATTAGGCCAAAAACAATTGAATTATTAAAAAATTAATGTAGATGGCTCAGGACAGGAGTAGAGTAACAGTGCATAAACCATAGATTTTTCTTTAAAATTCGTAAATAAAGTAAGAAAATTAGCTTATTTGGAGCTTGTAAGCTCTCCTTTGGCTTGAGGGATTGAGGGTTCTACTATTGTTTGAAGCAATAGTGGCCACTAATTCACTTTGGAGAGGATTAGGCCAAAAACAATTGAATTATTAAAAAATTCAATGTAGATGACTCAGGACAGGAGTAGAGTAACAGTGCATAAACACCATTAAGCTTTTACAAAGGGGGAGGCTTCTATTTATAGAAAAAAGTGAGCCTCTAACCAAGCAAATTGATTCTAGAATTTTCCAGATCAGTTTGGTTAATTTTTGACCATTTTTGGGGCAGTTTAGCTTACTTTTTGGATCTAGTTTTGAAACAGGAGAGAGGAGAGATGAAAATATCTCATTTTATTGATTAAAAATTGGGGGTAATGATGAGAAAAAGGCACCTACTTCATGAGGGGAGATCCCCACTCTGAGGTGTCAAAATTCAGTTTTTTAATTCTTTTCTTTGGTCCTTAGTCCATTCTTCATCTTATGTGAGCATTTACTCATTTTTGGGCAGTTTTTCTTTTATTCTTCAATTTATCTCCTCCCTACATTTGGATTAATCTTATTAGTCCATAGGAACCTTAATTGGACCATAATTCAAAATTTTCAGAAAATCTTAACCCTTAGGCCAAGGTCTTTTGTGCACATTATAATTTATTTCTAATGCACCTTAGGAATTTCTTTTTAAACTTCTGTTTCGAGGGAATTTATTTTAATAAGAAGGGATGTTTTTCCATCCAAAGATATCTAAAAATTGAATTATCTTTCTCTAGGCCAGAACAGGTAGAAACAAGATCTTTTATTATTCTAAAAAGGGGATTGATTACAGAGGAAGAAACTGGACATCTTGAGGGGCTGGGGGGGAATCTTACAAATGCAATCCCATATGGTTTATATGGTGATCTTCTTTTATGAACATCAAGAAAGAGAGAGAGTGTGTGTGTATCTTAGGAGTGTGCTATTTTCTCACTACATTGCTGACAACAGCTTGGTGTATTTTAGGATGATGAGGGTTAGTAAAATAATTGAGAGAATATCCTTGGTATTCAGAATGGCTTTGACGCTTTTCCCAATGAGCTCCCTCTCTATATATGGGCATGAAAATTGTGAGGGAGAAAAAACATGGGGGTAGAAGTGTAGCTAATAACACATTCCCCCCCCTTCCTACTTCATGTCATACCTTTGTATCTCGAAAGGTGTTGTAGGTATTACTTAACCATCCTTTTGAGCTAAATGATAAAAGAGGAATTCCCATGACATTTTGAATTCAAGCATTTAAATGGTAAAAATGAAATTCTTGACATAATTGAAATAATGGATATTTGTATTAAAGAAAAGATGATAAAAGAGAAATTTCCATGACATTTAGAATTAAATCAATTAAATGCAAAAAGAGGAATTACCATAATATTTGAGATCCAAGAAATTAATTAGAAAAAGACACATATACATTGTTTTTAGTGGTGACTGGTGTAATCTTTCTAAATGTCAACATCGTCAACACACTTTGAGCCCTTTTCTTTGTGTGAAAAAGAGGCATTGTATGGACGAGAGGAAAGCTTAGAGTGAAGAGAAGAGGGAGAGAGAGACTATATGCATGTTCCACTGACAAGTTATCTTCAAGCACATGCATAATGGCTTACTAATGCCATATTCTTGAGGTAAGTGTTGTGGTGAAGCTTGTGCAGGACCACAAAAAGAAGCCTGCCTGCCTTCACATCCTCTTCCCCAATATAATCCCGTGGCCTCTCTGCCAAGTACACCAAGCCACTCAGCAAGACAACCAAGCCATCGACGCGCCAACAACGTTGTCGGGGCAACAAGGCCACACTACCACCGACACGAAGTTATCGACACATGCAAATTTCTTCATTCGGTCGCTATTGGCATTCCGACAAACGATGATTAATGGAACATCGATGTTTGCATCTCCTCGACAAACTAGTAACCACTTCACCCTCCTTTTACTACTTATTTTGGCTCCTCACTTAGTGGGCAGAGCACTCCACATGGAGGGTAGAGCTGGTATAGTTGGTTATTTGTAGGTGCTCTCCCAAAAATTCCAAACGCATATTCCTAGAAACACCTACTGAACACACACTCACCATATAATGACCCCACGTTTACCCAAAACCTAAGGGTTGAATCCATTGTCCACAAGGAACTTTTGTGCACAACTCACATCCGCTTTTTTGTCACCCCTCCATTGGGAGCCTAGAAGTAGTCTCAAATATTTTAGACCCATTCGATGAAATGCCCCTTACCATTTAGGATGACTCTTGCTCTCTTAACCCAAAAATGATTCACACTGTCCAAGGTTGCCTCCTCTAGGGTCATCGACCCATCGGCTAAATGCCATGCCATACTCCAATTACTTAAAGTAGCCCCTTTCCTGGTGGACAAAGTCAGCCTCATGGCCTTCTGCAAACCTATCCCCCTTCAGTACATTGGGGTCCTACCATAATACAAGCAATTCTAGGGAGGTTGAGATGCCAAATGGGTCACTTTGCTAAATTCCACTCACACAGAGGATTTCGTGTGTAGAGCCCTACATCTCTCAGTTCATGTGTCCAAGTTAGTGGAAGGGAGCCATGACTGAGGTTTGGCCACCTAATAACCAACGATGGCCATGGGGCTAAATTTGACGTTATAGTCGTATAACAAAATGGATGCCTCGAGCCTGTGTGCTTACTTTCCTCACCAAAAGGCCCTGAGCTTGTGTGCTCACTTTCCTCACCAAAGGCCTGGGATCGCCACAACAAGGTGTCCCTCACCTCCTCACCAAAAGGCCTCGATATGTCAGAGTTGAGGTTGAAGGTCAATATTTATATATCTATTTTTTTTTCCTATTTATTCCTTTTTTTTTCCTGTGTGCTCAACCAAAAGGCCTCGATATGTCAGAGTCGAGGTTGAAGGTCAATATTTATATATCTATTTTTTTCCCTATTTATTCATAGTTTTTTAAAGATACATGATATTATATAACTTAGTTTCTTTATATGAATGAGGGCATCTAAACTTAGTTTCTTTATATGAATGAGGGTATCTAAAGATATGGGGTTAGTATTCACGACCGATAAGGAGCTAGGGGTATATTTATATAGGAAACAATTTGTTTTTGACACTGTTTGTTTTGAGGGTTACTCTGTACTAGAGGGTTGGGTCTTACTTACTGCATATAGGAGCTACAAATTTTGGTATGAGTTCTTTATAGCATTGGCATGGCTTTATATAGGTCTTTGTTTGTGTTTGGTAAGATTAACTATGATGGATTTTTATTACTTTTTTTAAAATGACGTGATGTTTTATAAATAATTATCTCTTCTGTGTGTAGGTCCATGAAAGAAAAAAGACATCCACTTTGCATGCTCAATGTAGTGGAAATGCATCATCATCCTACCATGTTGGGTGTCATGCATTACCCATGATCGTTGATGACTCT
>NC_141106.1:35897215-36154715 GCF_041138505.1 Cibotium barometz
TTCCTTTGCTGCCATTGACCTGAGGGGCCTGGAGTCCTAGGTTGGTATCCGCCTAGCAACATTAAAGAATTTTGTTCCCCTGGTTGAGCCTCCAGCGCGCTTGGCTTGGGTATGCGGGACTTTCAAAGAGATTTTCCTTGGATGAATATGATGCATATTCCTCCTCCACATAGCCTGGGTTTACCAAGTCTCTACACATATTTGAATTGTCGTAGTCAACAACCCTCACCGGAGCAGTCCCAGGAGCAGGAGGTTGAGCACCAAGAACAGGTCATACTTGCTCTTGTGCCATCGGTGGCTTACGTTGTCATCACAAGGGTCAACCTAAAGAATCACTCCTATCGTGATGTAACAAGGTCTCCAATAGATGAGTTTGATTCTGCTTCATCTGAGGGCTCAAGAGTTACATTGTCAGATGGGCGAGAAGATCTATGGATGTGTGGAGCCTCATGTAGGGATTTCAACACTGAGAGACTTAAGGGTAATCGAAGTGTATCAGATGAGGCATACATTCCACAACCCTTCCCTGAGCACTTAATTGATCCACTAGAATGGAGTCATGTCCTTGCAACATTGTCGACATGTGCTTTACCTAAGCCAATTCAATTTTGTGACTCAGATGGATATGACATTATTCCTATACGAATGGTACAACCTCGTGACCTTCTAGATGATTTGTACTATGGGGATGCGTCCACAACAGCACTGCATGTAGAGGAAGTCTCAGTGGAGGATTTAACACTCGAATCTGCTAATGATGCTAATAAGGAAGATGGATGGGACTCTGATTTTGATAATGATGTGATAATCCCTGAGGAAGAGTTAGGAAAGACACGCCTACTCTTGAGAGGAAGGGAGGTTCAAGTAGAGATCCCTCGAAGCTGACCTAAACGAAAATGCTGTAAGAGTCATAAGAGAATCCGTAAACAAGATGAGAGGGAATGATGTGAGAGAATACAAAAAGAAAAGGAGGAGGTTAAGAATGAACACTCTCGACCACCACCTCACTTCTCAGGAAAGAACGGATATCTATACTATGTCCAAGCACAAGATAGTATCAAAGACCAAGTAAAACGATCAGATGGATTCCAAGCAGGAGAAAAGCTAAAAACTGTTAGCAAAAATTGCAAAAAAATGAAGAAACAAAAACCAAAACTCAAGTCTAAAACCGATTCAAAAGAGAGTGTCGGAAGTGCAAAGATAACGGTTGAACAAAAAAATCTAATGCAAGATGGCAAAGGAGAACTCAAAACCGCATGGTCTTCAATAAGTGACGACTCAAGTGGACAAGAACAAGGTCTCAATGTTCCCTCCAACTTCACACAGTACACTCTTCAAGATCAGAAGATTGTTCTTCAACAGCCCATGCGACAAAAACCAAGCATGCCAGGGGTTTCATATGATGGTCCAGAAGATGCAAAAAAGATTGATATTGCTAAGCCAGGAGAAGAGCCTCGCTATGTGTGGATTGCCATAGACTTGTCCTTAGATGAGGAGAAGTTATTAACTCAAACAATAAAGGAGTATCGCGATGTTTTTGCTTGGAGTTATAAAGATCTCAAAGGAGTTGATCTAAGCATATGTCAGCATACAATTCTATTGCGAGAGGATGCAAAGCCTTCCAAGCAATGTCCTTATACTTACAATGAGAATTTTGCACGAAAGATAAAAGAAGAAATAGACAAGAGGCGGAATTTATCTATGAGATTGAACACACTGAATGGGTCTCCCCTATTGTAGTGGTGCCCAAGAAAAATGGAAAACTTCGAGTATGTGTAAACCTCAAGAAGGTAAATGCAGCTATTGTATGTGATCATTACCCACTTTCAATCACGGATCATGTTCTGGAGAACGAGTTGCAGGGAAAAAGGCATATAGTTTCTTGGATGGATTCTCCGGTTACAATCAAGTGTCAATTGATCCAAAGGATCAACACAAGATAGCCTTTGCTACTGAAGATGGCATCTTTGCCTATCGTGTTATGCCATTTGGTCTAACAAATGCACCAGCAACCTTTCAGCGGTTAATGAGTCATGTATTCAAGGAGTACCTTAGGCAATTTCTTGAGATCTTCATGGATGATTTATGTGTTCACTCACAAGAGCGTGATGATCATATAGAATACCTCAGACTTGTGTTTCAAAAGTGTCGAGTTTATCGTATATGCTTGAATCCTGACAAGTGCAAATTCATGGTAAGACAAGGGAAAATTTTGGGCCTATTGTTTCTCGCAATGGGATTTCAACAGATATGGATAAAATTGATGTCATTGTCTCATTACCTCAGCCTATCAACCCTAAAGGGGTACAAACATTCATGGGACAGACAGTTGAACAATGCTGAGAAGAATTATACCACAACAGAAAGAGAAGGTTTGTCCATGATATATGCAGTGAAAAAGTTTCGCCTTTGGCAAACAAATTCATATTTTTTGTGGACCATCAAGCATTGCTATATTTGGTGAATAAGCCTTGTGCAACTGGAAGGATTGTGAGGTGGTTTATCATCCTTCTTGAGTTTGATTTTGAAGTGGCAGTCCGAAAAGGAACAACTCATCTTAGGGCAGATCATTTGTCTCGAATCACCTCTGGAGAAGCTCCTGTGGGTGTGGATGATGATATGTTAGATTCAACACTTTTCCTTGTAGAGACAGCTCCTAAATGGTCTGAACCCATCTTAGAAATTTTGACAAGTGGGTAGATACAACTAGCGGGTCCTAATGTGGACCTATGGCGACCATTCAAGTTAATCTCAGGGAGATTATATCGTCAGGGTAATGATGGAGTGTTGCGGCTCATACCTAACCCTGACCAATATGAGGAGATCTTGGAATGGGCACATGTGGGTATCGGTGGAATCCATGCATCAGCTACTACTTGTGTGCGACGTATATCACAGGATGGGCAATGGTGGCCTACCATGCAGGCGGATGCTGAAAAATTTGTTTGCAACTGTGCTTCATGTCAAATTCAACAGCCAATTCATAATGTCACATTATTCCAAATTTCAACTACACCAAGTTGGAGTAAGTATATTGTGGACTATCTTCAGCATGGTATACTGATCAAAAAATGCCTAGATATCGAAAGCATGCTATTGAAGTTGAAGTGGCAAACTATATGCTGATAGAGAGCCAACTCTACAAGAGGGGCAAGGATGGCAACTTACGCATGTGTGTATGTGAAGCTGACTACTTGAAAATCTTGACTCATGCACATGCAGGTGTTGGGGGTGAACACTTTTCGAGCAATACCACAGCTAAGTTGATTAGGTGGTCTGGGCTTTGGTGGCCAACCTTACAAATGGATGCCGAAGAATATGTAAAACGTTGTGACGATTGTCAAAGGACCAAACCTCCCATCACTAAGGACAATATGCCATTGCGGCCTATGTTAAGCACACGTGCTTTTGCAAAATGGGGTATTGATTTTGTCGGTCCCATTAAACCTCCAGCTCATCACACGCATGCCGAATATATTATAGTCGCAACTGACTATTTGACCAAATGGGTAGAGGCAAAGGCTACAGTTAAAAATGATGCCAGCACCACAGCCAAGTTCTTGTATGAGTACGTGTTTACACGCTATGGCTTACCTATTGAAATCGTTAGTGATCAAGGTGTGCACTTTGTGAATGAGGTCATAGAGTTTTTGCTTCAAGAATTTATGGTAATTCACAAGCGTTCTGCACCCTATCGTCCCCAGACCAATGGACAAGCTGAGAGTACTAACAAGATTCTCTGCACAGAACTCACAAAAATTGTTGAGAGACATAGGACTGATTGGGAGCAAAAGTTGCACTCAGTTCTTTGGGCATATAGGACAGCCTATAAAACATCTGTGGGCACAACCCCATTTGAGCTTGCTTTTGGACTAGATGCAATTCTTCCCATTGAATTTCTTGTACCTACTCTACGAGTTGCTAAACAATTGGATTGGACTGGTCATGAGCTTTCATAACACGTTGATGAATTGGAAAAGCTTGATGAGACCCGCTTATTGGCGGTAATGGGGATGTATGCCGAGAAGAAGAGACAGAAGCAATGGTATGATAGAAATGTAACAACTGGCCGATTCGAAAAAGGGGACCTTGTGCTCTTGTACACACTTAAGAAGCATAAGAGAAAGCTCAAGAAACGTGGCCTAGGATCGTTTGTGATTAATGAGCTTACTCCAAGTGGTGCAGTGCATTTAGAGACACTAGAAAGTGAGCAAATGTCTAACTTCATTAATGGAAGTCGTCTCAAGAAATACAATGAACCATTAACTGAAGCCATGCTTCAACAAATGCATGCTGCACACACACGGAAAGAAGCACATGACCTACTTAAACGTCAGGCTCAAGAAGAGGCTAAAGCTAGAGTTGCAAAAGCCAAGGAGCGTCGCAAAGCTTCTATGTTGGCCTTACAGTTGGCTACTGAGATGAACCATATGTCGATCCTTTCAATATTCAAGTGTGTCTTCATCTTCATGAGACTACCTACTTTGTCTTTGCCTTAATTGACTCTGGTGCTGCAGATCATAATGTTCTCTCGTTTGTTGACACATGGATAGCCTTGGGACAACCAACACTTGTGCACATTCCTATTGACTTACGAAGCTTCTCAGGTGATGATAACCCTATAGAGGGAAAATGTGTCATTATGATGTCCATTCAGGATCACCAGATGTCAGTGCCCTTTTATGTGGCAAGTAAGTCCAAGGCAGTGGTAGAGGCTGTTCTCGATCGATCATGGTTAAGTGCTACCAATTGTTCATTAGATTGGAAGAATAGAGAATACAAATTGCAAATTGATTCTGATTGCATTTTGGGATCTGCTAATCCACGCGCTTTATCATGTCAAAAGGGTGGTGTTTCTACCTTACACAACCCACTTTCAAAATCTGCTCTTGAAGCTCCAACACAAATGATATGGATAATTGATGAGTACTCAAGTGAGGGCCATGGCTGGCATGTTCCAACTACTTTAGTCACTGCTCAAAGAAGGCCAGGCAAGAAGGAATTATCAATTTGGCTACCCAAAGATGCGTACAAACTTGTACCATCTAGCCTAGTTGCTAAGCCTCCTAAAAAGCACATCTTTTCCAAGCCTAAACCTCAGATTGTTACTCGTTGGGTCCCAAAGCATGTTCTTAAAGCACAAGGCTATTATGAGGGTGCAACAGCACTTTGGCTTCCCAAATGCCATGGTTTGCTAGGGGTAAAAGGGTGTATCAATAAGATTCCAAAAGCTACCCTTGGTTTTCCATATCAGTGGGTGCAAAGGAAATCAACACAACCTCTTCAAGATAGGATAGGTGGCTGTGATAGCACCTACAAATCTTCTTGTGTTGATCTTCCTAAAACATGTATTGAAACACCAGTTGTCCCAATTTTTCCTTGTTACACAATTCCACCATCAACTTGTGTACCTAAGACAAGTCCAACTTCACATGAGTCTCCTTTGAGCATAGATTCTAGCACTTCAATGCCTAAATCCTCTTATCTTGCTCAAATTCCTCGACAATTGCTAATCTTCGCACCTCTTAAGAAGGACATACCCAAAACCAAAGATAAGGCATTAACACTACAATTGAAGCTCTTTGGTAGATCAATGTTTGAATAGTGTGGTTCCTTATGCCTTTAGAGGATTGTGTTCTCTTTGAGATGATCTTATCTAAAATGTTTTTGATTGGGATTGTAATGATGGATATGAGTGTTTCTAAATTTCATTGTTCTACGTCCAGATAACTCCTGATGGATACTTGGCGAGATACATGTCCACCATGCATTGACCCTGAGAGTACTCGACCTGAACATCACGGGGGTTATAGTGCTCCTTCTTTTCAAACTCATTCTAGGTACTTTTATGCTCCCTTAGGTGAAAATTGCTGTGGGCATCACTTTGTCACATTATTCTATCAGCAGCATCACCCATTTTCACATTGTCAAGAGTGTGCGCACGACTCGTATTAGGAGAAGCTTCACACATTTGTTGGATATGCCGCTCTTACTTTAGACGATATGGCATGGGCTTAATGAAACAAATTGTGGGAATTACACCCCAATGCCATAATCTTCTTAATGTGAGAATACCAGAGAGAGGACCAAATCAACGTAGATTACCTGAGGAGGTTCAAGCACAACAATGGAGGGATACATGCTTAAATGACTTGCAACCACCGATCTTGCAAGCCCTCCTTCCCCCAGCCACATCATGTCAACTTTGGATCAATATGAGTACCTATATTGCACAGTTCCAAAATCAAAATTGTCTGCTGAACCTTCCCATCGAACCAATGCCATATTTTAGCGAGAAAGCACTCCTTCCCTACCACCTTCTCCAGAGGCCGGTTTTTGTGAAGGGTTGTCCCTGCATCCTGAAGAAATTGATACCATCTTTCCAACAGACGTGGACACGGATCCACCACCAGCGCAAGGGTAAGCTCAGCGACTCCACAATAAGATCAACAAGCTAGGGCACTTTTCTCCCACTGGGTTTTTCCCCTCGGCTATATTCGGTGATTGGCACCAATAACAAATTTTATTCCTTTCTTTTCTTTTCTTGTTTGTTAATAAACATTTTGTAGAGATCTCAGCTAAACAAGAGCATACAAACACGCCCCAACAGTCCACCTACCGTGCAAACAAATTAGGAAGGGGGGAGACATGCAATGCCTACAAAGAGCAAAGGGAAGCAATCTGCACAACATCAGCAATGCATCAATGAAAACGAACAACATCAACGAGCACTACAACAGGTGTATTCAAATCATAATCTTTTGTTCTTTATGTGCTTTTAACTTTTGGATACATTGTTTGCATGTTCACACACAGTTGGCTGGTTTAAGTTTTAGATTAGTTGTTAAAATGTGGTGAGTGATTTCTAGATTCTTAGAGGACTTAGTAGAAGATATTTCTATTTGAAGACAGTGTAGGATATATACCAACGGAGTATGCCAAGTTCTTATGCTTTCAAGGTATATTAGTTATCCCTAGTGGTAGCTATCTCTTAGGTATGGGCTAGGTGCTAGGATTAATAAAGAAATTTACGAAAAATATGTCCTAAAAAATATATACAAGTGAATCGAAACATGACGTGTCTACAGCCATGTGGAATGCTTGGTAGGATTTGGGGTTGTCTTAGCACCTTGGGGCCGATGCCTTGGTTTCCATGGGGTGAACACTGACGTCTAAAAGATTAAGAAAAATCTTCAAGGACTCTATCGCCTTGATAGATGTTGGTAGGACTCTGGGGTACATTATGGGTCCTCGAGACCGATACCCTCATCTTCATGGGGTACTCCTTATGTCATAAAAGAAAGAAAAGGGTCTATCACCCTTGAGATACTTAGTAGCCTTTAGATTCTCTTGGCGGAGGTCTCTTAGCCATTGCTTGGGTCTCATTGGGATGGAACCTTCATCTTTATCATCTTTTACACACACACCTCAAAAAAAAAAAGAGAAAAGAAGAAGAGGTCCAATCACCATTGCTCATATTTAGGAGTAGGTTTGCCACTTAGGAATAACTTAAATACTTGTAGAACATTGAGACTGCGGTCATAACCTGTGGTGTGCAAGCACACTTGCCTTTGCATAGCACTATCTACCACTTAGTCTCCCTTTGACTAGTCTTTACTCACCTATTTTAGCACTCTTTAAAACTCTAATCAACCTTTCACTTGTATGCTCACGTGTGCAATTGTCATTGCTGGTTTTGTTTTTTTCTTTTCTTTTCTTTTCTTTTCTTCAATAAAAAGTTTTACTTGTATCCATTGTTTTTTGCAGCTTTTTGCTTCTACCGCGCTCGAGGACGTGCGCAAAATAGGAAGGGAGGAGTGTTCCGTGACGAGTGGAGATCAATGCAAGAATGCAACAAAAAGATGCTTAGGGCTCTTGTAAAGAGTTCCAAGTTGTAGATGAGTGTGGGAGTGGGCTTGACAATAATCCCACATGGGAACTTTTGGGAGTTTTAGAGTTTTTGTATAAAAAGTGGCTCATTTGAGAGCTTATGGACACATTGGGCAAACTCATGTTTGAGCTCTCTTGAGACTAGCTCTCCCTCTTTTCCCATAGAGGTGCAAGCTCTTCTCTCTCCCCATCTACACTGTTGTAAGTTCTATTTTTGTAAATTCAATGCAATGAGTTGATATTTGTCTCTCTTCTCATGTCAATTCTCTAGTGTGCATGTTTCTTATTGATAGCTTCAAGGTTTGTGTGCATGCTAGGGAAATGAGTATTTGAGAATGAAGAATGCTTTGATCTTGTGTATGCAATAGCTAAGCTTT
The DNA here is from genome assembly GCF_041138505.1 of Cibotium barometz. NCBI lineage: Eukaryota > Viridiplantae > Streptophyta > Polypodiopsida > Cyatheales > Cibotiaceae > Cibotium > Cibotium barometz. The sequence goes on from NC_141106.1 coordinate 35,905,483, forward strand.
CTTCTTGTTTGGATGCATGGATGAGTGGGATGATGAGTGAGTGAGCAATAGCAAGATTGAGCTTGTGTGTGAGTCTATGTCAATGGTAGTAGTATTCTTAGCATTCTCTCCATCAAATGGATAAGCTTTTGTGCACCGGTACGGGTTGAATCCCTAGCTCCGAAAGGGATGCAAATCCCATTGGATTGAGCTACATGTGGATCATACTACTCTTGCTACAAGTGAGAGAGTTTTCCGTCTCTCCAATTACTTTCACATGTAACCCAAAGTGGCCAGAGGTATTAGATGCTTTACTCCTGGGGCAAAGTGCATGTGACCGGCCTGATTTGACTACTAGAGTATTTCACCAAAAACATTCAGATATGATGAAAAATATCGTGAAGAAGGAGCTCTTTGGTAAGGTGATTGGATATGTGAGTGTCATTGAGTTCCAAAAAAGAGGTTTGCCTCATTCACACACGTTATTGATCTTGGATAGTGCCCATAAACCTAAGACTGTCCAAGACTATGACAGATTAGTATGTGCCGAATTGCCTGACAAGCAAATGTTTCCTACTCTGCATGATGTCGTGTTGCATTGCAATATCCATGGGCCCTGTGGGCCATTCAATCCAAGTGCAATTTGTATGGATAAAGGGGAATGCACAAGGAACTATCCACCACGAGCTTTTGCACAAGAGACTACTGTGGATGAGAGTGGTTACCCCGTGTATATGCGTCGAAATGGTGGAAAAACTGTGGCATTGAAAAAGTGTAATGTTGATAATAGATGGGTTGTGCCATATAACCCTTATCTTTCAGTCACATATAATGCTCATGTAAATGTGAAAATATGCTCAACAATAGCAGCAGTGAAATATCTTTACAAAGTACATATACAAGGGGCATGACAGCAACAATAAGATTTAGCACTATACAAGGTGGGGATGTTAATGCTGCTTGTGTAGTTGATGAGATTCACAGGTATTTGGATGCACGTTACGTCTCTGCATCAGAGGCATGTTGGGAGACTCTTTGAATATGATTTACACAATGAGAAGCCTGATGTGCAACGGTTGCATGTACACTTAGATGGGGTCATAATGTTATCTTCAGAGATGATGATAATATTGCAGATGTTTTTCAGAGGAAAAATATAGGCAAGACTACTATGACTGAATGGTTTACCTGTAATCAACATCCTGAAGCAAACAATACATTGTATAGTGATTTCCCTCAACAATGGGTTTGGAACTCAGGTTGAAGAAATGGACCAAAAGAAAGATTGGAAACACTATAGGGCGCATGTACTTTGTAGCTCCTTTGGCAGGTGAGGCATACTATGTTTGCCTACTTCTTACAATATGTAAAGGATCTAAGTCATTTGAAGATTTGCATTCGCTCAATGGTCACATCTATCCTTCTTTCAAGGCAGCTTGCATTGCCAGAGGGATACTGGAAGATGTCGCGTTGTCATACGAGCACGGTCTCCTCATGCCGTGAAGGTGTTACTTGAGGATAACGCTAATGTGGAGTGTTCATTTGATGATCTTCAAAATTATACACCTACAACAAACAATATTGTTTATAAGGAGATCTTGATGACTTTAGAGTGACAAGTCAGGTTTCTCATTTAAGTTCTGCAATTTGATTAATTTCGTTGTTTGTGATTTCTTTTTTTATACATATTTGTCCATGGTAAAAGTACCTATTTTTGTTGTTTATGTTTTGACAAACATATCTAAGATTACCTTTACATTGGACATGCCTTTGTCGAGGATAGTAGGTGAGTTATTCTCCATATTTGCATAACTTTTCTTGATTACAAAGTATGGGGTGTCTATTTGTTTTGGAGAGAGATGGACAGATGCTTTGTATCATTTGAGGGGTATTCAGTACCCGATGAGACTGGTTGTTTCTTACATTCATCATGACCATTGGTATTTGTTATGGGTTTTATACTAGAGCTCCTCATGTTCCATCCACTCGATGTTCTATTGTATGAGGTAATTTTGATTATGTTTTTCTATTATAAGATTTTATTTATCGATGTGTCGTTATGTGCAGGTCCTTTTGAGATTTTATTTATCGATATGTCGTTATGTGCAGGTCCTTTTGAGATTTGATTTATCATTGTTTCGTTTGTGCAGGTCCTTTGCATTCATCGATAGTAGAGCATGTGGGGGATGGATCACCGCTTTACAATAGAGAGCGTATTGTGAGAGGAGACAAATGAATGATCCTTCTCACAAGAGAAGAATTCAATTTGTTGATTCTGACATTACTGACTGAGAATACGTATTTTGTGGTACATTTTGAGAATATGTAATATTGGTCCTTTTTTGCATCTTCGTATGCTACATTACTATGATATTTTTGTTTTCGCTATAAATCTACGAGACATGGATGTTATTTTGAGATATGTATATATGAAGTCACTTGAAATAATGTATTGTGTTTATTTAAAACATGACCTAAATTGGAGAAACTGAGCCTATTTTTTCTGGAACTCTAACTACCGCGCCGCAGAAGCAACCCGCGGGTCCAATACTAGTACAATCTAAGGGGCAAATTCTAGGGTAAAGTTTGTAAAGCGTTTAAAGATGGGCAGGCAATCCAAAGGTTTGTTGCCTTGATTCAGGGTTTGGGCATCCATGGTAACGTTTAAAGCCCCTAAGACTCCCCGGAGCCTCCACCTTGGGAGTCCACCCTGACACAAACATGTCACCTCCATAGTGGTGGTGGGGGGGGGGGGGGGGGGGGGGGGGGGCTGGGGGGGGCTGATGAGCCTTGGATCGGATGTTCAACAGACAAAACCCAGAAACCTCAGTTTTCCAGCATAAAGTTAGAAGGACATGCTCGAGAAAATAGAAGAAGAGAATGCCCAAAGCAGTGCTGCGAGTGACGATGAAGCACAACAACAGCAGCAGCTGTGGTTGGGAGACGCTCAGCTTACAGGATGCACTCAGATCTCTGGAAGAAGGGATTCTGCCCCAGCCTTCGGTCGACAACCTTGTATGCATAGTGCGCAAGTGCACAAAAGAGAGGAACCTAGCCTATGCGCTGCGCTTGCATGCCTACATGCAGAAAAGTGGGCTGGAAACTCATGAATCACTCGGGAACTACCTAGTCTCCATGTTGGTGGAAGTCGGAAGCATGCTCAATGCTCAGAGGGTTTTTGACAGGTTGGTGTCCCGGAATCAGTGTTCCTGGAGTTCTCTCATCAATGGTTACATCAAATGTGGGCAGTCAGGGCATGCTCTCATCCTTTACCAGAAAATGCAAAAGGATTCTTTACACCCTAGCGCGTATACTTTCGTCGCCTTATTGAAAGCTTGTGCTAAATTGAAAGATGTGGAAATAGGTCGCGAAATACATTCTGAGATTGCCAAAATAGGGTTGTTGAAAACAGACCTTTTTGTTGGTAGCACGTTGGTAGATATGTATGCCAAATGTGGCTTACTTGCAAAAGCTCGAGAAGTGTTTGAGGATCTTCCAAATCGAGGCATAGTTCCATGGAATGCATTGATTGCAGGGTATGCTAAACATGATTGTGGTGAGGAAGCACTCACCTGTTTTGAACAAATGCAACTTGAGGGCGTCTCTCCAAATGCTATCACATTCACTTGCAGCTTGAAAGCCTGTGGCAGCATCGGAGCCACAAACAAGGGCAGTGAAATACATGATGAGATTATTAGAAAGGGGTTGTTGAAAAGAGACCTTGTTCTTGGCAGCGCATTGGTCGGTATGTATGCCAAATGTGGTTCCCTTGTAAAAGCACAAGAAGTGTTTGATGAGCTTCCAGTCCGAAATGTAGGCTCATGGAATGCACTGATTGCAGGTTATGCCAAACACGAGTGTGGTAAGGAAGCTCTAAACTGTTTCAAACAGATGCATCTTGAGGGTGTCTCTCCTGATGCTATCACATTCATTTGCAGCTTGAAAGCCTGTGGCAGCATTGGAGCTGCAGACAAAGGCATGGAAATACATGCTGAGATTGCTAGAAAAGGGTTGGTGGAAAGAGATCTTGTTATTGGCAGCGCCTTGGTGGATATGTATGCCAAATGTGGCTTTCTTCCAAAAGCACGCGAAGTGTTTGACAACCTTCCAGTTCGAAATGTAGACTCATGGAATGCACTGATTGCAGGTTATGTCAAACACGAGCTTGGTGAGGAAGCACTAAACTGTTTCAGACAGATGCAACTCGAGGGTGTCTCTCCAGATGCTATTACATTTGCATGCAGCTTGAAAGCCTGTGGCAGTATTGGAGCCACAGATAAGGGCAGGAAATTACATGCTGGGATTGCTAGAACAGATTTCTTGGGAAGAGATCTCATTGTTGGCAATGCCTTGGTTGATATGTATGCTAAATGTGGCTTGCTTACAAAAGCACAGGAAGTGTTTGACAATCTTCCAAATAGGGACATAGTCTCATGGAATGCACTGATGGCAGGGTACACAAAACATGAACATGGTGTGGAAGCACTGAAATGTTTTGAACAAATGCAGCTTGAGGGTGCCTCTCCAGATGCTTCCACGTTTGCTTGCAGCTTGAAAGCTTGTGCCAGCATTGGAGCAACATCCAAGGGCAGAGAAATACATGATGAGATTGAAAGAAAAGGGTTGTTGGAAAGAGATCTTGTTGTTGGCAATGCCTTGGTCAATATGTACGCTAAATGTGGCATGCTTACGAAAGCACAGGAAGTGTTTGACAAGCTCCCAAATCGAGACACAGTCTCCTGGAGTGCATTGATTGCAGGATATGCAAAATATGAGCGTGGTGAGGAAGCTCTGAATAGTTTTGAACAGATGCAACTCCAGGGTGTCTCGCCAGATGCTGTCACCTTCGCTTGCAGCTTGAAAGCCTGTGGTAGCATTGGAGCTACAGACAAGGGCAGAGAAATACATGCTGAGATTGAAAGAAAAGGGTTGCTGGAAAGAGATATTGTTGTTGGAATTGCCTTGGTTGATATGTATGCTAAATGTGGCTTGCTTGCAAAAGCACAAGAAGTATTTGACAAGCTTCCGGATCGAGATGTGGTGTTGTGGAATGCGTTGATCGCAGGGTATGTGAAACATGATTGTTGCAAGGAAGCACTGAATTGTTTTGAACAGATGCAACTTGAGGGTGTCTTTCCAAGTGCTGTCACGTTTGCTTGCAGCTTGAAAGCCTGTGGCAGCCTTGGAGCCATAGACAAGGGCAGAGAAATACATTCTGAGATTGAGAGAAAAGGGTTGTTAGAAAGAGATCTTGTTGTAGGGAACGCCTTGGTCGATATGTATGCTAAATGTGGGTTGGTCACAAAAGCACAGGAAGCATTTGTTAAGCTTCCAAATCGAGATGTAGTCTCGTGGAATTCTCTTATTGCAGGCTATGTGAAATTTGAGCTTGGTGAGGAAGCACTAACATGTTTTGAACAGATGCAACTTGAGGGTGTCTCTCCAGATGCTATCACGTTTGCTTGTAGCTTGAAAGCCTGTGGCAGCATCGGAGCCACAGACAAGGGTAGAGAAATACACGCAGAGATTGAAAGAAAAGGGTTGTTGGACAGAGATCTTATCATTGGCATTGCCTTGGTTGATATGTATGCTAAATGTGGCTCACTTGCGAAAGCACAGGAAGTGTTTGAAAAGCTCCCAAATCGAGGCGTAGTAGGGTGGAATGTGTTGATATCAAGTTATGTAAAACATGAGGGCAGTGAGGAAGTGCTGAACTGTTTTGAACAGATGCAACTTGAGGGTGTCTTTCCAGATGCTGTCACATTTGCTTGCAGCTTGAAAGCTTGTGGCAGCATTGGAGCGACAGACAAGGGCAAGAAAATACATGCTCAGATTGAGAGAAAAGGGTTGTTGGAAAGAGATCTTGTTGTTGGCAATGCTTTGGTTGATATGTATGCTAAATGTGGATCGATCACAAAAGCACAGGAAGTGTTTGACAAGCTTCCAAACCGAGACATAGTCTCATGGAATACACTGATTGCAGGGTATGCCCAGCTAGGAGAAAGTGAAAATGTTTTCCGTATCTTTGACAGAATGAGAGGAGAAGGCAATAAGCCAGATCCGGTCACATTTGTGAGTGTTCTCAACGCCTGCAGTCATGCAGGTCTGATAGATAAGGCGCAAACATTCTTTGATGCCATGAGCAATGACTATAATATCACTTCAACTGTTGAGCACCACACTTGCATGGTTGATCTGCTTGGCCGTGCAGGCCAATTAGACAGGGCAGTAGCAATAATGAAGAAACTTCCATTCCATCCCAATGTTTTGATGTGGTGTACTGTATTGGGAGCTTGTCGAAAGTGGGGCAATGTGGAGCTTGGAAGACATGCTTTTAAACAGGCAGTGCGATTGGATGGAAAGGAAGCTGCAGCTTATGTCTGTATGTATAACATCTATGCAGATGATGACATGCAGGAGAACACAAAGAAGCTAGAGTAACTGAGAGTGGAAAAACAAGCATGGAAGAAGCCAGAATTTTGTTGATAGACTGATGCAGGTGGGATTGTGCATTTGCTTTTGGTTGGGTTACCCAAAACATTTTGCCAAAGCAATTTTTAAAATCAAAGCTCCTTCAAAATGCAGGACCAAGGGTATGTTCCAAGTTTGCATTGGGTGTCGCATGGCATACCTGATGATTTAAAGAAAGATGTTTTGTGTTGGCATAGTGAATGTGCCTGAATCAATATGCCCAAAGAGACACCTATGCATCTTGTCAGAAAGTGCGTGTCCTCTGGTGATGACACTTATATCAGCAAACTGATCAGATTTAAGATGATAACCATACTATTGCTTTGAGGAAGGAAAGTGTGGTTGTGGAGACTGTTGGTGATGGTAATGTAGTGCAGTAGCCCTATCTTGCAAATTAAACCCCTATTTCAGATACTGCACCTAAAAGAAAAATGAAGTCTATACAAGAAACTAACACTCCCTATTGGATGAGCGCGATATGGCCAACGAAAAGGAAGTACCCAAAAGAGATCCAGACCTCTGGAAAGTTGGATCTAAACTAGAACTAGCAGAAAAACACAGGGCTGTGCCTGACTGGATTTTACGGAATTGAAGTTGTAGAAGACCAGCTGAGTCAGCCAGGTCATGACGATAAGATTGCTATCTTGGAGCAGGCGCTAAAGGATATGAAAGTGGCTCATGCCCAGACTATGCAGCAACAGAAAGAGCAGATGGACGAGCTGCAGGAGGCTGGTGAGGAAGCCCATGTCCAAGCAAGCTGAGTTGGTGGTGAACTCTGGCGGCGGAATATTTGAGCTTTCAACAGCCACGAATCCACGAAATCAATGGTGCATAGTGCATTGGTGATTTCCTGAATCTTGCAGAACCAGCTGGCAACAGCCTAAGGTCTGCCGCCCTTCAAATGAATGGTTGCAGGCTGCAGCAGCCAGCCTGCAACTTGGAGCCTGTGGCGCCAGCGTCCTGCTGCGCAAGTTACAACCCATGCCAATGGCAATGGCTATCCCTTTCAAGTTTTCGTTCCTTCCTGCTCCTCTCTATTTGCTCCATAGAGCTGTGAGCATTTCTAGTGGATCCAAAGTCCATCCTCCTCCTCTGAACTTGCTTCCTCTTATGTACAACAGGAGACTCCAGGGTTGAATATGGATCTTGTCATCATCACGTTGATGACAAGATCCATATTGAACCCTTTGGGCCCTTAAGGCTGAGGCTTATAAAAGGAGCTTGCTGCCATTGGAGGGGCCGTGGAGCTCCAAGGCAAGGATGAACAAAGAGTGGAAGGAGAGGGACACAACATGAAGGAAGGAGCAGGTGGCAAGGTCAATACCTTGGATATTTTGAAAGCAAGTACATGTAACTCTGTCTTTGTGAATACAAGCTGAACTACATTTCATTGAAATTCAAATCCAAATTTTACGTTTTACAATGCAGTTTTCAACACTAGGAGACTCCAAGTGTTCAATATGGATCTTGTCATCATGAGGTTGATTGTTTTCCAAGTAAGCTCAATGCATATGATTTGTTTGTTTGTTTGTTTTTTTTGGGCTTTTAAACAACTAATAGAATCATTTACTCGTCATAAGTTGCAGACTACCTTGTCTTCATGTTAAAGTGATAAACACCTTGTGTTTGTTGATTAAACATGGCACAATAAATCAAATGCTTGGGCCTTGGGTTATTAGAGATGGTTGTGTTACTTACTCCTCACTCACTTAAAAACCCTTGTAAGTTCAAGTGACAACCATGGCAAAGTGGACTTGTTAAGTAAAGAAAAAAACAACTATTTATGTCCATGTTTTCGACACATACTTTCGTAACTCTGAACTTCATTCATTTAATCATAAAAAGAGATTTCTTCATTATAAATCTTCAATATTTATTGAGCTTACAAATGATTTTGAAGGTGTCAACTATGCTAAACTTCTTGAGACACAAGTATGCGGGCAATCAACAATCAACAGTGGTGCATAAGATGTGTTTTGTTGGAGAGCTTGGGGGTGGTTAGATTTGTTTTTTATTTTGTGAAGATGGTTATTGATTTTTTTTTTCCTCGAAGGTGGGTTTGTGTGTGAATAAGATGTGTTTTGTTGGAGAGCTTGGGGTGGTTAGATTTGTTTTTTATTTTGTGAAGATGGTTATTGATTTTTTTTTCTTGAAGGTGGGTTTGTGTGTGTCATGTGTGCTACCATCCGTTGCGTAGTCTCGCATCGTGGAACTCGATAGTTCTGTGTCCGTTGGCAAGCAAACTTAGAGGTTTCACATGAAGGCCCATACACATACATAGGACCAAAGTCAACAAACTTAGAGGTTTCACATGAAGCTCCATACACACGCAGCTATGCCCTATTTAGTGACAAAAAAAAATCACGGTCCACAGTAATAATTGCAAGTTCATGGTTGGTTGCCTTAATAACCATGTTTATAATCGCTCATAACAATGAAACGAAAAAACAACACACAAATATTTTGTTTCACATTTTAAATGAAACTTAACTACACATCATTAAGAGCACATTACAAAGATAAAAATCTTATAACATTTAAGGGTGTATGATAAGGGTCTTCACTTCACCTTTGAATATTTTTTGTAGCAAAAAAATATTATTTTTTACTAAAAAGGGCTAATCTCACCCACTTGTTGGCAAAGGAATTTGACATTGAGCTCTTTTAATAAACCATCACACTATTATTAAGAGCACATTACAAATTTAACATTTAAGGGTGGTTGTATGATAAGGGTCTTCACTTCACCTTTGAATATTTTTTGTAGCAAAAAATAATTATTTTTTTACTAAAAAGGGCTAATCTCACCCACTTGGCAAAGGAATTTGACATTGAGCTCTTTTAATAAAACATCACTTTTAATAAAACATCACACTATTATTAGTCATGTACTTAAACATATAGTTTGATCAAAAATCAAAATTTTCAATGTCTAGATTTTCTACATCACAAATATACTGTATATGGCATGTCCCAAACTTGAACAAGTAGACAACATGATAATAAAATGTTAATAAGTTCCTTGTTTTAACTACAATTCCATCCCCACTTTACATCAAGAAAGGTATGTAATGGTGATCTTTTATTGAGTAATATTTTCAGTGTATGGGATCAAACTTGTTGTCTCATAGTGCTAGCTAAGGATATTCCTTCTTGTGAGATTGAGAGATTTTAAGCTACCTTGGTCTCTAAGTCTAAGTTGGGGACAAGCTTCATGAACCTCTGAGCCATGCTAGTGTTAAACCTCTGAGCCGTGCTAGTGTTAAGCCTCTTGAGCCTGTTGCCTCTGAGGCAAGCTTACCAACCTCTAAGCCAAGTTACATAAGCCTCTGAGCCAACGCCATGAACATGCCAAGTTTGGACCAAAGATGGAGCATGTGTATTCCTAACTATTAAAGGTTCCTCATCACACTCCACCTTTGCTCAGAGGGAGGATTTGTTGGGAAATTGGAGCTTCGTGTGTGTGTGTGTGTATGTGTGTGTGTGTGTGTGTGTGTGTGTGTGTGTGTGTGTGTGTGTGCACTTTCTTATAGAGAGTTAAGTGTATGTGTGTGTGTGTGTGCATGTGAATCGTCTCTTAAGGTGGATAAGCAAGCAATAAATGGTTTGGTATTGGGAAGGGCCTTTATATACATGGGCTTGTACTTTATTTTAAAGTAATCTAATCTACTTTGAGTCGTGTAACTATCTCTCTCTCTCTCTCTCTCTCTCTCTCTCTCTACTGTTAAGTCTCTCTCCCTCTCCTTCACGTGTCTCCACCCACTATATGAAGAGATATCATCCACCATATATGTCTTCTCTGATCCTGTAAACCCTAGGTTAACATGACCCATTTGCCTAGTTTTCAACGTGTTGTGGCCTTAGGGAGCCCCCTCGAAATTGGGGCTTTGGCCTTAGAGAGCCTCCTTGAAATCGGGGCTTTGGCCCACCATACATTGTAACTAAATGTGCTGCGAAGGTCACCAAACTTTGCAAGTGTATGCGGTCCACATATACACACAAAGTTTAGTCATCATCGCAAAACATTTGGTTGCGATGTGCAGGCCAAAGGCCAAATTTCGAGGGGGCTCTCGAAGGCCATGACACATTGAAAACCAGGAAAATGGGTTGCACATTATAACTAAATGTGCTCTAATGGTGACCAAAATTTTGGCAAGTGTGTATATGTAGACTCCATATACACACTTACAAATTTTAGTCGCCATTGGAGCGTATTTGTTGCAATGTGCAGACCAAAGGCCCAATTTCGAGTGGGCTCTCTAAGGCCATGACACATTGAAAACTAAGTGTCTCGCATGCACATTATAATTGAATATACTCTGATGGTGACCAAACTTTATGTGTGTATATGTGGACCCCACCCTCACTTTTACAAATTTTGGTCACTATCAGAGGATATTTGGTTGTAATATGTGAGCCAAAGGCCCAATTTCGAGGAGGCTTTCTCTAAGACTACGATACATTAAAAATGAGGTGTCTAGCATACACATTATAACCAAATGTGATCCAATGGTGACCAAACTTTGCAAGTGTGTATAGGCAATGTGCAGGCCAAATGCCCAATTTTGAGGGAGCTCTCTAAGGCCAAAACACATTGAAAACTAAGCGTCTCATATTCACATTACAATTAAATGTGCATAGATAGTGAAAACAAAACTTTGTAAGTCTGTATATGTGGACCCCAACCTTACTCTTGGAAATTTTGGTCACCATCAAAGCACATTTGGTTGCAGTGTGTGTGGGCTAAAGACCCAATTTCAAGGGGATTGTCTAAGGTCCATGGCACATTAAAAATCGGGCAAATGATTCGCACATTATAACCAAATGTTCTTTGATGGGACCAAACTTTGCAAGTGTGTCTATGTATCCCCATCCTCACTCTTGCAAATTTTGGTTCACTATAAGAGTAGAGTTAGTTGCAAAGTACGGGCCAAAGGCCCAATTTCGAGGGGGCTCTCTAACAAGCTCTCTAAGGTCATGACACAACAGAAAACCAATTAAATAAAATGTGCATTGGAGCCAAATGTGCTCTGATGGTAGTGACCAAACTTTATAAGTGTGTATATGTGGACCCCACTCTCACTCTTGCAAAGTTTGGTCTCACCATCTATCAGAGCATATTTGAATACAATGTGTGGGCCAAAGGCCCAACTTTGAGGGGACTCCCTAATGCTATAATACATTGAAAACCAGGCGAATGGCATGCACATTGCAACCAAATGTACTGTGATGGTGAACACACTTTGTAAGTGTGTATACATGGATCCCAACACAAAGTTTGATCACCATTAGTGCACATTTAGTTGCAAAGTACGATCCAAAGGCCCAATTTCGAGGGAGCTCTCTAAGGTCATGGCACATTAACCTCACTCTCCCAAATTTTTTAGTCACCATCGGAGCATATTTAGTTGCAGAGTACGACCCAAAGGCCCAATTTCGAGGGGACTCTCTAATGTCACACGACACATCGAAAACCATGCAAATAGAACGCCAAATGTGCTTTGATGGTGACCAAACTTTGTAAGTGTGTTTATGTGGACTCACCCTCATTCTTGCAAATTTTTTTTACAATTGGAGCACATTTGAATGCAATGTGCGCGCTAAAGGCCCAATTACAAGGGGCTCTCTAAGGCCATGACACATTAAAAATTGAAAAAACGGTATGGACATTACATCCAAATGTGCTTTGATGGTGGTGAGACCAAACTTTGTAAGTGTGTATATGTAGAACCCACCCTCACTCTTTAAAATTTGGTCACCACCATCAGAGCACATTTGGTTGCAAAGTGCAGCCCAACGACCCAATTTTTGAGCGGGCTCTCTAAAGTCACAACACATTAGAAACCAGGAAAATGGAATGCATATTGCAACCAAATGTGCTTTGATGGTGACCAAACTTTGCAAATATGTATATGTAGACCCCGCCCTCACTTTTCCAGTTGGTCACCATCATAACACATTTAGTTTCATTGTTTGGCCTAGAGGCCCAACTTCGACAAGGCTCTCTAAGGTTATGACACATTAGAAACCAGACAAATGAAATGCACATTATAACCATATGTGCTCTGGATGGTGGTGACCAAATTTTGCAAATGTGTATATGTGGATCTCACCCTCACTCTTACAAAGTTTGGTCACCATCGGAGCATATTTGAATGCAATGTATGGGGCAAAGGCCTAATTTCGAGGGGGCTCTCTAAGTCCATGACACATTGAAAACCGAGCAAGTTGCATAGACATTGCAACCAAATGTGCTTCAATGGTGACCAAACTTTGCAACTATGTATATACAGACCTCACTCTCTCTTGCAAAGTTTAGTCACCATCAAAGCACATTTGGTTGTAAAGTGTAGTCAAAAGGCCCAATTTCGTGCACGGGGCGGGGAGGGGGGCTCTCTAAGGCCATGACACATTGAAAACCGAGAAAATAGTTTACACATTACAACCAAATGTGCTCCAAACTTTACAAGTGTGTGTATGTAGAACCACCCTCACTCTTCCAAATTTTTGTCACCACCATCAAAGCATATTTTGTTGCAAATTGCACACCAAAGGTCAAGTTTAGAGGTGGCTTGCTAAGGTCATGACACATTGGACACCAGGAAAATAGAATGCACATTGCAAACCAAATGTGCTCTTGTGGTATGACCAAACTTTTCAAGTGTATATATGTAGACCCCACTCTTACTCTTGCAAAGTTTGGTCACCACCAGAGCACATTTAAATACAATGCACATGCCAAAGGCCCAATTTTGAGGGGACTCTCTAAGGCCACAACACATTGAAAACTGGGCAAATGGCACAAACATTACAACCAAATGTGCTATGATGGTGACTAAACTTTGCAAGTGTGTATATGTGAACCCCACCCTCACTCTTACAAAGTTTGATCACCATTAGAGCACATTTAGTGGTCAAGTGCAATCCAAAGGCGCGATTTTGAGGGGGCTCTCTAAGGTCACGACACATTGGAAACTACGCACATGGAATGCACATTGCAATCAAATGTGCTCCAATGGTGACCAAACTTTTCAAGTGTGTATATGTACACACTTTGTAACCCTCACTCTTGAAAACTCAGGAGCACTCTTGAATGCAATGTGCAAGCCAAAGGCCTAATTTCAAGGGGGTTCTCTAAAGCCATGACACATTGAAAACTGAGCAGCTGGCATGCACATTGTAACTAAATGTGTTCCAATGGTTGTGACTAAACTTTTTAAGTGTTTATATGTGGACCCCATTCTCACTCTTACAAATTTTGATCACCATTGGTTGCAATGTATGGGCCAAAGGCCCAATTTTGAGGGGGATCTCTAAGGCCACGACACATTAAAAACTAAGCATCTGGCACACACATTGCAACCAAATGTACTCTGATGGTGGTGACCAAACTTTATAAGTGTGTATATGTGGACCCACCCTCACTCTTGAAAAGTTTGGTTACCATTGGAGCATATTTGGTGCAATGTGCGAGCTACAACACATTAAAAACTAAGCATCTGGCACACACATTGCAACCAAATATGATGGTGGTGGTGACCAAACTTTATAAGTGTGTATATGTGGACCCACCTCACTCTTGAAAAGTTTGGTCACCATTGGAGCATATTTGGTGCAATGTGCGAGCTAAAGGCCCAATTTTGAGGGGGCTCTCTAAGGCCACGACACATTGAAAAGTAGGCATCTGGCATACACATTGTAACCAAATGTGCTCTAATAATGACTAAAATTTACAAGTGTGTATATATAGATTCCACCCTCACTCTTGCAAATTTTAGTCACCATCGGGGCACATTTAGTTGTAATGTGTAGGCCAAAGTGTCACCAAACAAATAGAGACCAAAAGAGATAAAACATTAGTGAAAGAAAAAGACATGTTTGGATATGTTTGTGATTGTGAATGTTTGTATATATTATGTAGGTGCATGTGCATGTGTGTGTGTGTGTGTGTGTGTGTGTGTGTGCGCGCGCATTATAGAGGTACATGTGAGTGTGTGAGTGTGTGTGTGTATGTGTGTGCGTGTGCATGCAAAGAGGGAGAAATGATACACTTCTATGGAACTAAAATGGAATGATGTATAAATAATAAGAGAATAATACGTATGAAAAATTATAAATAATAAGAGAATAATACAATTCTATGGAACTAAAATGGGATGATGTATAAATATAAGAGAATAATACATAAGACAATTTATGAAACTACAACATAATGGGTTGTATCATGGTTCCCATGTCACTATCAGTGAGCATAATATTATTGTTATCTAGGCCTTAGTAGTGGAAACTTTGTGCTTGTATGGTTTCGGTGGAAAATTTCACACCAAGACATATCTATATGTGGAAATAAATGTGGGTGTTCCTCTTAAAAAATGTCTTGGATTGGCCTTGGGTTTGTCCTTGGGGATGCTAGCCCTACCATTGCTACCCTAAATGATTAAGCAGATTTTTTGCCAACTCATCTATGCTCATGTCCTTAACTAGGACTCTAGCTAGTGCTAGTGCTGGTGCTGGTGCTGGTTGGGCACCCTTGGTCATCGAGGATTTGGATAATGCTTCCTCTATCTCTTGGTTTGGGTGGGTGACCTTATCTTGCAAATACGGTCTACTAGGTCTATTGCCTTGTGGTAACACTCAAAGGTATAGTGTGTCCAAACGCAGTAACACTCATCAAAGATATAGTGTCTAGACCTATAGAGATGGTCATGAGGCCTCCTTATTCTTGAGACCAATCATAAATTAATCAATGAGAGATAAGTCATCTAGTCTTTCAGGGGGTTGCATCTCATGTGGAGATACTTGATTCTAGCAATATAGTCCTGCATTATTTCTCCCTCCTCTTGTTTGTTGAGGCTATATATTTGTGTGATGGGGCTCTATCTGGCTCTACTAGTCGAGACCTTGTTTACCTGGCCTTTTCGTATGGGTTTAAAGACCTAAACCATGGGCCTACTTTTCCTAGGCAAAGTCCAAATGAACAGATCTTAGTGGAATCATTAATATTTCCCATGGCCTTACAAATTTGATCAAACTTCTCTAGATACTTAATGGGATCTCTACTTTCATCAAATTTAGTCATCGTTCTTGAGATATGAATTGGCTTTGTTCTTAGCCTCTAGGTATTATGTGCTAGATTGGAGATCAATATAGTAACACACATATAGACGCATCAAATAGAGATAGATGGAATCATAACACTAAAAGTAGATTGATGCAAATGAATGAAGTAAAAGTGAAGTGACATGATAAGGTTAGTCACACACTCATAAGAGTGTATACATATGCTCAAGGGAAAAAACCTCTAGGTATTATGTGTTAGAGTGTAGCAACACACACATAGATGCATCAAGTAAATAGAGATAGACGGAATCATAACACTCAAAAAAGTAGATTGATGAGAATGAGTGAAGTAAAAGTGAAGTGACATGATAAGGAGGTCAGTCACACACTCATAAGAGTGCATACATACGCTCATGTGGGAAAAACCTCCTAAAGAGGGAAAAAGTGCCTCTAGTTTGGCCCATTATTAGTCTACGTCCACACATCACTGCCATATAAATGCTTGTTGGAGTGGAGATCAATGTAGCAACACACACATAGATGCAACAAGAAAGGAGAGACAAGAAAGGAGAGATAGATGGAAGCACAACAGTCAAAGTAAATTGATGAGAATGAGTGAAGTACAAGTAAAGTGACATGATAAGGTTCCTTACACACTCACAAGAGTATATACATATACTCGGGGAAAAACACCTCCGTGTCATGGCCCATTATTAGCTTACATCCACACCACTACCACATATAAGTGATATAAATCCCCCTGCAAACAATGATGATGTGAACATGTACATGGATCATGCTGGTCAATATCCAAATGGAAAATAAGACCAAAGCTTTGAGAAAAGAGCCTTCATGAACATATCTACCACATTTTCATGTGTAGAGACATAAGCCAAGCTAATCTCTCCTGCAACAATGAGCCTCTCCTTAACATAATGATAATGTACCTCAATGTGCTTTGTGCAAGCATGAAACACTAGGTTCCTCCTAATGGGGCTAATGCACTCTGGCTCTGTCAGTGAGATGAAGATGGAGGTGGGGAACTACTTTTTGACACCAAGATGTAGGAGTTTGGAATAATTCCCAATTCCCACTTTACAAAGATTCACAAATGGGAAGCACGACGAACCTTATCAATCTTTTAACAAAACCACTCATGTGACATATCTTGGAAAGCTCTTGATGTGTAGGCTCTATATATACAATCTCTAATAAATTTGGAGTTAGTGTGCTCAAGATATTCTAATAAATTAGATTCAAAAGCCAACCATTTGGAATTCCCAAAGTATGAAAATTTTTCCAAACTCCCTACTATGGCCTTTCTAAGCTACACACACTTCACAATCGTTATAAAAGTTGTCACCCTATACTTAGCTTCATAGCTCAAAGTGGCCAATGTTGGCTGCTTCTTACTGAGCTATAATATACATGAATCACCCTGTACTTAGCTTCATAGCTCAAAGTGGCCAATGTTGGCTGCTTCTTACTGAGCTATAATATACATGAATCACCAAGATGAAAGAAAAATCCACTAGTAGTGGACACTTGGGTGTCATAATATCTAGCCCAATTGAAATCACTAAAAGCATGTAGCTGAACATTACCCCCCTTAGCATAGAATAAGCCAAGGGACTAAGTATCCTATAAGTATCTGAATGCTCACTTGGTAGCCTATGCTAATGCTTACTTCCCGGACTATGCATAAATCTGCTCAACTGGGAGACCCCAAACTAATTTTATGGCCTCATATTACATAGATAGATGAGGCACCCAATAACCTACTCATAAAGTGATGCATCAAATGGTTCACATGCATCCTAGAGACTAATCCTAGCTTTCTCTGTTGGTGTAGCAATAGGCTTACAGTCTTTAAGATAATAATATAGTGAGCCAAAATCTATCTCAAATGACACATGTTATTCAGACTTTTAAAAAAACTTCTCCTCATTAGGGCCTATAATGAGAAGCATGTCATCAACGTATAAAATAATGACCAAAAACAAAATCTTTACGCCTCTTTACATAGAGGGTACTCTAAGTTGAACCATTTCTCATACCATGCTCTAGCAACCTACTTAAGGATATATAAAACTTTTCTCAACATATATACTTTATATTCCTACCCCTTCTCAATAAAACTATGAGGCTAAGATGATAAACCTCCTCAAAATATCCTAACACTGAATGTAACTGAAATGGTTTTGGCAGTAGATCACTTATAAATGATGGAAACCTGTAAAGTGTACGAGTGTGGAAATGATAGTCGAATACAAAAATTAATGATAAGGTTAACGATGTTGCTGAAGCTATTTTTAAGATGAACTTGAAGATATAATGTCAAAGATGACGAGACTGCAGTCTCTGCACACTAAATGATGCTTGCTATTGTAACTTAAAATTTAACAAAAATGGTTCAAATTGACACTCCCTTGGGATGCATGTGGTGGAAAACTTATAGCATGCAAACGTGCCTGAAATGCTCCAAAATGTTGTTTATTAAAAACACTATATGGTATAGATTCTCCACGAGTTCTCCACCTAAGAGGATTGCTCAGTCTGAGAGAATAAAAAGAGAAACTTGAGGAGAAGATAACAAGGGGGTGAAAGCCTAGAGAACCTACTCTAATACCAATTGTTAGAGTGTGGAGATCAATGTAGCAACACATATGTATAGATGCAACAAGCAAGGAGAAAGAGAGGGAAGCACACAACACTCAAAGTAGATTAATAAGAATGAGTGAAATACAAGTGAAGTGACATGATAGGTCACTTACACACTCATAAGGGTGTGTAGATTATGTTTGTGGAAACCTCCTTCCCATTTCAAATGGCATCCTAAGCATGTCTTTTGCATATTCATGTGGTGGTCGAATGTAAGGGAGTGGTTGCACAAAACCTATTATGTGAATGCCCTTGTAAATTTGTTTGGTTTGAGGTAGTCCTAGACATTAGTTCTTTACCCTCCCCACGTTCTCTATTCCTTGTTTGAATGGACAAAATTGGGAACTTTTTGGTTCCGTGTGGTGAAGAAGCTTTTATAATGAGCTCCTATGAAAGTGGGACTCATGCTTGCACTATGTGTGCTTATTGTTGTGTGTTTCAAGGAACACTAGTCCCTAATGGTAAAAGCAACAAAAAAGACGTCCCGATACTAGCTACAATTGTTAGGCTGCTTTTTGTTAATCGAGTCTTTTAGCTTGGGATAAACCCAGCTCAAGATCAATGCTAAATGTTTAAAACATTGTGGCATCTGACATGGTTTAATCACTTCTTGAGAGAGTGAACCTTGAGGTTCGTGGTCTTACTCTCGGTCCTTCACTTGAGCTTTGCCCAAAGATAGAGTAATTTATTACCCTTTTCATGAATTCTATGAAGTTACTATTTACAAAGCAGTAATATGAGGCTCTAAGGATCATAGCGGCTTCTACTTCTAGGTGTTCTATTGTTTCTTTGATCATGTTAATGTTTAGTTGGCTCATTTCGTCTCAAAGCTCCTCACTAAAGGTGGATCCGTCGAAGGAGCGTTACCTTCTAAATAGGAACATGTTTTGTTGAGTGCTAGTCATTTACTAGGATGGAAGACTAGGTGGGTTTGAGGAAGTGGAGTTTGATGCACTATAATCAAATGTATTGTTATTTCTAATAATTAGCCTAGATCAGGTTTGCATCAAGGGTTTCACTCGTGTGAAATGGTCTTTAGTGCTTCCTAAAGCATGAAGGAGGTCTAAAACAACTGATTTTAGACATGTCTATTCTGCTCAAGCTACAATTTTTTTTTAAAGTTTTGAGCTTAAAAAAAAATAAGCTCATATCTCTAAGTTCACGCCTCTAGATTAATGTGTCAAGCTCACATCTGTAGGTTTACATCTCTAGGTTTACGTCTCCAAGCTCATGTTTGTAGGCCCACGTCTATGCTTTTTTTTAATGAACTAGGCTCACGTACTTTTTTTTAATGAAATAGGCACAGACTCTTATAAAATAGGTCTATGTGGGGCAAACACATACTTTTAGTAACAGGCATATGACAAAGTTGATATGAAATTATTATGTAAAAATTACAGTACACTTTAATGCCTTAATAATTACAAAGGATAAGTATTTTCCTTGGAAATTGTAGTTGCTAATGATAAGAAAATCCTTAAAAGACATGAATGTCCTTACAATTCTTAAGGCAATAATAATTGGTTGGTATAATATTAGGTATATCACGTCTAGTTGGCTATCTCAAGCCTCCACATCTTGATCTTGAAACATATTTTTTGAACGAGAGGAAACTTGTATAACATACCACCACTTTGGATCAATTTGTTCGGCATGAAACACAACCTAATGTCACAAAGCAAAGAGGTTACGCTTTTATTATACTACATAAAGTTTTAATGTGGGATTGGTTGGGTTACTAACCTGTTGATAGTGTTGAGGTAGTACAAAAGTATCTTCCTCATCATTCCAAAACTTGGTGGAATTAATTTGGAAGAACCCATTTGGATGTTTCTTCGGTTTCTTGAGCACCTCTATATATCACCTTGAACCATTTGACATCAAAGATGAATAGACTAAATGCTCTAAATACAACCTCAAGAATATCCTGAATAGTTCCATAATACTCAAATATTGTCCTCTCTTTGACATTGGTATCATGTCTACTAGCTCAAATTTCTTGCTTAAAAGTTGCCATCACACCACAAGCAAATGTGTTTCTTTTAGAATCCACATGCTATGTGCAAAAGTGCCTTCCCTCTGACCATATTGCATTATATAGTTTGTACTAACATTAAACAAAAGCATGACATTTAGTATAGTGCATTAAACAAGATATATACCTGAGATAGAGATGAAGAATGTACTTACTTGAGGGTCACATCCTCTTGCATACTCATGCTCTTCTCTTGTGATCATCTCACCATTTTGTGATGCCATTGATATTGCCGTACAAAACCATTCTATACTCATCACATTTGGTAAAGATTCCAAGCTAGGTGAGAATGGCAAAAGCATTTATTTGCTCTTCTGAAAGCTCTTCTCTCATCCTTTCATCTATTGATTGCATCCTTGTATCTCCCAATCCACTTCTCCTCCATGGTGGGACTATTTAGAATTGTAAGATTCCTCCTCCTCAGCCTGAGTAATGAATAAGCTTTATTTCAATCCCTTGTAATCATTCCCTATTTCTAAATACAAGAAAATATTATTTTTTCTTGTATTTTATCTAGAGAGAGGTAATTCAATATTGAGATATTTTTGGATAAAAAAATTCTCCTAATATCAAAAATATGTTTCCCTGAAACAGAAGCTCAAAATAAATTCTCCAAGGTGCATTAGGAATTAATTAAAAATTATTTAAAAGACCTTAGCCTAAGGGTCGAGATTTTTAAAAATTTTTGGATTATGGTCCAAAAGAATTAAGATTTCTATGGGCCAATAAGATTAATACAAGTGTTGAGATGAGATAAATCCAATGAATAAAAGAAAATACCCAAAAATGAGTAAATGCTCACATAAGATGAAGAGTTGACTGAGTACAAGGTTTATTAGTTAAAAACTATGAGATATTACTAAAAAAAATGAGATATTTTGGAATAATGATACATTTTTGATACCTTGGTAAGGAGGGAGAGACTTTGAGGTAGGTGCCTATTTCACACATGTGGATGAGTTTTTAATTCAAAAATATTAAGATATTTTTATCTCTCCTCTCTCTTGAATCAAACTAGATCAAAATGAGAGCTAAACTAGTCCAAATTCAACCAAACTGAACTTGGAAATTCTAGAACGTAGTTGGACTCAGTTTTAGTGGCCTTCCTCACCTATAAATAGACCCTTATTCTTTTGTATTCTCATCTGTGATGAGAACTAGACCATGCCATTACTACATTAAAATAAGCATATTTTCTATTATCCCTTAAAAATCCTCTACATTTTGGAGAGATTGGAGCTTCTCTCTCTCTCTCTTCAACCATCCTTGGAGCTTTCCTCTCAACACACTAACCAATTGATTGGTTGGGGGCTTCTTCTAAGATAGAGAAGCAAGCAAATCAAGAGGTAAGATGTAATTTCATGGTTTTTTCTCTAATATTCTCAATGTTTTCACTTCTCAACTCCTCTCAAGCTTGAGAAGTTTCAAATGAATGGTTTTTCAATGCAAATTAAGCTTTCTAAAGAATTCTAATGATTAATCACAAAAACTTTACATTTATGCTTAATTAGGATGCTTTTTATGCTTAATTAGGATGCTTTTTATGTTTATCTCTCTCTCCCCAAAAGAATGGTCATTCCTATGACCAATTCTCTATTCAAATGATGCTTCTCATTGATAAATTCTCAATTCAAAAATCAAACTCTATGCTAGTTAAGCTAGAGGTTAAAGAAATGGCTTTTTAATGCTTATATGCTAATAAAATTATGATAAACTTATGATTTAATTCCATAAATTGGATTTAGGTCTAAATGATAGTTATTCTATCATAATAGTATTACAAAGTCTTATTCTTTCCAAAAATATTAAAATTATCAGTAATAGCAGAGCGAAGCTATTTCAAAATTTTTAGAAATTAATACATAACTCATTTTTCTGTTTAATGTGAAAAGAGGACTTCCTACCATATTCTAGGATTATTCATCCTATGCTAAAAGAATAATTTTCATTACATTCATGGAAAACTAATTTTTAGTATTTATGCGTAAATAATTAATTAGAGAAATGAGAAATTTTTGGTATTTCTATTTTTATGCAAAAAGAGGAATTCCCATGATAATGGAGATCCATGTAATTAAATGGAAAGAGAGAAAATTTGATATATTAAAATAATGAATATTTTTATTTAAATTTAAAAAAGAATTTTTAAATAAATTTATTTTTATGCATGAGAAAATTTAAATGATAAAAGAGGAATTCCCATGACATTCGAAAATCAATCATTTAAATTGTAAAAGTAGAATTCTTGGCATAATTAAATTAATGGATATTTTTATTTAAATTTTAAAGAAGAATTTTAGATAAATTTATTTTTATGCATGAGAAAATTTAAATGATAAAAGAGGAATTCCCATGACATTTGGAATTTAATCATTTAAATGGTAAAAGTGAAATTCTTGGCATATTTGAATTGACGGATATTTTTATTTAATTTTAAAAAAAATAGATAAATTTATTTTATGATAAAAGAGGAATTCCCATGACAATTAGAATCCAATCATTAAATGAGAAAAAGAGAATTTTATGCTTATTTAAAAAAATAGATATTGGTATTTAGTTAAAAGAAAAAAATTTATGGTATTTAAGTAGAGAAAGAAATGAATTAATTTTTGGTATTTAAGTAGAGAAAGAAATGAATTAATTTTTAGTATTTATTGGTATTTAAGTAGAGAAAGAAATGAATTAATTTTTGGTATTTAAGTAGAGAAAGAATTGAATTAATTTTATGGTATTTAAGTAGAGAAAGAATTGAATTAATTTTTGGTGACAAAAGAGAAATTTTTACCAAAATTTTCCCTAGAGAATTAGGGTTGATAAATTAAGTGGTAGAAAGAATATCTTTAGATATTTTATGTGGTTAAATCACTAAATTGGTGTTTATCCAAAATGAGATTAAATGGAAGAAGAGTATTTTCATTAAAATTTGATATTCTTATATAAAACCAATTCTTAATCTATTATGATTAAGAAGGAAGAAATTCACTAACACTACAAGGGATCGAGCTCATACCCGCGCTCCTAGCCGCAAAAATTGACTTGTGCAAAAAAAGTACGGGCCCGTGTATCAACGCGTGTATCATCGCGGCCAGAGACATGCGTGTAAAAGCGCGTGTATAGAAGCAGTCAGACGTGCTGATACAAGGGCGTATACACGCGTTTTGTCAGTTTAGCTGCGCTTAGACGCACTGATACGAGGGTGTATACACGTGTTTTGTCAGTTTAGCTGCGCTTATACACACGCATTTCACAGAGTGTCCGCATATATACACACGATTTTTACAGAGTTGATGCGTCTATACACGCGAACAGAGAGCAAAAAAAAAATCCAAAGAGTGCTATTTGGTACCTGAGTGCTATTCCAGCATTCTAGCACCCAATAGCACTCTCTGGATTTTTTTTTGGGTGCATTGCACCATCCACGAGGAAGATTTAGTGCATTGTCATTACACGATTCAAGAACGACATGAATGCATACATTGTCAATACACGATTCAAGACAGACATGAATGCATACATTGTCAATACACGATTCAAGACAGACATGAATGCAATACTATCAATTCACGATTCAATATTACTATCAAAATTTTATGTGTACACATATATACAAGGGAGTCCATATGTCGAAGTAGCCCATGGCTTCAGTTACAAAAATATATATACAACCACATCCTCAATATGGAATGTGATACTATAAGTCTGAGTACTACTCAGACCCAGATGATGACTCGCTGCTCCCTCCATGATCAGATGAGCTCACATCAGTATACATGTCCGATGAGTAGTGCTCACGTCCAGCAGGAGCAGTGGCAACGGGTGGATCATCAGTGGTGGTAGGATCATCAAAACAGGTGCAATAGCAGCTTGTTCTTGTTCAAGTAATATATAGTATATAAGTATATATATATGTAATTCAATAAACCAAAATCATTCGTTGAGAGTTTTCAAGTACTTGTTGACCGTATGGTCTCATGGCCATCTCAAACTGCGCGTCCGTAATACGTCCCTCGACTCTGAAGAGGGCCCACGTGTCACGTCTGCGTGTCACGTCTGCTATGCCGGCAAGCATACCCAGTATCGTAGGCTGTGGGCTTCCTCCCCATAACCCATCACTGTATCATAATCAACACAATTTGTAAGATTAAAACAATCATAGAATCAATGAATTAAGTAAACAATCAAATAAAGTGGCAAGATACGAACTCTGCTTCCCATGACTCGACGCCACCAGATCCGAAATGCAAAGATCCAATGGTCTCCATCTGGATCCGTCGTGCCTCCACATGCTGCCTGCTCTTCACGCCACCCTCTGCTCGTTTCTTTGCCTCCTTCCACTCGCGTTTGTGCGCAGTGGGTGGCAGGTTTCTCGGCAGGATAGCCACTCGCAGCTACATTTAGCCCATCATTGTACGCGAGTTTCTTAAGGTGAGATCTTTTATTACTTAAGATCTCCCTTATTCACGTCCTTCCCCATACATCCAAGAATGTCGCATGTGGGGAATTGGGGTACCGACTATGTACAACATCTATCACCTCCCCAACTAATTAGCTATTTTGATCTTTAAATCTAATAAAACAATTTCTGTACAAGTTTGAAACTACCCCATGCATGTACTCCATTACCTCTTTCCCCCTCGCATCCATCACTACCCCTCCCCTATCCGTCACATCATAGCAGACCACTCCCTCCACCTCTCTCACCTCCTCTTCATCCTCACTGTCTCCTCTAACTCTTCTCCCTCTATCTCCTCTCTCACCGTGTGCCCTACTACCTCCCCCACCAAAGCACCCGCCGCATCCTCCACTCCCACTCTTCCTACTGCGGCATTTTCTCTCCTCTGTACTGCCGGTGGAGTCACGACGACTGGGGGATTGTCTACGTGACTGTGGCCGTGAGGGAGTACGTGATGGTGGCTATGAGCCCTGACGTGACGGTGCCTAGGAGGGTGTGCATGAGTGTGTCTGGGAACGGGGTATGTCTCCTCGGTGGGCGTGGAAGAGGAGAAGCTGCATGCCATCTCGTCGGACTCGCAGGCATAGACGGCAGTGGAGTGACATGGAAACTCGGGGGCGGGGTATAGATACTAGGCAATCTAGGAGGGGGATAGGCATACATATACTCTGTAAGCTCAACTGGACCAAGATGGCATCCAAAATGATTTAGCATCTCCATCATCCAAGTGCCGTACACAAATGGATCGGATGAAGAACCTAGATCCATGAAGAATCTGCAAAAATAAAAGTATATACATGATTTTATCAAAGCACAAATGCAAGGTAGCACATATGATTTTGTGAAGGCAAGCCATATGCACATGGGATCATCTCTCTCTTGAGTTGGATCGCAAGCATGGGTGAAACACAGTCGCGTGTAAAAACCCATCCAAAAACGCGTGTATATGTGCGTGAATAGTCTGTGCAAACAGGGTACACGCAGACATACACGCATTCCTACACGCGGCCTGCGTAAAAAAATTTCGAAAACGATCGACCACTGACAAATCTTTCTTATAATAAAAAAAGCCCAGACTGTCACAATCGTTCACAAAAGGACTGAAGCAAGCACGACCAGAGAAGGACGGAGACAATCGCATAAGGAAAAGAGACAATCTCATAAACAAATGGAAGGAAGAGATAGGACAAAGGACAAACTGACTCACCTCTAAAAAAGTGAGTCTTCTTTTTGGTTGGTTTCCTTCACCTGTGTCTGCTCCTTACACCCATGTCTACTCCTTGCACTTGGCTTTAGTGCTCTGTTGGAAGAGGCGGCGACGAAGGAGAGAAAAGCTGAGTTTGAAAATGGTTTTTTGGAGAAGGCGGCGGGTTATTTTAGGTATAGACAGGTGGTTGCATGTAGGAGCGTGTGTATTTTCGCATGTATAATAAAACAGTCGCGTTTATACACGCGATTTTAAGGATTTAGACGCGCTGATACACGCGATTTAAAACAGTGAGACGCGCTTTTACACGCAATTAACACAATATACAGCCACGTTTATACATGCACTTTTAAGGATATAGACGCGCTGTTACACGCGATTAACACAAGATATAGAAACTTTTTATACTTTCATTAAAAACTGATTATGATTATGTGTTTGCTCTTTTGTACATAGGATGTCATCAACCTCCTAAAGTAGTTCTGGTGAGGATGAGACAATGTGTCATCGTAATCGCGATGTGTGGTTGGGACAAAGGATCAAGTGTGTGTAATCGATGTCAAGGATGCATTGTACGAGTGCGTCGAATACCTTGAATCACATCTCCATGTATGGAGAATGGAATCAAACAGGTTTAGAGGTGAGTAGATGTAAATTGATAGTATTCAAATGACTCATGGTATCCAAATTAAATTAATGGAGTTGTAATATATATTACTCTAATTGAAGCAAGATGCAGTACCACACACTAACATGGTGCCCTACGCGCGGCGAGAGCACGCAAAGCATCGACGAGATGATGCTAGAGCCTCGGGATCTATTATCAGAGATGAGTGGGAAAGGGATGACAATAGCCCTACACCCCACGAAGTTGTGGAAGAGGAAGTGTTTGATGAAGACCTTAAAAGACTTTGTGAGGCAAAGTGCAAGGCCCAAAGGAAGCATGGCCGAGGGTTGGTTGATACAAGAGTCTCTTGTATATATTTCAGAATTTCTTGGTCAGGTGGACAACTCTTTGCCGTGACTATGGAGCAATGAAGAGGACTTGAGGATGACCTCTATTATGCCTCAAGGAAAAGGACAGAGTAAAGTAATTGACAGAACATTGATTGATGATCTCAATTTCACTTGCATCCTTAATAGTGATGTGATGAGCAGATGGGTTACAAGATATGAGGATGCAAAGACAAAAAGGCAAGCAGAAAGACCTCTCTTTCAGAGGCAATATGGCTCTCGTAAGGCGTACCCTAAGCATCTAGCAACACTTCTGAATGATATCCATGTTGATTGGTTGCATGAGGAAATGGAGAGAGCAGAGAGTGGCGAGGGGCTGCATATCACAGCGGAAGAATGGGGGTATGCACGAGGATGCATGTTAAAGGTACATAGAACTAATGTTTTGCATTAGTTGTAAGTGTTATCTATCTGCCAATGGTACATGACATTAAATGGTGGTACATCATCCTTATTGCACCATGTTCCAAAGTGATGTATAATACATTCATCACTGATATGGTGCATATGGAGGATGTAACAACCCGCAATGAAGATGATGTCGAACATGCCAATGAAGATGTTGTGATCGATGATCAAGAAATAAGAGATGAGATATTGGCCACCCAAGGCCTAGTTAAGTAAGTTTTGGGCACTCAAGTGTGAATAAGGGCCAAATGTATACAAGGCATTTTCTCATCATGAAAAGACACAATCCCCTTTATGCTATAGAGAGATCTTCTTTGTGTCTTGAGAGAGAGTGAGAGAGAGAGCATTCTAGCATTATGCACTTGTATGATTCATGCTTGTGTAGGAGAGTGAGAGAGAGAGAGAGAGAGTGATTGCCTTATGCAATGGTGCAAGCGACTCTACGATGACAGCATGGAGGTGGAGCTTAACAAGTGAGCTTGGAGGCCTCAAGGGACTCAAGTTAGAATCATTGGTAAGTGCCCTATGACAATTGTGATTTATTGCTCATCCTTTAGGTGAATGCATTGAGTTTCTTCTTGGAGGTGTGGTAACCCATAACAATATTCTTTTCAGTGCGGCCAGGCATGTGCCACTTCTACAATGTGCCTATTTTTTCTTTTTGCAACACCATTCTATTTTACGGAGTGTACTTGTATGCAAAATGTCTCTTGATTCTCTACTTTCTCAGGAAATATTTCAACTCATTGGAGAAATATTCTCCCCCACCATCTGATCTCAAGCATTTTATTTGCATGTATTTTTCTTTCTGGACCAAGGCTTTAAATCTCTTTTACGAATCATTGGACCATTGTTGTCCAGAATTTTGGTTTCCTTATCAGCCACCACCACGTTAGCCGCCTCGACCACATCCTCTATCTGTGCCTCTACCTGAATTGGAGTAGAAGGTCTGGAGTCTGATGTGTTCTTGCTTTGTGAAGAAGAGTCCTCACCTAGAGACTTTTCTTCTATTATCAACATAGACACCAAGTCCCAAAACTTAGAAATATTCTCTCTAATTGTAATGGAGGTCTTGAATTGCTTGTACTAAATCATCATCTTCCACTGATACATTGATAGACCCAAGGGATTCAACAATGCCCTTGATCTTTAAAGCATACTCATTGATAGACATGCTTTTCTTTTCCATAGTATGCAACTCTTGTTTTAGCTCCGGTTTCCTTGCCTTTGTATTGGTTTGAAACATTTACACTAGGTTTTTGCCATGCAACTGCTAAAGTGTTGGCATCATGTAAGTCTCCTATCATTGTGTCTATGACACTAATCGAAAGCTAATATATGACTTTCCTTGCACCGTGGTTCCAATCCTTAAATGCCTTTATATCTGTTGGAGTGGCATTCTCTTCAGAAAACTCTGGAGACTTCTCATTGTCTTCTTTGACATAGTCCCAAAATCCTTTACCCGTTAGGAAATTGGTCATTCTGAACTTTGAGGCATAAAAGTCTTTCTTGTCCAGCTTCTCACTAACAATCTAATTGAGTCCGTCAGACATGCTTTCCTAGAACAATCAGAAACCTGCAAACAAATAATTTCTATATGCAACTTTTAGCATAACCTGTAGGTCACTAGATCTAACCAGAGTACATGTACATACACTCAATATCAACGATACATGTACAAACATTGTTTATATTCTCAAAATGTGTTGCTGCACTCTGCAATAATCAGATTTTGACCAAAGATAGTTCTCAACCAGAACTTCTTGAAACTATCGACGAAAATACCTCGCAGTGAGACAGAACGAAAATACCTCGCAGTGACAGAACGAAGACCGAACCGCACCCGAAACGCGATTTTGGCTGCAAAACATTAGTACAAAGTATTGTGTACCACATAGGCACCTCCAAGTCTGTGAGGACAACTCCTCAATTGGAGATGTGTAGCTCTTGGAGCTACTGAGGGGTGTTGTATCTAAACTAAGAGGGGAAGAGATGATGATGCTCTTACTTGTGTACCGTTTCCTTCCTTGCCTCTTGCTTGCCTCCTTAGCTCTCACACAAACCAGAGCTTTGACACCATAAAGAGAATGCAGGGGAGAGAGAGAGCTTGAGTTCCTTGCAAGCAAATACACACGTACACACAAGAGAGTGCAAGACACGTGAGAGAGATGGATGGCTGAATTTTCTTCTATCTTCTTCTCTTCTCTACAACCATATCGCTAAAAGATAAGAGTACATACATAAAGGGAAATTACTCTCCTACAATAACATACAAATGTTCAATCCATAGTTTGAATAACGTGACTATATGAGCTCGTGCTATAGCTGTGCCATAACTCTAATACTCCAAAAGTGGTTGTCACATAGCCTGTCTCATCAACTGGCAGCATATCAACCATAATCTTACTAACCATGCCAGTGGTATAAGTGTGAAAGCTATCACCCAAGCGGGTCATTAATGTTCGTCTTGTAGCACTAGTTGAGCTCGATATCTCACCATATTCCCCTAACACCACGTGTAAATGTCTCTAAGTCCCATGTGCCTAGGTCCATCTCCCATGTGTATGTGTAAGCCTAAAATCCATTTGTTATACTACAAAGGAGAGGATTATTCACATTGGAGTAATTTCCATCTCTTGCAATGATCAGATATGACACCTCAAGGAGGATAGGCATGTGATTGGAGATTTTTTTAAATACCATTAGTGTGTTGAGCATATTCATATACATGTGTACATCAATTCTAGACATAAGAGGATTTAGATTGGAGGGGCATCTACTAATCCTTTGTCCATTTTTCATAATACACATAAATTTCAACTTTATTTAGCATGTGTTAAATTTATGATTCATCTATCATCCTAAAGACTAGATTCTAAGAGTTTCATGTCAAGCATGGGCTGTGGGAGGAGGAGGTACATCTTGGGCTACTCAAAAGGCAATGCTGTTTGTCGGGTTGTAGACCAACATCATCGGTGTGTTGCAATCAGGCTTGTACCGTGCAACATGGGCTGATGTTGGGTTGATTTGGAATCCATCTATGCACCACTAGTTGATGTCGAGTTGTACATAGATGTGTTGTAGACATGTTGGTACCATGCAATATGCTCTCATTTTAGGCTGATTTTATTCGTAAATATTAATGTTAAATGCCAGAGATATCATGCCAATGTTGTTGATCAAAGGTTTAAAAAAGGTCATTTTACAATGAATGAAACATGTTTACATTTCATGGAATGCTTCTCAACCGTAGGGGAGCGCCCCCAAGCTTAAGGCTAGATCAACACTATGCTTGACTCCTCACCTAAGCGTTGGTGTCCCACACCACAAGAATTGACATCCCCACCAGTGTTAAGCTTGAGCCAGACCTAGCTCTAGGTCCTAATTAACAAGGTCTCCATCTCTTTGCAGGCATAATCCTCGTTTATATAGACTATTGGTGAGAGTATCTTTGACTTTGAAGCTGCTTATATTAGATTGGTACACTAGCTTGCTAATACTCAAATTGAATGACCCATAAGTAAGCTCTACTGAATTTGAGACAATTAAGTGCATGTTGCATGGAGGTGCTAACTACATTGTTTGAACTATGCATGAATGTGGTAACTAGTTATGGTGGTGAGTAGGACAAAACATTTAGTAGTAATTGAAAGGAAAATTGGAGTCCATGCCTAAAGGATTAGGATGGCCTTAGGATGGGGTTGATATGTACATCCCTAGCATCACCCCTAACATGTTGCCTTACAATTTTGATGTTTTTCTTGATCATGGCAATGAATGTGCAAGATATAGATTTGGTTGAGTTATTTTTTCATAGAAAAGAGATTTAAATCATACAAAAGGAGATCTCATGCCAAAAGGTTGGAAAAATCTCAACTAATCAAGAACACTATGCTGCCATAAAAGCACCGTTGGAGTGGAGGAGAAGAAAATACCATGGTTCCAATCTCTTATAAATCTATTGCGTTCTACGACAAAATACCAAACAACACTTGTTTTAGAAAAGGCTAAGGTAAGCTCTTGTCTTGAACACTTTCCCTCTTTGTGTGTGCCCTACTCTTCCCTCTATCTATCCATCTCTGTCTATCCCCTATTTTTCTCTCTCTTCCACCTCTCTCTCTCTCTCTCTCTCTCTCTCTCTCTATATATATATATATATATATATATATATATATATATATATATATATATATATATATATACACACACACACACACACACACACACACACACACACACACACACACATATATATATATTTATTATAAAAGGGTTATTCTTATTAAAATTGATTTCTATGCATAGAAAGATGCATAAAAGAATTTTTTTATTATAAAAGTGTTATTCTTATTAAAACTGATTTCTATGCATAGAAAGATCCATAATGGAATTTTTTATTTAAAAGTGTTATTCTTATTAAAATTGATTTCTATGCATAGAAAGATGCATAAATGATTTTTTTATTATAAAAGTGTTATTCTTATTAAAATTAATTTCTACGCATAGAAAGATGCATAAAGGAATTTTTTTATTATAAAAGTGTTATTCTTATTAAAGTTGATTTCTATGCATAGAAAGATGCATAATGGATTTTTTTAATTATAAAAGTGTTATTCTTATTAAAATTGATTTCTATGCATAGAAAGATGCATAAAGGAATTTTTATTATTATGAAAGTGTTATTCTTATTAAAATTGATTTCTATGCATAGAAAGATGTATAACAGAATTTTTGTTATTATAAAAGTGTTATTCTTATTAAATTTGATTTCCATGCATAGAAAGATGAATGAAGGAAATTTTTTTATTATAAAAGTGTTATTCTTATTAAATTTGATTTTTATGCATAGAAAGATGCATAAAGAAATTCTTTTTATTTTAAAAGCGTTATTCCTATTTAATGCATAAATAGATGCATAAAAGGATTTTTTTTATATAAGTGTTATTCCCATTGAAGTTGATTTTTATGTATAAAGAATTTTTATATCAAAATTAGAATTCTCTTAAATTCTATGAGTATTTGATAAATGAATAATTAAATACTCTAAGAGAGAAATTTCTATCATTTTATATTCACACGGATTGTAAAAAGAAAATTCAAGAAATCCATCGAGATCGAAATATTCAGATAAATGATTAATTTATTCATCATTGGAATTCAAAACTAATTTAGAAATCAGTTAAGTGAATATTCAAAGAAAGAAATTGAGTAAAATAGAAACTAAATTATCAAACCTTTTAGGGAGCATTTGGTATATGTTTTTCTAAGGAAAGTTCGGTTGCAACAGCTAGTGGGGAGTGTTCAAAGGACAGCTCACGCGGCAAAGCCTGCCCAGGTCTTGACCAACCTCGGTATGGTTGAAAAATGGTACGCTTCCGGTACGATGGGCGAGGGCCGATGAAGCAGTCCCTAAGTGAAGTGTCAGGACACCTAGAGGATCCTAGAGGGTTCTGACCAGGAGATGCACGGGCTCGCGGTGCTATGACACCCATGCGTATGTCGTGGAGGATATGTATGATGGACGAAATGATTATTGTAATCTGTTACTAGATCTCGTTGTTGCTGATCTCGTTGTTGCTGGTCTCAACGGAGAGTCCAGAGTGATACTATTTTTTGAGAAACAAGGGACTGGATGGAATTTTTGAGTTATGACATTTGTAACCAATAACTGTTTGCCAATGGATTATTTTATATGTTAAAGTTTTAAAGAGGAGTGTGTGCGTATCTGTATTTGAAAGCAAAAGTTAAGAAAGGCATTCAATTATGGGTGGGTGAGTAATTGTCTGGTTCTATCGATTCCAGTGGTTGGGGCCCATGGGCCGGATGGGATCAGTGGATTTTTAATAATTAAATTGAAATAATAGGAATACGCTTAGAATTCCAGTAGTTAAATCTTGAAGAATTTCTCAAATGAGTAGATCAATGGCTGTGCCTGACTTTGGTTAGGAAAAAAGCGTTGATTTCCTCAAATGATTAGATCAACGGCTGTGCCTGATTTCGGTTAGGAAAAAAGCATTGATTTCTTCAAACTAAGTTAGTGATAGTTTTCCTTCTATCTGGTTTAATTAGGTGAAGGATAGTTTAGTCTTAACCCCGTTAGAAAATTCGTTAAGAAAATAAAAAAGGTGAAATCGTCCCCGTTTTTCGGGCAAGGAAAATTATCCCGGTATCAATTTTGGAATGACCACCAGATTAGTCTCGTGTCCGGACATTCAAGGGGTGAGGCCTCGAGTGGGAAATCCTACCCCGTGTAAGAGGAAGCTACTTCCGCTTCTAGCAACTGGGAATCTAGTGCACGGAGGGGGCAGAGGGGTCTCACAGCTGGTATCAAAGCGCTGTTGTAAACTTACAAAATAGCAGCAAAAATTACCTAAAATTTTAAAGTAAATATAGAAAATAATGTTTTCACTTGTTAAGATTATGTTTGAAATGA
This sequence comes from Cibotium barometz, assembly GCF_041138505.1. Classification (NCBI taxonomy): domain Eukaryota; kingdom Viridiplantae; phylum Streptophyta; class Polypodiopsida; order Cyatheales; family Cibotiaceae; genus Cibotium; species Cibotium barometz. The sequence continues at coordinate 35,939,204 of NC_141106.1, forward strand.
ACTTCATAAATTAAAAACTCATAAATTGAATTGGATTTTTAGATGGATACCCCAAATCTGCCTAGCATTCTTGGACTCTCCCAAAGTCAGGATATGATTGCCTTTGCCTTCAAAAATCTCATTAACTCCGCTACAACCCGAGAAAGCAGAGTGAGACTCGCTCGTCACTTTGAGGATCTATATTTTCCTGATCCAGTAGAGCGACTCTAGAGAGAAAAGTATTCGCGTCAATACCAATCAACGATAGAGACTCAGACAGAATATCTTGCTAGCCATGATCTAGGAGTTATTTAACTTTAAAATCACTCACCCCAAAATTTTAGAATTTCTTGTCGTATTTTTAGACTTCTTAGCCGCTTTATTCCTAGGAGAAGAATTACAACACCATTATCAGTGATGAATCGTGTATATCATAGCATGTCTCCATTGCATTATCGCCTTTTTATGCGTACGCGATTGAGGCGATGACTTTTGGAGCCAAGACGCTCTATGTATATATCAAAAACTTTTGATAATAAATGATGTTTTGCAAGAGATTCCAGATTGTTTTCATGGTTGTGAATATTGGTTAATAAATTTATCAAAGTGAATCTTGTTTTCAAGAATTATGATGGAATATTTATTTGTTTAAGAAATAAATCTCAAAAATTAAATAGTCATAAATCTGATGACAAAGTTAAGTTGACAAAAATATCGTTTTGTCATAATCATGAGGTGCGCGGCCCGCGCGGTAGGCAGCCGGATCCTCTGACTCGATGATGAAGAGTTAGATCTGGATGTTCATAAAACCTTGCACCGATCCCAACCTGGTCCCTTCAAGGGTGAAGGGGAACAGTTAGGAGAAGTAGTGGAAAAATGGATCGAGGCAATGGAAGAGTATTTTGATGTAACCGGTTATAACGAGAAGAGCAAAATGGCTCTCGCCATATTGAAAATTGTGGAAACGGCCAAGGTCGCATGGAGGAACCATTGCGAGACAGACCGTCTCAACCAGAATACCCAGACCTGGTTAGATCTTAAAGCTTACCTCAGGAAGAGGTTTTGCTCTCCGGGCTTCGTCGAAACCAAAATGAATGAGTTCTTGGAACTGAAGCGGGATAGCTGGACGATTGAAGAATACCATCATGCATTTGCCCTTCTCCTCAAATATTCTCCACTTTTGGATGAAGAGCAGCTGATGGCCAGATTTATTCGAGGGATGAATGAGCCATTGGACACTTTAGTGAAAAATGCCAAACTAGTCTCAATGGCAGAAGTTGTCAGAATGGCAAAGGACTTTGCTAAAGCATTTTTTGTTTAGGGTCCCGCCAAAGCCTGCACCCTCAACCTTTAAAAGGTTCCAAACCCCGGGAAGTGCTTCAAACTTTCCACCCCCAAGGAGGCAGCAAGGCCCTAATCAGAATCAAGATGCTGGGAAATTCAGAAGTGAAGAAAGACCCTTCCCTCAGAACACTTTCTCAGGAGCCCCACCTCTTTTAAGGATTCAAAGGGATGAGCTTAAAAGTGAGAACAGGTGTTTTGGGTGTCAGGGTTTCGGTCACCAGCTTAAAGACTGCCCAACTCCTGCCATGTCAAGAGGATAGGGAAGTCAAGGACCTAGAGTGCAGAGACCAGCCCCTTCATATCAGTCAACGTCTCACCCAAATCAGTCAACTCAGGGTTTGTCTCACCAAATCAGTCAACTCAAGGTCTGTCTCACCAAAAGTAGTCAAATCAAGGTCCGTCTCACCAGAATCAGTCAAATCAGGGTCTGTCTCACCAAAATCAGGGCAATCCCAGGAGGACTCCAGCTCAACCATCTGCCTCTGTTCAGAGTAATCTCAAAACTCCCTCCCAGAACTGGGGTAACCAAAGAGAAAGAGTTTTGCCCTAATCTGCAGCAGCTAGAGCAGTTACGATAGCAGAAGTAGTGGAAGAGGAAAGAGTTCAGACTTATGCTACGAATGAAAACCAAGGGCCAAATCGTCAATTCTCTATCATCCATGCTCCAGCTGAGTATAAGGGTAAGCCATTTAAGCTTTTGATTGATTCAGGCAGTACTCATTTATTTATTTCCCCAGGATGCTTGCGTAAGCTAGTCTTAGAACAGAAATCAAGGAAACCTATGCAAGTTGAATTGGCCAATGGGAAGATTCTTTTCACTCACCATGAGACGGATCATATTCAGTTTAATCTAGATGGGAATGTAACTGTCTGCCAGTTCAGAGTCTTACCTTTGGGAGTTTTCGACGAAATCCTTGGAATGGATTGGCTCCAAAAAATCAAGCTGACATTCACTGTCACAATGGAACCATTTCCTTCCGTGACCTTCATGGGAACGAAGTTCAGGGAATCAGAATTTTCGGATCCCTAGATCTGCAATTAGTAAAAGCTTCTAGGTTACTGAAAGGACTTCGAAAGAAGTAGCTCATTTATGTTGTCAAAATGAATCCCGTAGACATAAAGTTAAAGGCTAAAGAACCAGAATGGTTAAGTGAGTATGATGATTTATTCCTAGCAGAGCTAACTGAGATGCCTCCGATTCGGGAAGTAGATCATGAGATAGAATTGACCCTCGGAGCTCAGCTAGTAGCCCAGCGCACATACAAAATGCCAGTCCCTGAAGCCATTGAACTCAAGGAACAACTTAGGCAGCTATTAGAACAAAGGGTTTGTAAGACCCCAGTGTTTCACCTTGGGGAGCACCAGTTCTCTTTCAGAAAAAGAAGGATGGAACGTTAAGACTCTGTGTGGATTACAGAGGTCTCAATCAACTGACAGTTAAGAATAAGTATCCTATCCCCAAAATTTATGAGCTTCTAGACAGGCTAAATGGAGCCCAAATCTTCACAAAGATAGATCTCAAATCAGGGTATTACCAGATCAAGATTAATGATCAAGATATCCCGAAGATAGCCATCAATACTCACTATAGGGGCACTATGAATTTACTATCATGTCATTTGGATTGACAATTGCCCCAGCTATATTCAATCGCCTAATGCAGGACATTCTCAAAGAATACTTGGATGATTTTATTCTTGTTTTCTTTGATGATATTCTGATTTACTCAAAGAATGTAGCTGACCATGAAGCTCACGTCCGTAAAGTTCTTGAGATTCTAAGGAAGCATCAACTCTTTGCAAAAAAGAGCAAATGCACTTTCTTTGTTGACCATGTTGAATACTTGGGCTTTTTGTTATCCAAAGACGGAATTTCTCCAGATTTCGCAAAAGTCCAAGCAGTCATAGATTGGCCTGAACCAAAGACAGTGAAAGAAGTTAGGGGATTCTTGGGATTAATTGGTTGGTATATAATTTTTATACCTAAGTATGCTCTCATAGCTTCCCCCTGACTAATCTTCTCAAGAAGAATACCCCGTTTCAATGGTCTGCCAGGTGTTAAAGCCCTTTTGATAAGCTGAAGACTGCCTTGGTAACCAATCCTGTTCTAAAGTTGCCAAATTTCTCTATACCCTTGGAGGTAGTAACTAATGCTAGTGGTTTTGCCCTGGGAGGTGCGCTCATGCAGGAAGGTCATGCAGTGGCCTATGAATCCCGAAAACTCAAAACACATGAGAGAAATTATGTTGTCCATGACCTGGAGCTACTTTTAGTAGTCTATGCCTTGAAGTTGTGGAGACATTATCTACTGGGTCAAAGATTCACTTTGATGATAGATCATCATAGCTTAAAGTGGATCTTCACTCAGAAGGATCTCAACATGCGCCAAAGAAGGTGGATGCAGACCCTGCAGGAATTTGATTTTAAAATCAAGTACCGCTCAGTCAAAGAAAATGTGGTAGCAGATGCCCTCCAGCAGAAAAGCCTCCTTGCAATCACAGTGGTGTCAAATCCATTGATTATTGAAGCAAGAGAGAAGATCATGCAGGATAGATTCTTGGCCCTATTACTATCCTACTTATGCTCAGTCAAAGAAAATGTGGTAGCAGATGCCCTCCAGCAAAAAAGCCTCCTTGCTTGCAATCACAGTGGTGTCAAATCCATTGATTATTGAAGCAAGAGAGAAGATCATGCAGGATAGATTCTTGGCCCTATTGCTATCCTACTTATGCAGGAAAGCAAAACTCCTCAGGAGTTGAACTGAGTTCAAGGGTATAGCCTGGATGAAGGAATTATCTATTATAATAGCAGGCTATGCATTCCCAATGATGAGGAAACTAAGGGTCAAATTCTGAATGAAGCCCATGATAGCCTTATAGCAGGAATCCAGGTTTCATCACCTACATGTCTGTAAAGAAAAGCTTCTTTTGACCTGGACTAAAAAAGGATGTACTTAATCATATATGTCAATGCTTGATATGTCAGAAAGTCAAAGCCGAGAGAGTAAAAATGCTTGGGAAGCTACATCCATTAGACATCCCCCGGTAGACATCCCCCGGCGGATGAAGTGGGAATGTATCAGTATAGATTTTATTACTGGACTACCTTCAGTGCAATCCCCCCAGATGAAGTGGGAATGTATCAGTATAGATTTTATTACAGGACTACCTTCAGTGCAATCAGGTTACAACTCCATCTTCGTGGTAGTTGACAGTCTAACCAAAGTTGCCCATCTGTAAAAGAAACCTACACTGCAATGGATGTGGCCAGAGTGTTCCTCAAGGAAATCTTCAGATTCCATGGCCTACCCAGGAGAATAGTAAGTGATCAAGATCCCAAATTCACATCAAGATTCTACCATCAAACAATGTGATCCCAAAGTCGAGGGACGAGGCAAAGAAAATGATCGCATCCCAAGATTCTGGACTGCATTCTTCGAAGTAGTAGGAACTTTCTTGGATCTCATCACAACTTACCACCCCGAGACCGATGGTAAGAGAAAGGGTGAACCAAGCAATCAAAGATATACTACAGTCATGTTGTGGGAACCCAAGAAGTGGCTAAGCTATCTGCACCTAGTCGAATTTGCCTACAATGCTTCTTATCACCAAAGTATCGGGATGAGCCCTTTCAAAGCTCTGTATGGACAAGATTGCCTAACACCATTAACTTGGTCTGACCCATTGATTGGGGTCGAGATGTCCAGACAGATGATTGACGACATGGAGCAGCAGCAGCAGAGCAGCAGATGCAGTCAATTCGTAAGCATATAAAAGCTGCCCAGGATAGACAGAAGCACTATGCAAATAAGAAGAGGTCAGACAGAAAATTCAAAGAAGCAGATATGGTCTTCATTCGAGTATGCCCCAAAAGAAGTTCTCTATCTCTTGGGAAGTACAAGAAGTTATCCCCCAGATACTATGGGCCATATCTGATTACAAAGAAAGTAGGTGACTTAGCCTATGAACTTCTTCTGCCTCCTCATCTCAAAGTACATAATGTATTTCATGTCAGCCTACTTAAGAAGTATGTACCAACCCGAATCACGTGCTTAATGATGAACTCTTAACTTCTTCAACCCAAGAGCAGATGAAACTCCAACCAGAAGAAATCCTTGATGTTTGAGAGAAGGTTCTCAAGAACAGAATTTTAAGAGAATTATTAGTCAAATGGAAGTTCTATCCTCTTGAAGATGCCACTTAGGAGAAAGAAGCCGAACTCATGTGCGGGATTACCCCCAATTTGCGAGATGAGAAAATCTCATGTTTTTCAAGTGGGAGAGGATGTAAGATACCTCCCTAGCCCCTCAAGATGTCCAGTTTCTTCCCCTGTAATCAATCCCCTTTTCAGAATAATAAAAGATCTTGTTTCTACCTGTTGTTTTGACCTAGAGAGAGAAAATATTCTAGAGAGAGGTAATTCAATTTTTAGATATCTTTGGATGGAAAAATATCCCTTTTTATTAAAATAAATTCCCCCAAAATAGAAGTTTAAAAATAAATTCCTAAGGTGCATTAGAAATAAATTATAATGTGCACAAAAGACCTTAGCCTAAGGACCCCTGTTTTTAGAAAATTTTGGATTAAGGTCCAAACAAAGGTTTGACAGGCCAATGAGATTAATCCAAATGTAGGGAGGAGATAAATTGAAGAATAAAAGAAAAAACCTCCCCAAAAATGAGTAAATACTCACATAAGATGAAGAGTGGGACTAAGGACCAAAGAAAAGAATTAAAAAATTAAATTTTGACACCTCAGTGTGGGGATCTCCCCTCATGAAGTAGGTGCCTTTTGTCATCATTACCCCCAATTTTTAATCAATAAAACGAGATATTTTCATCTCTCCTCTCTCCTATTTCAAATCTAGATCCAAAAAGTAAGCTGAACTGACCCAAAATGGTCAAAAATTGACCAAACTGATCTGGAAAATTCTAGAATCAGTTTGCTTGGCTAGAGGCTCCTTTTTCCCATAAATAGAAGCCTCCCCCTTTGTAAAATCTTAATGGTGTTTATGCACTGTTACTCTACTCTTGCCCTGAGCTATCTACATTGAATTTTTTAATAATTCAATTGTTTTTGGTGTAATCCTCTCCAAAGTGAATAGGTGGCCACTATTGCTTCAAATAAGAGTAGAACCCTGAATCCCTCAAGCCAAAGGAGAGCTTACAAGCTCCATGTAAGCTAATTTTCTTACTTTGTTTACAAATTTTAATGAAAAATCTATGGTTTTCTTGATTTTTATGTTTTGCAAATGATTGAATCAAATTCAAATGCTATGCCTTTGATGAAAACGCCACCCCCTTCTCTTCTTTACATTCCAACCTTTCTTAATCTTAGAAAGATTAACTAAGTGATTAATTAAACTCTTCTTATTATTTACTCTCTTGAATTTAGAAAATTGTGTAGATTAGAGTTTTATAATTCTAAATTGGGTTAATTAAGTTAAGTGAAGAAAGATAAAAATGAGAAATGGTCAGCCATATAAAGGAGGTTAATTCTAAATTGTGTAGATTAGAGTTCTATAATTCTTAATTAAGTTAAGTGAAGAAAGATAAAAATGAGAAATGGTCAGCCATACAAAGGAGGTTATGGCAAAATTTTCCAAAATTTTGTGAAAAAGAAAGTTTGTTTTTATGTTATTCCAAAAGAGTAATTCCCACCATTTTTGCATCTAAAAGAAATATTATAATCTATACATAGAAATCAAATTTAATAATTAACATCAGTGATATCCATGCATATTCATAGGTGAATATGTACATTGCAACAGTTGGCAGGGAGTGTTCAAAGGATGGCTCACGCGCCAAAGCCTGTGATATCCATGCATATTCATAGGTGAATATGTACATTGCAACAGTTGGCAGGGAGTGTTCAAAGGATGGCTCACGCGCCAAAGCCTGTGACCAGCAGCCTCGGTATAGTTGAAAAATGGTGCGCTTCTGGTACGATGGGTGAGGGCCAACGAAGCGGTCCCTGAGTGAAGTGCTAGGACACCTAAGGAAGGAGGATCCTATAGGGTTCTGACCAGGAGATGCACGGGCTCGTGGTGCCTATGACACCCATGCTGTGTATGTCGTGGAAGATATGTATGATGGACAAAATGATTATTGTAATCTGTTACTGGATCTCGTTGCTGACCTGTTGGTCTCAACAGAGAGTCCAGAGTGATACTGTTTTTCGAGAAACAAGGGACTAGATGGAATTTTTGAGTTATGACATTTGTAACCAATAATTGCCAATGGATTATTTTATATGTTAAAGTTTTAAAGAGGAGTGTGTGTGTCTGTATTCGAAAGCAAAAGTTAAGAAAGGCATTCAATTATGGGTGGGTGAGTAATTGTCTGGTTCTACTGATTCCACCAATGGTTGGGTGGTGGCTAACCCATGGGCCGGATGGGGTTAGGCTGGAATCAGTGGAGTTTTAATAAATTAAATTGAAATAATAGGAATAAGCTTAGAATTCGAGTAGTTAAATAAAAACCTAAAGAATTTCTCAAATGAGTAGATCAATGGCTGTGCCTGACTTTGGTTAGGAAAAAAGCGTTGATTTCCTCAAATGATTAGATCAACGACTGTGCCTGATTTCAGTTAGGAAAAAAGCGTTGATTTCTTCAAACTAAGTCAGTGATAGTTTTCCTTCTATCTGGTTTAATTAGGTGAAGGATAGTTTTCCTTCTATCTGGTTTAATCAGGTGAAGGATAGTTTAGTCTCTTGACCCCGTTAGAAAATTTGTTAAGAAAATCAAAAAGGTGGAATCGTCCCCATTTTTCGAGCAAGGAAAATTTTTCGGTTTCGGTTTTGGAATGACCACCAGATTAGTCTCGTGTCCAGACATTTGAGGGCGAGGCCCCGAGTGGGAAACCCTGCCCCGTGCAAGAGGAAACTACTTCCCTGCTACTAGCAACCGGGAATCCGGTGCACGGAGGGGGCAGAGGGGTCTCACAAGAGGCTTATGCTTCCTACATAGCAAGACCCTACGATATGATAAAAAATGCAAACTATTCACTAAACTCTTTGGAGCCAAAGATTTGCGTTAGCAAACAGTGATTAAGTAAAAAAGTAAACGTGAAAAATTCCTTGACAGGAAAAATGGAATAATAAGTCGGCGCTTTAAAATATATTTCAACTCTTGATTTCCAATGAAGATGCAATGTGATAACCATGATTCACATAAGAATTGGGAGGCTAGCCGGGATTTATAACTAAACCTTGAAGATTATTAGCCATATACAACGATAAAACTAATGCTTGAAAACTTCCAAATCTTAGCAGAGATATTTGCAAATCTGTGTGGACACGGGACCTTATTTCCAAATCACGTAAGAATACTCAAAAATTGAGAAACATAAGCCCCCTTTGTTAAGCTTGGATAACATAATAGAAAAGAAGTTACACAATCCTAATCATTGTTATCATGATCAGCGTCCTCCATATCTTCATCTTCTTCAGCATCTGCCTCAGCACCATCATCGTCTGATTGTGAGATGTGGAGTCATTGGGAGTGCAGGGGTGGTTGGGATCATCACTGGAGGTGAGGGCATCATCAACCATGGGTGGCTGTTCTTCCTCCTCCTCCTTTTCATCTTAGAACTTATTCTCCTCTTGTGCAGACTCTAAGAAACCTGGTGGAGTCTCGTCCGGGAGGTCGCTTGGTGAGAGAGATTTGGCAAGGCGTCACTTCTCTCTTTTTGAAATCTTCCTCCCGATCATCATCGGAGTTGAGGTATGATGATGGAGAAGAGGAAGGAGATGACATGAATAAGAGCCAAAATGCATAAAAGGAAGGAGGAATGACAACGTTTAAGACATTAGGTTCTTTATGTAGAAATCAGTCCACGTTCTTCTCATGAAATTTTTAGGATAAACAAATGTAAGAATAATAAAGACTTTATTAATGTGTTGGTTTTTAAATATTCATCTAGATTTTAATAAGATTAATGAGTCCTTGAAAATGTGTGGGAAGATAGGTTGTCCTTTTCTAGATTTGAAGAAGAGGACAAGTGATGATTCCTTGAACATTGACTTTGTGCATATTATACATTTTTTCTTTTTATTCCCAATGATAACGTGTGATATAGATTAAAAAATTAAATTGCATTGCATTCCAAGAGTTGTCAGCTGTTATGTTAGTATAATTTATTCTATATTTAATTTTTGTTGAGACAATCCCAAATGTTCAAGCATATTAATTCTAAACCAAATTTTATGCATATGGACGTCATTAATGCAACCATTTTTTGGGTGAGACTGGAGGTGCTTCCTTGGAGGTTCCTTTCTTGGGGGGGCGGGCAAGGTCTTCGCAGAAGTCATTGCGGTACTAAACAGTGTAGTAGAATATGAATAGATGTAGACCCCTTGCAAGTTCTTTGACCAAGATGTCATTGATATTGACATAGATCCGTCATTTCCAGAACCGATGTCTGCATTCCAAATCATAAGGGTCCTTCCACCCAATGATGTGTTACACACTTTTGTGAGAGACTGTGAATACAAAGGCAAGCTAGAGTTCCTCCCCAAAGAATATAATGGAAATTGTATTTTTGAGCTTACGAATGGAATAAAGTATATGGGGATGGAGAAAAAATACAAAGGAATTGTTTGAACAAAGCCTCAAACACATACCAGGTCAAACAAGTCCTTTGTATTGAGAAAGTCAGATTGTGGTGGCACTTTTCATGCACTTTTCAGTGCATGAATGAGACATGCACTTTTCAGTGCATGAATGAGACATGTGTGTTTTTGCTATGCTCCTCGAGTACGTCAATGCTATGAGCAAAAAATTACGAGCAAGATTCTTTCGAGCGAGAAAAAGAAGACCGACACCCAACTATAGTTCTCTTTGAAACTACAGGTGGTGACAAACGAGAGAGAGAGAGAGAGAGAGAGAGAGAGAGAGAGAGAGAGAGAGAGAGAGAGAGAGAGAGAGAGAGATTGTAAGATAGATTGAACATGTAGTCATGGCAATCCACCTAATTGTCACCATAAGATCTACCAAGCAAGGTTGTGCTATTGTGTTGTGCATTCCTTGAATGGATAATTTAGTTGTGTTTGCTTCTTTTTCTTTTTTGTAGGTAGGACAAGCGTTGGGCTTTACAAGGTTGGGGACACCCATGCCCAGGTGAAGGTCAGACGGCTCAACAACAAGCATGTCAAGATGCAGGTCTCCATTGTCCCCCACGACTCTGGCATGATGAGAAAGCAGTATGCTCTCAGAGCAAGCAATGATGCCAATCACGTGGTCACCTTCATTGACTCCACTGAGGCTGAGAGTCTCTTGATCCAAGGTAAGCATGTTTTCTCCCCTCCAAAAGAGCGTTTTAGGGTAAGCATGCATAATTATATACATTCATACCTAGTGCATGCATTCAAATATGCACATACATGAGGCTAAGGGTCGCTTGATCCAATTGTTTCAGGTGTAGGCATACATAACTACACAAGTGCTTTAATACATACACAATACATAAGGCTGAGAGTCTCATGTATGTACATACACATACGTACAAGCATATGGAGGGACTGCAAACTGAACCACACACTGATTGAGTAGGAAGAAGATTGATGCAATGTTGTTCCCTCCTGCTAGTTTCGCCAGCGAACTATGCAGGAGGAGCATTGGAAGTTCTCTCAAGCCACATTATCCGCAAGCTGTTAACATCATGCGCATGCAACAGCTCCTCGCAAGCAACATCATCCCTCCTGCTAGTTTCGCCAGCGAACTATGCAGGAGGGACCATTTAAGAGTGAACATTCAAGAGGAAAAATGCACCTCTTTTCTTTTTGGAGCCATTCTTGGCGTAGGTCGTGGATGCTCCTGCGTGGCTCGTGGATGCTCCTTCGCCTCTCTGCTCGTGCAGTCATACGATACTATGGGTTTCCCAACAAAATTCCGTGCAGACGTTTTTGCATTCCCAATAGAATTGCTCCACTACGATAGCATCCTGAGCAACTACACAGGAAAAGGACATCATAACTACATAAGTGTAGCTGTTGTTGCTCAAACGGTGAAGTATGAAGTATGAAGGCTGAGAGAGAGAGAAGTATGAAGGATGAGAGAGAGAAGGAGCGCCAGGGCCCAGGGGTGAGGGGAAGAGAGAGATAAGCCGCCGCCGTAGGCGGCGCCGCATTGAAGACTAGTATATATTTATATATATATGTTTTTTTTAATAAACTAATATTAATGATATATTACTTTGAGGTGAAATTAATTCTAGCAATGACAACTAATATAAAAATCATTTAAGATGCCACTCTCCCTAACCATGGCATGATGCTGTAACCGGGCTTCGCTTTAAGATTTTGTGATCTCAAAAAAGGCGAGGTTTTCTAAATAAGTTTTTAAGATAACTATTTTCTATATCTTAATGTGAAGAAATCCTGAAGATTATAAATTTCAAGATTTCTTTGAGACGCTACCTCTTTGAAGTAATGCTCATCTCCTTCTTTGGTAATTAGTCTTCTTTACTGCTCTTTGCACAATGGAAACTGCATATCTAGAGGACAAATTTGGAAGTAAGCAGGTGGAGCTAGCAACCACAAATGGTATCACCGAGGTTTCCAAACATTATCTCTCAATGACCTTTGGATTGAAGGAAGATTCACTCATTCTGCATCAGATGTTTGGTGACAAGAATGACGGTCTTTCATTTGAGATGCCAGCTATAAACAGAGGAGATCAGAATGTCTTTCAGCTGGACATTCAATTTGGGAGAACCTTTGTAGTTAGTGGAGAAAAAATGTTGTCTCGAAGCTGCACAGCTGAAGTTTTGGATGATGCTAAGGTTCAACAAGAGCCTGTTATCAACATTGGGGCCACAGATAAAATTAGTATTGTTGAAATTCTACAAAAATTGCCTGTTAAAAATTCGCTTAGAATCAAATTTGATTTAATGGGAGAGATCAGGCAGGTTGACGAGCTTCCTACAAGATATGATGGGAATATAATGTTTGAGTTGCCCTATGTTAGTGCTGCTAATAGAATGGTTGGATTGGAGAACAAGTTTGATGGCCATGTGTGGACAGATGAGACAACAAGCAATATTTCTTGTTTCATTGGGACAGTTAGGATAAGGAAATGTGGAGGGTATCTAGAGTGCACTAATGTGCTTTGTGCAGGATTGACAAGGTCAAGGGAGACCAATAAGCAGCATTGGATTGGACGTCTGGCAAAAGTTTGTCCTGCTAAACAAAGTGTGGAAACCTATGGCAGTTTGAAGTGCTCTTTTTGTTCAACACCTCCTACATGCCAAGCTGTATGCCCTTGCAAATTAGTGATGTGCTTCCCCTCTGAAAAAATAGGAAAGAAAGTGACACGTGCAGTTCTTCACATTGGCTCTCATATGCACCCTGTTAAAGCTGGAATCACAAGGATGGATGCTGAAGAGGTCAAGAACAGAGTGAAAGAGATGGTACAGCAAGATTTTTTGGGTAGACCAAAAGCTATGCAACATAAATTGGCTAGGGAAATCCTTCTGCAATCAGCCATCTTTGGAGACGTATCATCAGGAAAAAAGCTTTCTGATAATGATTTGACAAATATACTGGAGAAGCTTGCACCTGTCTTGGACAAAAGAAGACTTTCCCGCTGGAGAAAGGAGTCACAAATGGAGGTGGGACAAGCAATTGGAGAAATAGAGGCAATAATAAAGTTGAAGAATAGCTTGCTGTATGACTACTTCCAAAGTGTTGTTTTTCCTAGGCAGTTAGAATTTTCCTCTTTCAATAGGTGTCATGTCTTCAAGATGTCTACACAAGGTCCAGGGAGTGGGGTTGATTTAGTTAACAAGATGAGACCTGGTGGTGAGCTTGAAAGCTGCTGGATTTGTTTTGACTTTGTGAAAAGAATCAAAGATTGGACAACCATGGCTAGTCATGTTTATAACCCTTTTGTGCAAGAGATGCAGACAATAGCAATTGGAGACTTCAAAGTTGAGGACACAGATGCTCAAATGTTATTTTGGGAGTTACTAAATCGGGTGATGGAACGAGAAGGTTATAAGAAGGCTCAATTCAAGGGATTCATGGCAGATGAAGCACAATCAAACTGGCGAGCTGTGAGAGCAGTTTTCAATGGTGGGCCAGATAATGTAATGATAGGTATGGAGCGTTCTTGTTCTTTCCATTGGGAGCAGAGCTTGAATCAACATGCTAAGAAATGTATACCACCACATAGCCAAGAAGAGTTTAAATTAAGATGTCGACGTTGGAAGAATTCTCCTTCTGAAGAGGCAGCTGAAATTGAGCTTGATGAGTTGAGAGCATGGTTGAGGAAGGGCCATGCTGACAAGACAAAGATCTCTATGCTAGAGACATGGATTGTGTGGTGTCATGCCAGAGTTGCCCATTGGGGAGAGTACATGATGCATGTAAATTTTCTATTATCTTCTCTAGTTTTCATAATTGTATATGTTTCTCGCTTTTTGAGAGAAAATTTACAAATGCATTTTTGTTGTAGGCAATTGAAGGTAAGGACACTTACCTTATACCACAAACCAATCTTGCAGAATCAGTTCATGGAAGCTGGCTTGCTTCACATGATGGTGTGAAGTATGTTTCCCTATATACTGCCTCCTATAATGACCTGATGGCAACTTTGCTTCAGAGTGCAAGGTATGACTCTTTCTTGAGAGGTACTCATAGGGGTACAGGTCCAGGGATTGAAAAGATTAAGAAAAGATATGCCTCGGCCAGTCCCAGTTTGCCGACAACAAAAACTGTCATTGAATTGACTAATGATGCAGCCACTGAGCTACATGCAACAAAGAAAAGGGCTTCAACAGATGATGGAGTACGCACAGTGAGAAGAAAACGTAGAGTGGGATCACAGACACCTATTCAACCCAATGATTCTCATCGCCCTGAGTATGAGTATGTGACACAAAATGTAAGGCGCCGGCTTCAAAGAGATCAATTTCCTTCTGTGGAAAGTACATACACTGAGGTCAAAATTCACCAAACAAAATGGGCAATTAGGAGGACAAACCCAGGAAGTGAAGTAAGGTGTCAGGGTTACCTTCGTGAAAAGGGACACAAGTGTAACGCTCTGATTGATAAAAAGGGTCGAGGTGGCTTGATGGGTGTTCCTGCACCATGCTTTGAGGGACTTGTTTCCTTGCCATCTTGTGTGAAGAAGCAATATGTTTGGTTCTGTGGAGATAATGTTGACCATACATGGGAGATGTCGGACCTTATTACTGAGAAACCAATCAATCGTCCACAAGAATGGCCTGTTTTGCAGAAGGGACTTGTTTAAACAGCATAGAAGTGCAAGCTCTATGGGATGCAGGGTTTGATCTACAGCACATTGGACCATCCCGTGGAAGGCCAGCACAAGAAGGCACATCACATGATGCTAATTTAGACATACGACCCACGGAATGTGCAGGTAAACCTATAGTCATTTCAAGGACGGTCACAAAAGAAATGGAGGACAGAATCAAGAGGGCTATGGATTTGGTTTGCACCATTCATCACAGACAGGTGGTTGTGGACAAGGAGCATGTGGATTACACAATTTCAACTCCAGGTAGCCAGGAAAATGGGGAGACATATAAGGTCACTATATCAACTTTTCCTACCTGCACATGCCAGGACTTCAAAAGACGAGTTGACCAAGGGAAAAAGTATATGCCTTGCAAACACCTTTACAACATCTACATAAAGGAGTTAGGGCTAGATGTTAGCAAACAAAAGTTTGTTCACCAAGCAGCATTGACAAAGAGAGAGCTCCACTATATGTTTCGTGTGTTGAATTGATAGATGTGGACTACTTAGTTGTATTTTCAGCACATTAGTTAGGCAACTACTCTGTTTTTTGGGACCGATATGGTATCTATGATAGGTTTCAAACTTATGTATTTAGAAAAAATTGGTCTACTTTTTGGGCTTTGTTAGCTATCATATTTATATGCTGAGTTTTGTAAAACGGTATCATATTTGTAAAAGATGTTCACATGCTTAGGACATGCTTAGGTGTTTGGATAAAATTGGTCTACCTTTTGGGCTTTGTATCCTGTTTTGTTTGTATGTTGGGTTTTGTTAAACAATACCATATTAAACACAATGATGTTCTCTTTGTTTCCTGTTTTGTTTGTATGTTGCGTTTTCATGGATAAGTGCCATCAAAAAACAAAAACTCCAATGAGTATTCCTTAAACACAATTACGTTTTCAAAAGAATTATGTTTTCAAATGATGCTCAAATGCTTTATGTAAATCCAAAACAGATAACTAATTCTACTGCCTTGCCCATCTGGGTTGATCAACACAATTAGTTTCTTAGCGAAACCATGGCTAAGTGCCATCAAAAAAACTAAAACTCCAATGAGTATTCCTTGAGATATTTTGCCTTCGCTCAGACGCTCAGAGGTTTTTGCTCGGAAAATGGGCATCCCGATGCTCCTCTAGGCCGAATAAGCTTTACTGGAAAGGACAAGTCATAAAGTCACCAACTTAAGGATCTCTAGCAATGGGTAGTTATGGGTAGATAAAATGTTTTTTCTGCAAGCATGTACCTATATGCACGGATACATGCTCTGCAAGTGCTCATTATTTCATGCCAATATAATCAACACATACACGCTTGTTTATACATCGAGGATTTCACTCCCACTAGGTTCAACGCGGCATGTGCAGAGCGGCCCTCCATAACACCAAGATCCTTGTGCAAAAAGTTGTACAGATGGACCATAATGCAGGCTCCCAAAAAGTACAAATGTTGTTGTAAGGGAGCTCATTTTGAAGGCATTCACTGATGAAGATAGATTACAAGGAGAGCATATGTTCAAGCTGGAGTTTGCCGAGATGGCAGATGAATTGGGAGGCTTGCTCTCCGGCTGAACAAGTAAGGAATCATACCATGCTATTTATGCCGCCACATTATTGCATTCACTTTTGATTTGACGTAACTACGTTTCAGGTTGTTGAAGCAAATGGTAATGCAAGCTAGGAAGGGCAACTGACTTGTTAGGAGTGGGCTTGAAGCTATCTTAGATTTAAAGTGGAAGTGCCATTTCAAGTTCTTCCATGGGAGCCGATTTCCTCTCCAAGCATAGTCTCAGTGCTCGACAACTTGCATTCATGGAGGGTAGGTACATTGGAAGCGGCACCGATTTGCAAAACCATGTCATGCCAAAAAATAACACCTTCCCCTGGTGCAACTTCTCGGGTGGTGGGTGATGCTATTATGGGAATGCCCATGTTTGTTGATCGAATGAAGTTGAAAGGAGAGAAGAAGAAGACAATGAGAGAAAAGAGAAAAGAGGCCTATGAACCAGGGGAACACAATGAGAGAAAAGAGAAAAGAGGCCTATGAACTAGGGGAACACAATGAGAAAAAAGAGAAAAGAGGCCTATGAACCAGGGGAACACAATGAGAGAAAAGAGGCCTATGAACCAGGGGAACACAATGAGAGAAAAGAGGCCTATGAACTAGGGGAACACAAGGAGAGAAAAGAGGCCTATGAACCAGGGGAACACAAGGAGAGAAAAGAGGCCTATGAACCAGGGGAACACAGAGAATGCTGCAAATTGTAGCCATAGACCTGATTATGTATCTGTCACCGTTGATCGTGTTGATGTATAGAGTAGGGCAGCTGAGAAAGATAAGGGGGATACTGCAAATATCATTGCCCTTGAGGCATACATCCATGACACCAAATGGGCTATAAGACGAGTACCAATGGGTACTAGAGTAAAGTGCCATCATTGGTTGTCTGGAAGGAAGTGTGATGCTCCTTTAAAAGCTGGAGATGTGGTCCCATGTTTCTCAAGTGATTGCCAGCTAGGATAGTGGAGGATAGAGAACATGTGTTTTTTTTGCAACACTGATGTGCGTCACACATACAATCCATGCAAGCAGATATTACATAAACTAGTAGATGTCCCTCCAATATGGTTGATAGCATTGGGCAACACTTTATCTACTAGGGAAGCAATAGGTCTAGTGAAGGCAAGCTTTGACATTGGCATGAATTTGGAAGAGTTGAAGAGACTAGACAAAAGGGAGATACAATTAGATGCCACACATACCAATGTTGAAGAGGGTACTGGCAAGAAACAACCTTATCATAGGGGTATTTCAAATGCAGCATATGAACAAATATAAGCAACATTGGAGTAAACATTTGTACAAAGAAGTACAAAGAAGGTGCTAAAGAACTCTTCTATCTGGCAGATGAGGAGAAAAGGGTCCACCTTTTGATGTATTCATCCCAAGGAAAACCATCATGTTCTTGCCTGGAGTTTGTGGAAAGAACAAGTAACAAGAAGAAGTATCTACCATGCAAGCATATATACTATGTCGTTTGGATGGTTCTTGGGCAAGATGTGAACAATAGCATGCACATCCACCAGCCGAAAATAGCATGCACATCCACCAGCCTAAAATAGCTCAACATATCTTGAAAGACATGCTTACGAAGGCTCGGAGGTCTATCAATCAACAACACAATAATTAGTGAGACTGACGTTTTTCTCCATTTTGTATACAGTCTTTGCCAAGTTATGTTCCACATGTATAAAGCTTTGCCAAGTTATGTTCCACATGTATACAGCTTTGCCAAGTTATGTTCCACAAGTCTAATTATGTTGTCTCTTCCCTATACCCTTTTTGTTTCACATTGTACACAACTTTTTGTTTAATTATGTTTCGCATTGTCGTCAAATCTTGGGCATATTCATAGATTTTTGAAACTTCCTACAGTAAGTACATTTTTTCTCCCCCTAGACACACCCAAAAAAACTGATGCTCGCCGCAGCTCTCTCACTTATGCTCGCTCCTCCCTAGACGCACCCTACATGCAATAGGCTATGCATAGGGCTTATGCATAAGGCTATGCATAAATCTATTGCATAGGGCTTATGCATGAGCCCTATGCATAAGGCTGTGCATAAACCTATTGCATAGGGCTTATGCATGAGCCTTAATGCATAAGGCTATGCATAAACCTATTTCATAGGGCTTATACAATAAGCCCTATGCATAAACCTATTTCATAGGGCTTATACAGTAAGCTCTATGCATAGGCTATGCATAAACCTATTGCATAAGGGCTATGCATAACGCCTATTGACCTATTGCAACAAGAGGCCTATTGACCTAACCCTAATCTCTGGCACCCAAGGGTGCAAAAACACAAAGACAAGAAACATAAGCCAAAATGAAGAAAGAGGGCTTACTGTATAAGAGGCTATGCCCAAACCCTTGTTCACTTAAATAAACCTACAAAAAAGAAACATAATAAATAAAAAAAGTTAGTCCTCATTAACACATTAGCAAGCAAGGAGAGAACAAGAGCAAAAAGAGGTGAGTACCCTAAACCCTATAGGCTCTTAATGCATATGTGAATGAAAAAATTAGTTTATGTTAAACCTAAACCCTAGCTCTATGCATAGAATGCTTAATAGAAAGCTTTGATGGAGACCTCTCCATCAAAGCTCTCTATTAGAGCTCAATGCATTAAGCTAGGGTTAGGGCAAGGGAGAGAAAAGAGAGGGGAAGGGAGAAAGGGGAAGGAAAGAGAGAGGAAGGGGAAGAAAAGCTCATATTGAGCTATGAACAAGCTTTCCATGAAAGCTTGGAATAAGACGAGTGTCAATACCTACCTACTTCCCCTATCCTGCACATGCACATGCACATGCTACGCCTGCAGCGTGATTATTCCTCCAACCACACCTCTTCTCTCAAGGCTTTTGCATCAATCAACTCTCCCTCTCCAAGTAAGCCCTCTTTCTTGCTTTCTCCAAGCTTTAATGGAAAGTCACAGTTTGCAGGTCACTGCTTAATAGCAAAATTTTGCTTTTGTTGGGCAGCAAAAAAATGTTGTCTGTTCGGTGTGCATCAGCAAAACCCTGGGTAATTTTTTGTTTACAGTTCTTCTGGATGTTATTGTGTGTTTTGTATGAACCCTAAATCGATTTTGTCTAGGTTAAAGATGTCTGACAGTGATCATCAAGGGTCGGACATTAGTTTCGAGACATGGTTGAGAGAAACCTTATATGCATAAGGCTTTAACCTTTAAACTTTAAGTTTATATCTCTATCTCAATCATCTCAATTTAAAAATAGGTTTAGCAACCTCTAGACATCATGCATGTCCGATTTGTGGACCATCACTTGCTTCAAAAAAACCCTCTACACTTAAGAAGATTGTGTATGACAAACATCAACAATTTCTCTCTCCTTCACATCCCAAGTATGTGCCACATGATGTCTCACTACTTGTGATGAGAGGTAGAGATTGGTTTGAGGCATGGAGAAGCACTCCCAATCCACCACCAAAGGGGATGTCTAGACGCTCAATCTTCTTTCAACTTCCATATTGGTATGACATGAAGATCAATCATCTCTTAGATCCCATACATATCTTCAAGAATGTGGCAAAAAATATTTGGGATAGTTTAATTCTTCGTAAAAGAGATACAAAGGGTGCAAGGGATGACTTACAAAACATTGGACGCCTTCAGAGTGTATGGCTAATTTGAAAGTGAGAGTGGCAACATAGTCTTACCAAAGGCACCATGGGCATTAACCAAGAGGGAGCACAATAAGGTGAAAAGTGTGATTGCCTCTTTTCGTACACCAACAACGGGAGTAATGCATTCATTGAAGGGTGCCTTCACAAAGACTAAAAAGAAAGGAGAGGAACAATAATATGGCCTCAAGACGCATGATTGGCACAAGATATTACAAGTATATAAATATTCACGTATTCATTTTCTCTTTGTGGTAAATAATTTGTAAGCTCATATACTAACTTCCATTTTTTTCTATGCATAGTGTATTCTTTCCAATTGCTATAGTTGGTTGTGGAGACAAGAAGGTGAGAGAGGATATTTACAAAATGGAAAGCTTGGTGAGGTATGAATCTTCTCTTCAATTCACTAAGTTATATTGCTTATTTGGTATTTGTTGAAGTATACAAGTGAATGGGTGTGTGTGCGGGAACAAGCCCTTAGCAAGAGGCTAAAAGAGAGTCTGTAAATGAGTGTGTGGTAGTGAAAAGGTGAGAAGTATCTACTGGGAGAGAATAAAGGGTAGCATGAGAATATCTAGGATGTGTGGAGATATTCTGGGAAAAGTGAAGAGGTGGAGAGAATTAAGCAAAAGAGGTGGAGTGAATCAAGGATGAGGTGTCCCCCTAGATGTAGGGGAGGTGGCACAAATCAAGGAACAATCAATGGAGAAGATCATGGACAAACTTGTATAAATTGAGGCATTGGCCTAATCAGTAATCTGCTGGTTTTTAAGTATCCATGCCTACATTAAGCTATCAGTTTGATTGCTCACTAATCTTATCTTAATCATCTAATCACTTGCTAATGATGTTAATTCTTGCATTTGATCCACCATATCTCATCACTTTGCTTGCATTTTAACATGGTATCGGAGCCTAGCTTAGGATCCATCCAATTTATGAGCTTGTTTATCTTGCTAATCATCTTATTAATCACAATTAGGAGATAATCTCATTTTTAGTCTATTTTTCAACTAGTTCTGTACCCCCAGCTGTGGAGGAGCTCTCTCTCTCTCTCCAGCCATAACATTAGTCCAAACCCTCTTAGCCACACTTGAGGAGACTCCCCACGCTTCAGCCAATCACCTCAAATCATCAAACCATCGTCGGGAGCTGCTACAATTCGCGATTTCATCTCGGTGCTTCATTTCTGAAGGAAAACATAGATCTACACTCACATAGAAGAAATTGGTCTAATTCCTCTTGGCCCTAGGGGTTTTCAAGGGTGCGCTACATGCTGGTGATCTCAGATTTGTGAAATTCCTCAAGGAGAAGTGGCATCAAGCTCTGCATCAAATTTGCAAGTGACTTTGGTAAAACAGAGATTAAGCATTCAATGTTTGGTCAAATCTTTTGTTTCTTGGCTTGATCCTCTACTAGACTAACTGCTATTGATGCCTTTGAAAGGAGTTGAGCTCATTTGAACTCTAAGGCCCCAGATTTGGCCTCCCCGCACACTCTGTTTTCTGCACACAAAATAGGGAATTATTTAATCAGCACTAATCATTGTATTTGGTGCAATTGAGGATTCAAATTTACCATTGGGTATCTGATACAGATCCCTATAACTTCATATTACAATTTGGAGGTGGTTTGATACTCCAACCATTCAGTACAGATTTGTTACCCTTGGCTTTATGTAATTTTTGGGTGAATTTATGCTGATAAATCTGTTGTAATCATCATTTAACACCATATTTGAGTTGTAAAAGGGTAGACACTGCCCTTGAATCTTGAATTGGATCAAGAGGTAAGACCCCCTTCACATCATCATGAGCACGGTACAAGAAATAGCTAAATTTAATGGGGAGAAATTTTTTACATAGCAAACAAAGACCATGTATTTTCTCATGAGGAAAAATCTGTGGGGGGGCTAGTTGAGGGAAGAGATGAATGCCCAGAGGTGACTAGGGAGAATGAGTGGAAGTGCAGGAATGAGAAAGCATTAGGACTCATTGCACTCAGTTTAAATGATGAAATCAATCACCACATCACAGGGATACAATGAGCAAAAGATGCATGGGATGAACTCAATAAATTATTTGACACTCAAGCAAAAAATTCAAAGATAAATCTGCTAATGCAATTCTATAAACTTGATATGAAGGAAAATAAACCTCTAATCACATACTTGAACAAACACAAAAGCATTAAGTAACAAATGGGCCATTGGTAAGAAGGTAGAGGATGATAAGGTACTAGCAGTGCTTCTGAAGAGTATGGAAAAAGGAGAATATGAAAACATTGTGGCCACATTAAAGAATATACCTAAATTGAAGCTACATGAGATAGAAGGAGCTCTACTAAAGCACGAGACCAAGATCAAAGAGAAGAAAGGGGTGGACCCAACAACTGGAGAGGAAAAAGCATTCCACCGAGGATTCTCACACGAGGACGAGGATGAGGAAGAGGCAAGGGAGGAGGAAGGACCTTCACTTGCCACAACTGTGGGAAGCCAGGACACATGGCAAGAGATTGCTCAGCAAACTCAGTGAAGAAGGATCAACATTGGCAAACTTCATGGGACTCCTAATAAGGAAGTGGAGTCAGATCATCTTTTCTGAGAGAGAAAGAGAGAGAACCCCCACAACCCAATGTAACCTGCCTCAATAGAGTAAAACCACCTCTGAGCCATCGATGATGTAGGCCATGTGGTAGATGTATGTGTGAGCACTTTAGTCAAGGTCATGGGCGCTTATAGTAAGCCTTGGACACATAGAGAGAAAGAGTGTCAAGGACTATGAGTTAGGGACTTGAGGCACTGGTCGAATGCTTCGATGCTCAATCAACGATCCAACCTCTGGGTAATATCCAACAAAACACAAAACAAACAATGTTAATCAACCAACCGGTGGATTTGCATCCCAACTGGGCAAAATCAAGCTCTAGCTACTAATAATGAATCAAGTAGAGGACCCTAAGACAAATGCCACTCCTCGGTGGCGCCAAAGATGTTAATAGTTTAACATGCTACCTCACAAGCACAAGAAAGAAGAAGAAGAGAGTGCATGCAAGCGACGAATCTGGTGATTTGCACTTGGCCAACCCTATTAGGGTTAACTTCCCAATGTGTGAGGCCACTAGGGGCTCACTCTACACTCTCTTTGTGTTAACCAAAGAGAGATCCAAGCAAGGTAGGTAGAAGTAAGAGGGAAGGAGCTAGGTAGAGCTAAACCTCTACCTTTCATGCCAATCGTATGCAAACAATACAAGGTGGAGAGTAATGAGAAGAGAGTGAAGAAGAGCTAAACCTCTACCTCTCATGCCAATCGTATGCAAACAATACAAGGTGGAGAGTAATGAGAAGAGAGTGAAGAAGAGCTAAACCTCTACCTCTCATGCCAATCGTATGCAAACAATACAAGGTGGAGAGTAATGAGAAGAGAGTGAAGAAGAGCTAAACCTCTACCTCTCATGCCAATCGTATGCAAACAATACAAGGTGGAGAGTAATGAGAAGAGAGTGAAGAAGAGCTAAACCTCTACCTCTCATGCCAGTTGTATGCAAAACAATACAAGGTGGAGAGTAATGAGAAGAGAGTGAAGAAGAGCTAAACCTCTACCTCTCATGCCAGTTGTATGCAAAACAATACAAGGTGGAGAGTAATGTGAGAAGAGAGAAGAAAAGAAGGGAGAGAAACACCATTCCTATTCACATACACCAACAATCACAAGCTAACAAGCCACCATAAGCGAGAGAGAGAGAGAAAGAGAGAGAGAGAGAGAGAAGAGAGAGAGAGAGAGAGAGAGAGAGAGAGAGAGAGAGAGAGAGAGAGAGAGAAAAGAAGGGAGAGAAACACCATTCCTATTCACATACACCAACAATCACAAGCTAACAAGCCACCATAAGAGAGAGAGAGAGAGAGAGAGAGAGAGAGAGAGAGAGAGAGAAGGCAAAACTCACTTGAGAAAAATGGAATTGTCCTTTTTCATATTTCATAAAATGTCTTATATACATGAGCTCATATTTACAATGTCCGTCCACCCAATTACAAATGGGGACCCAAAACTAGTCTTCCTAGTTTATCTAGCTCTATGTACATCAATTCCGTATGACCGGCATTACACACGCTGTAAGCTCGGTCATCCCATGTCTCATTTACAATTGGCGCTTAGCGTGGTTACAAAAAGATGAATTACAAAAGAGAAGTATAGTAGCCGCACGAAAGGTCATGTTAACTAGAGTGGTTAACACACTCGGATAGGTCTTTTTTTGGCGAGCATTTTTGAGCAAGCGCTTTTTGGTGTTCAAATAAGCGGTTTCTCTCTCTACACTTCCTTCCCTCTATTGTCTCGCACATTATGACTCGTGGTGACAGTAGAGGAGAGGAGTGGATGGATATAAGAGCACTATACACATTGCAACTCATTTACAACTACCATTACAACTCATTTACAAAGTCACCATATTATGATCTTAAACTTCCATTTATATTCCCTAGCAAACTTACAAGGCCACAGCATTACATGATAATCACCTAAAGACATGACACGATCATTTGTACTTCTTTACAAAGATACCATATGAAAGAATTTTGGGCCTCAACTATCATTTTCACCTTTTCCATCTACCCTAACTTTGCGAATGAAGGTGGAAACTTCAACTCTTAGAGGATCCTCCTTTACCTCTTCAATGATGCCAAAAGCTCTCCATATCCCAATCGCAAAAGCTACTTTAACCTCTAGCATATTCTTGTCTATAAGGTCTACCGCTTAGCATGTTTTTAGCTTCTTGTAGAGCTCATTTACTTCAGACGTTGTTGTCCATGCCTCCAAAACGACAACCGATCTGGGTTCCTTTTCTTTGAGTTGCATGAAATATTGAAGAGCTTTAATTAAGATGGTTGCAAACATAGTATTATTAGAGGGATTACTAGATGAAGCCATAACCAGAGAGTTCACGACTCTATTGCAATATGAAGATATAAGGGGAGAGTAGTCTAGGAAGAAGAGTGTCTAGAAGAACATGACAATCTCTATTGTTTTTATAACTTCGAAAGGAATTAAAATTTACTTTTTGGAGCACTAGAATTCTTATTTTAAGTATAAGAAAAACTACTTTAAGCACAATTGTTATTATTTTAATGTCTCGATCATACACACACACACTCTCTCTCTCTCTCTCTCTCTCTCTCTCTCTCTCTCTCTCTCTCTCTCTCTCTCTCGTATTGTGTTGAGATCTCACTCCAATCGCATCATCTCTCTCAAAAATCTATGCCATAAAAGAAGCAAAAAACAAAGCCATTGTCATAATATGAGTGACCAACAATAATGTCTGAAACCAATAAATTTCAAACATTATACATCAGTGTACGGACGTCGAAATCCTTGGTGGAAGAAGGGAGGTGGTATGGGGTAGGGACCTCTGCAAAATGGTACAAGTATAGGTGGAAAAAGTGGCCTTGCAAAATCAGGCCGTGGTGCCCACGAGGAAATTGCAAATAAAGCTACGGGGGATATATGTGGCAAGACATGTCAATATTGGGGCTCCACTGGAACTCCAGGTGGCCATGACAAAACACTTGACTGTGTTGGGCTCATGGATACTGGGAGGACTAGAGGACATGGTGCCCCCATGTCCATCTGTTGTTCTCATCAAACAATCTCACTGACCTCACCCTTGAAAAACTGGTTACCCAAATCATAGTGCTGCATAACGGTGGCAAGTGGTCACATACATGAACTAAGGCACATCTCGTCACTCTCCACACTGATGCAATGTCGTTGTGTGCAGTGTCCTAAATGCTCTAGCCATGGACCTAGTACCAGTAAAGTAATCTAGGACTGTATCCCCTCGTGCGATCAGTGACATCCTGAGTACCACATGCCATAGAGTAGAAGCCCACAATTACCATATGTACAAATGGACGACAATGTCTAAGACATTGATTATATAAAGATTTCACTACTTGAATTGTGCACATGATTACCTTACGAAAGGCTCCCTATGCTCAACACTATATCAAATGGAATCCCCGTATGTATAATTGGTATGGGGAGGTTTCCTCCTGTGCTTTCGACTCCAAGAAGATATCATTGCCAACTTCAAAACCTCCGCAATCCGTAGCTACCTCGCCTCCCTGCCTGTCATACTTTGGGCGAGTGGACGTACTCTCACTAGGGTGCATAAAGATAGCGATTATGACCAAAGTAGAGACCTACTTGCACACACTAATAAGTATGCTAGGGAGGAAAATCATTGAGCTTGACTTTCACAAAAACCAAAGAATCCTACACTCTCCTCTTCTTGGCCATCTTCTGACATGACATAGAGATATCTTGGGATGCATAAGAACAAAGTCCTTTGCAATGTGAAGTTCCAAGTTTGTGCCTCATGCATAGTAATCCCCAGGTGCTCTGCACGTAGAGTGCACACAATAGTGCCATCGGCATGTAGAACCTTTGGAGCAAGCACAAAAACTGACTCCACAAGTATCTCCCAAAAAACATTCCATCGACGAGGAACCTTTAAAGCGCCCTTGTGGAGACACGTATCTGGAAAATCAACCCACACCCGCATGCCTCCAAGGCTATCGAAGGCATCCATGCTTCCCCACCTCGTCAAATATCCTATGAATCGTTGCAATACTGCAAGATTCCTGGAACAACAAAGCATGTAAGGGGAGTGCAAACACTATAATGATGAATGGAGAGCGTCACTTGCAGGCCTGAGAGATCATACCTATGTTTTCACTTTCCCATAAGCACGAGACGGAGGTGATCAATGTTCGAGCTCAAAACTAAGTGCAAGGGGTTCACCACAATGGGATGGTAGTCTACATTTGCACAACACCAAATATATGTTATGACCGTTAATGAATAAATGATCTAATGAATGCTTTAACATGTTAAGTTTACTTACTAAATCCCAAGAGGTCCGCCTCATCATCTTTTGAACTCTCCAACCCCTGCTCTTGGGTCTTGCCATGCGAAAGGGTCACCTACTCTTTGCCTTATGCATAGAACTGCTTCTCATCTTCATGCTCATAATCCTTGGAATGGTTGTCCTCAGATTCTTCATTTGAGCCATCCCCTTCCCAATCTGGCACGTAACCTTTTTTGGGACGATGGAGTGTGGATTTCTTACCCTTTTTCTTCTCGGGGCTCAATTCTTGCTCAATGTAGGCTTCTTGCCCTTTCTGGCCATTGCATTCAACCAGCATTAGAACTGTACACTCCTAAAAAACAGGCTTCATACCTCATACAAATTAAATAATCTGCACAAGGAAACGTACTTTGAAACTGCTCTGCCTCCTATGGAGGAAACTCCCCCTCTAGGTAGTCTAACCACCATGGACAAAGTATCCATGTGTCCTTGCCGCGAAGCTCATCAATCCACTCTTCGAGGTACAATCCTATCTCTTCCACCTCAGACAGCACCCATGCGTCTCAAGGGTGCTCGTCTCTCGGGAATGTAGACCCGATCACATACACTATGTCTCCACCACCTAATACATAGCCATTAAAGAGGTCTAAGAAACCAATATAAGAAGTAGGATAGCTTCTCCATCATGCAAGGTTTTTTTTTAAAGAGTTGTGGTACTTTATACCTGTATAAGAGGCATCATGTTGTGCATGGTAGGTGTGGTTGTGCTGGTCAGGATCCAAGGTAGCACGCATTTGTCCTTTCCACCTAACGAATGCCTTCTCAAAATGAGACTTATTGTAAGATTTCAAGGCATCTGTCATAGCTACTCCAGAGTCTTCTGTGGCTCTTTTGTGCATGCTAGCTACTCCAGGTGAGCCCGCGCCTCCAACTTCGCATGCGATTTGTGTGTGATATTTTGAAATCAAAACATACTGCAATGCACACACCTTAAAAACTAATTGTGACAAGAGTGCCATGGAAAGCTTTAACCACTTGGATCTGTTGGGTCCCCGATGAGTAAACACTTTCTAGGCCCATGCACGATCAGCATCACTAAACTTTCACAACAATGATTGTGGATTGATAAGACCCACACGCTGCATCATAAATATATCATGTGCCATTGTGTTCAGCACATGAATGGTGGTGACCCTGAAAAATTTGCATGCATTATAAACAAGGCAAAAGATGACATACACAGTATTTATTCATTTCATATACACAGTATTTATTCATTTCATATACACATTGTACAATTGTTGATCATGCGTAGCACCAACAAGAACTCCGCCTCCTCTTCCTCAAGGAACCGGACCACTCTGCAATTCACCTTGGGAATCCTCTCTTTTTCTACTTGATTGGTATTCACCCATTCTTGCCAAGCTTTGAGTCAATGGTTGCCATCCCAAACAACGAACATCTTGCCAACCATGTGTTTTCAGCCTTCGGTCTCGTCTAAGATCGTGTTACATTCACCTAACAATGATAGATCATGGCCGGCTACACTTCGGTCTCGTCTAAGATCGTGTTAAATTCACCTAACAATGATAGATCGTGGCCGGCTACACTTCGACGGTCGAATGGAATGGGGACTTTGCATGGGAATCCCTTTGAGAGACAATGAATGCTACCATTGTCGATTAGTACTTTCTCTCCTTGATGCTTCTGATCAGCCCCAACAGTCCTCGTTCATGTGGATTGCTCGGTTTACAAGGAGGGCAACAAAGCAGCACTCTAGAGAGGTGGTTTTGGTTGTCGACCAAGTGGTCCTCCACCCAATTTGTAGAGATGTGTCGATCAACCACTTGGCTGAAACTCTCTTTCACAAACTCCTCTTCTTCTATAATCGTGGCACTACTGGTGGCTATACGATTGTCGACGGCCCCGTTAAAGAACTAACTTCCATAGTCAATTGCAATTGTGAGGTGTTTATCACCTCGCTTGATGTGGTCACTTGTGATATGCCCACATCTTGCGAGAGAATGATCTCACCCCCTTTTGATTTTGCAAACGAGTCCGTGGAGGCATTTTGTCTTTAATACGCATCCATATTACCATGAATAGTTCTTATTCTTTTGTCATTTAACATGTGATGTAATTATCTTAAATTAGTATTTAAACTTCATTAATTTTTTATTCCAATTACATGTGATGCTATTGGAATCGTTATGCTATCCATGTGAAGTTTACCCGAAGAAGTTTGATGATTGAGAACTCTTCCTTCGGCGCGTTGAGGGCAAGTGAGGACCGTTATCACTTGAGGACATTCCAACTGTTGAGATCGCTTCTTCCAACCGTTGTGAGGTGTGCTTCTTAGGAGAGAAAGGATGACTCTTTGGAGAGCTCTACTCTTGGTGGGAGGGGTTGAGAGAGAAAGAGACGACGGCGAGCTGTTGAGGGGTTGAGAGGGAGGATGGTTGTTGAGGGGTTGAGAGGGAGGATGGTTGTTGAGTGGTTGAGCAAGAGAGGAGGGCGAGAGAGAGAGAGGAGGGCGAGAGAGAGAGAGAGAGAGAGAGAGAGAGAGAGAGAGAGAGAGAGAGAGAGAGAGAGAGAGAGAGAGAGAGAGAGAGAGAGAGAGAGGCTTTTGAGGCTGTTGAGGTCTCTTTTGTGAGCCCTCAATAGTGGTTGTGCAACAGCTATCAAGCCATTGCACAGCCAACCACGTGGCCATGCAACATGGCCTGCGTGGCCTTTGCCACATGCCACGCACGCGGCAAAGGCCACACAATCGCCATGTGTAATGCCCACGCGTAGGCATTACATGTGGCATGGCCATGTGGACTATTTAGTCCATGTTGCAATGCCACATGTAATGCTCACGCTCAGGCATTACACGTGACTGAGCCACGTGGACTATTTAGTCCACGTGGCGTGGCGATGTGGTTCATCACGTAGATGCATGCATCTATATGGTTCATCACGTAGACGCACGTGTCTATGCGTCTATGTGGTCAGCGGCGGCGAGGACTGGCTCGCCACATGGACTAGACAGACCATGTGGTTCATCACGTAGATGCATGCATCTATATGGTTCATCACGTAGACGCACGTGTCTATGCGTCTATGTGGTCAGCGACGACGACTGGCTTGCCACATGGACTAGACAGACCATGTGGCATGCTACGATGTGCCACATGGCCTGCATAGCACACATGGCACCATCTAGTTAGCACCACGTGTGCCACGCATGGCACCCACGTGGACTGGGCCACCATGCAATCCACATAGGTGCCACGTGTAGTGCGCCATGCACATGGCACCACATGCACGATGCACTACACGTGGCAGCGGCCACATGTAATGACCGCACTCGGGCATTACACATGGTAGCCATGCGTGATGCCCATTGTGTGGCCTCACATGTGGTAGCCATGCGTGGCATAGCCATGCCATGCATGGCTATTTCAAGCGTGAGCCATGCGTGGCGTGGCCATGCCACCAATGGTTATTTGATGCCTCTCGCGCTCCCTCCACCTCCTCTCACACCCTCTTGTGCCCCCTCCACCTCCTCTAGGCCCCCTTTGCCCTTCTCTCTTGCCCTCCTCAAGCGCCCACTCCACCTCCTCTCATGCCCTCCTTAAGCGCCCACTCCACCTCCTCTAGGCCCCCTTTGCCCTTCTCTCTTGCCCTCCTCTCGCGCCCTCCTTAAGCGCCCCCTCCACCCTGAACCTCTATAAAGCGCTCCCTCCTCAAGCGCCTCCTCATCCCCCACGACTTTCTCAAGCACCTCTTAGCTCCTCCAAGCACCCACTTCTATGTTTTTTTACGCGTCATGACCACGCCATCATTAGAGGAGCTTACCATGGAGTGTATCATCTTGCAAGGATACATGGCGCTTGATGAGATGTACACGAGAATGAATCAATCAATCTCGACTTGTATATCAACAAGCGAGAGAGATTTCGAGGAGTTAATTATTAGAATTGAAGCAAATAATAAAAGGAAAGGAGAAGGGCCTGGCAATGATGAATATGTTTAAGCTTAGAATATCAAGTGCAATTGCTTATTGGAGGACATACAGAGTCATTAACGACGATGAGAACAAGCAATTAATTAGGAATGCAGCCCAATCAATGGTTGACCGTTCGTAGAAACTTATGAGTGTGTTTCCTACTAAGTATTGAGGTTTGTAATAATGTTGGCATTACTTCATAATGCAACTTCTTTGATGTAGAAATAATGTTGGCACTACTTCATAATGCCAACTTCTTTGATGTAGTAATAATGTTGACACTACTTCATAGTGCCAACTTCTTTAATGTATTTGTCGAGTTTTTAGATGATTATGTTTTTTGATGTTCATCTTGTAAACCATGATGAAGGAGAGTACGGAGAGAAATAGGAGAGAGATGACTGGATGCTAATTTTGAAAAAAAATTAAAAAAATTAATATATATTTATTTTTTGGGATTTAAAAAATGCTTTTTTAATAATAAAAATATAATTAAATTATAACAGTCTAATTAAAAACGACCAACTTTTTTAAGGGTGTTAATCACCATTCAGTACTTCTATACTCCCCACATATTGTACCATTCTTTTTTGTTCTTGTGTACATTTTTGCTCCTCTTTTATAGTGAGTTGCACAATCACATTCCCATCTTCTAAGAAAGAACTAAGTTTCAACAATGGATGGGTTGTGGTGAGTGCAAAGTTTTTACATGGGCAAGTAGCTCCCCACTCATTTTGTGGATTGCAAGCCATAGTAAGTATTGGAATCCAAGAGTTGCACATCTCTCTCGAGGCAACCTCTAATTATGAGAGGGAGGATTTCTACATACTTGAGGACTCTCTATCAGCCAACTACTCGGCAATAGTTGATTCTTCATTGAAGTCAAGCCCACAAGCAATAGCCATCTTAGACATCCCGCCTAGAGGTCTTCTAACTTTGAAGAATTAGATTTAGATAGATTTATGCAATCCCTTTCAAGATAACAAGGATATCGATGCATCAGGCTCATCCAGTGTTGCAACAAGAGAACAAGGTAAGAGCATTTTAGAATACCTTTTCAGCTTGAAGAAGGGAAACACATTAACAAAGATTTTGCTAAATGTCAAAGACATTATCAAGGCCGTAGAGATTCCTAGACAATACAATGGTGATATTGCATTTGAGTTCCCACCGACCATGGAAACACGCCCAAGAATGGACTCCATGGAGCATAAGTTTGATCCTCACCGGTGGTCAAAGCCGCAAACCTCTAACATTTCCTTCACCGGTGGTCAAAGCCGCAAACCTCTAACATTTCCTTCCCTAGAGTATGTCAACAAAGCCAGCCATTGTCTAGGTAGTTTGAAGTATGTCTAAAGGCACCAACCACTGGAGAGGAGTGCAACAATACATCTGGGAAGCTCCTTTGCCATTACTGCTCAGTTCCAACAATGTGCATTACTACATGCAATTGATACATCTATTATGTGATGCCCTCCGACGAGACAATGAGCAGATTAATGATACACATCAGCACCCATCAACATAATGTAAGTGCAAGCACATCAAAGGCACTAACTGATAGGACCAAGCAAGTGGATCACAATGCTGGGGCAAGGAAGGTTCAAATGTGTGTGGTAAAAGAAATCATCATTGTAGCACTAGTGCAAGAAGGTGATTTCTCACATTTCATTGGGAAACAAGAGTTCATCAACATTGCAGAGGAGATGGGACCACTAGTGGAAGACAATTGGTAGGCTAATCTTGTTGGGAAATTTGGTTTGTGTTAAATAGTTACTAAAATCTAGATAAGATGCATTGTAATATTTGAACAAATTATTTTTTAGGTTTCGGAGGTCAGTCACTGCAGCTCGGCAAGGCCCTTCAAAGGAGAGTTTTGGCTTGGATGCACTTCTGAAGCTAAAGCGAGAGTGCACACGACTTCTTTCCCCATGGAAGCAGGTTCCCACATCAAGGGTCCTCAAGTGAGAAGTGCTATGTTTTTAAGATGTCCACCATTGGACTCGCTTCATGGTTGGATTTGGTGAATCAAATATGACAGACCAGCTCTGGTGACCTGCGACATGCATGGATACAACTTGACCACACCGATGAACATCAAATTGGGTGACCATGGCTTGTCATGTATATGATCCAAGGTAGCAAATTACCAATGTAGAGTATTTAGGTGGTTAGAGCAAGCTAATTGTACAACCTCTTAAATGACTATCGTTTTCAGGCAGCATACAGGATCTTCTCACCATTGCGACATGTGAAATGAAAGAGGAAGCCCAATGTCTGTTCTGGGAATGCATTAATGAAGTGATGGCCAACCATGGTTGTGAGAGGGCAAATTTCTATGGTTTCATGGCAAACAAGGCTCAGGAAAACTGGAATGTAGTTTGACATGTGTTCAATGGTGGAAAAAATGTCTTGACAGATAGAGAGAGGTCTTGCCTATTTCATTGGGAGCAAAGCATGGTTGCCCACACAACAAAGTATGTGTGAGTTACATCTCAAGGAGAGCACAAAGCAATGTGTGAGAAGTGGCACATAGCTCCTACCAGTGAAGATGTATCAGTGGAGGCTCGATTGATACGTCAATGGTGGCGTAGTGGTCATGTGATGGACAAGAATTTGTCACCAACAATGGACTCTTAGTTGAGCTGGTGGGAAGTGTGCATATCACATTGGGGTGGTTCAATCATGACAACGATAGAGAGAAGTAATGATGCTCCAAATACCCCAAGAACAAACCTAGCAGAAAGCAAGCATGGAAGTTGGCTGGTAGGGGAAGGATATAGACGCAAGATTTCTCTTTACGATGCATGTACTACCAATATGGGCGAATGCAATTTTGCAAAGCACAAAGGCAGTCTCTTACACTCAAGACAAGAACATAGGGAGAGGACCAAGCTTGGGGAAAGTAAAAGAACAGTGCTCTACAAGCCTTGCCCAAGTGGTCCGAACAGTTAATCAGGCAACTGAAGGAACACCCATGTATAGGGTGCCTACCCCTCTCACTGGTTGACAAAGAAAGTGTATGTCACAAGAGACTGTCAAGGGTGGTAATTGATATTGATGATGATGCCTACCCCTCTCCTCACTGGTTGACAAAGAAAGTGTATATCACAAGAGACTATCAAGGGTGGTAATTGATATTGATGATGAGGCCACACATGTAAGAAACCACAAGTATTCTAAAGAGGCCAAGGAAGATCAATTTCAAAGAACATGATACAAGTAGAACTCCAGAAAGAACTATAGAAGTCACATAGGGCAATGTCATTGAGCGCAAGGTGAATGAAGCAATGTGGGCAATCCGAATGACATGCATTAGTAGCAAGGTCACATGCAGTGGAATGCCTCATGGGGGTAAGAGGTGTGGGCAACACATAATTAGATTTGCTAAGGATATGCCTACATCGTCCTTTGAAGGCTATCGTAACAACAAGCACCCTAATGGTCTCATTAGACAATGGATGTGGTTCTGCCCTGCAACATGCTTCATTGCTATATTGTGGACAACAACATAGACCCAAAGCCTAGTCCACCACCCAAGATATGGCCAATTACTATAGGAACAAACCTCACAAACGAGGAGGTATATTCATTGTGGGAAGGTGGATACCAGGTGGAGAGCAAGAATGTAGAAGGTGGTATGCCCATGCTTCAAGGTTTATGGGTCCACTACAACTGCAACTTCAAAAGATCTGCCTTATGGGTCCACTAGTAACATAGAGTTTGGTGGGTCAAGCATGTGAAATGGCATATGAGTAAAGTACCGCACATTAATATCAGAGGAAGCAACCAAGAAAATAAAGGCCGCTTTGAAAATGAAAGCTATGGTGGTAGAAGAAGTGCAGAGAGTGGAGCACAAGTTTGAAGTTTTCAAGATCGAATCGCATGTGGAAAAATAGGATGTGTATGTGAAAGACGAACCGTCTTGTACATGTCTAGATTTTGCCGATAGAGATGCCAAGGGGTTGTTGCAAGATCAGGGTGTCCAGTTTTATCCAGTTTATGCTGGACTGGGACAATGCTTGGAGAGCAAGTTTTGGGAGGCAAGGTACTTAAAATGAGATCAAGCAAATAAAAGAAAATATGCTTGTCCTTAAATTAACCCAATATAGCTTAAATTAATATAAATTAGTCTAATTAATCAAAATTAATCAAAAATATGATGAAATGATAAAAAAATGATCTTTTCGTACTTAGAGTGATCCAATTTATTTTTCCATAGATGCACCATTACAAGCACACTAATCCTTATAAGTTTTATATGATTCACATCAAAAATGTAATTTTACTAATTAGATTATTAATATTTACAGGCCTTCTGACAGTCTGGAAGAATTTTAAAAAAGAGATCATTAAAAATCCAACCATTGGATTTGCAATTTTTACTAACCACCACATTCTACTAATGTCTCAGTATCTACCCACTCTTTTGATCTACAAGATTGAGGATTTTAAGTGGTAGCTATTGTGGGTACAAAAAGTGGCGTATATTATAACACTTTAAAGACCTTGAAATATTTAAAGAAAATAGACAAATATCTTAAAATTTTCTCAAAAAATCAAGTTAAGCTCCATATTATGTGAAGATCTAAGGTACAAAGTGGGAATGTCATATGAGTTTATATGTAAAATATATTAGCATTTTATAAAATCAGTTCAAATTTGGGACAGGGTGTATACATTGACTTTGTACCTAAGAAAATGAGGACTTTTGACTATCTAATACTTAATCAAATTATGCAACTATATTTCCAACTTTGAATATGATGTTTTAACAAAAGAACTTGAAACAAAATTCCTTCATTTACTAGGAGAGATTAGCCACTAAAGGTAAACAAATGCCTGTTTTTTTACTATTTACAGGGTGCCTGAGTGGACAAAACTGGGCACCCTGATCTTGCAACCACCCCAAGAAGAAGCCGTACCTTGCATGCAAGCACTTGTACTTCATTTATTTACGTGTGCTTAGCCAGAGCGAGAATATGTTCATCCACCAAACTATCCTATCTGACCTTGAGCAACACAATGCCTTGTCTCGTAGGAGAACATACCTTAATTTAGACATTTGAATGCAAGGATAATCAGTTGAGCTTTGATATTTTGGAATAACCTTTGTGGATGTCACCTCATTGTATAGGGTTCTATTGTGCAATGTCTATCTCCTTCAAATACACTCCTTCAAATACATACTTGCTCTTTCCCAAACAAGATCAAGATATGCATTTTTTATTGTGGTGCCGAAATTCAAGGAAACAAACCTTTATTAATAACATTTAAAAAAACAAATATAGTTTTTTATTTTTAGTGTTAAACCTCTCCCACTGCTATAAATATAAAGGCAAGCTCCAAAGAAATTTGTTATACACCATTACCACCAAGCCTTGTTAGTAGAGTAAAAAACCTAAACCCTCCTTCTTTTTGTTTGTGATGGCCTCATCAAATGTTAGCATTGAAGTTGTTGCTGTCTACACATATCTAGAGGGAGATCACCGATGTGGAGATCAAGCAAAAGACCATAGCTGGTGCACAATCATGGAAAGGTCTCACACCCTTTCCACTTCCTGGAAATGATGATGCTATTTCTCAAGTTAAGGACAAGTAGTGGGCTTAATTGCAATTTGGCAAGTCCATGGTTTTATTGATGAATCGTCTAAGCGTGTCTTGCTAGAGGAAGTACGAAAGGGAACACCATTCGCTTACTTTTTGCCTACACCCCGGAGAACAAGCGAGGCCCATAGTAGTAAAGATGTTAGTTTTTGCATTTCCGTATTTGGAAGGTGTACGTGAATGAACTTGTTTTATTTTGAGTCTGAACCAATAACCCCAATGTAGAGGATGTGATGTTGACATGTGTTTATGTATCCTCCTGCCGCCGAAGTAATTATATGTTCGCCTCTCTCTCTTCATGGAGGGGGGCTTGGAATTTATGTAATTGGAAGATGTACGTGAAAAAACTTGGTTTTATTCTCAGTTCAAACCAATAATCTCAATTGTAGGATGTGTCAAATAATTATATCATCTTGCTCTCTCCAACTTAATTTGGCCCTCTTTGTCTTGCTCTCTCCAACTTAATTCAGCCCTCATTGTCTTGGGGAAGGGGGGAATCTTTTTGTAATCCTCTCAGTCAACTCCCAAAAAGCGCTCACTCAAAAATGCTCGCCAAAAAAACCCCCCCACTCAGATTCTCACACATCGCCAGAGAGCTTATAACTCAGATGACAGAGTGCATCTACCCAAGGAGGTGGCGCAAGTTTCTCAGCACGAGAGATGCTACTGCTACCCAAGGCCCAAGAGTGCCAAGTGTCTGAGGACCTATACAAGACCAACCTACTATACATGTAGCTCCAGGAAAAATTTGATGAGCAGACACAACAGCTGGGGCATACCCTCGCCCGCATCATCGATCTCCAACAGCAAAACAGCTGACTCAGGCCCATGAAGTGGCACAACGGGCACATCATGAGCTCACCATAGTCGCTCGAGAGCCTACACCAAGACGCTCAAAATTGGGCCCAAGCAGTGGAGGACACCCTTGACCACACCCAAATATATTTTCTATCTACGGCACCGAGAGATTTCTCAGGCCACTATTCGAACTCTGGAGGAGCACCTCGGCGAGGCTGAAGCCCCCGGGCAATGTAGCCTCCTTCCACTCCCTCTTCTCCCTCTTCCAGCACCCTCCTTCCACTCCCTCTGCTCCCTCTTCCAGCACCCTCGACCACAAAGTGGACGCCCTAATGGATACCCACAAAGCTCCTACTCTTACACAAACTCCCTACTAGCTCATCGACCTCCATT
The DNA here is from genome assembly GCF_041138505.1 of Cibotium barometz. NCBI lineage: Eukaryota > Viridiplantae > Streptophyta > Polypodiopsida > Cyatheales > Cibotiaceae > Cibotium > Cibotium barometz. Next base: position 35,976,656 of record NC_141106.1, read on the forward strand.
TTCGGAGCGTCCACTTTAACCTTCTCCAGTAATGTAATCTTTACCTCGATGACCCCCATAGCTTTACCTACCTCCTCACTAAGCTCCCCATCTCAAGCATCACCCTGATCCCCCATTTCTTCTTTCAGGGCCTTCTCTCTTTCCACCACCCCATGACTTTTATGAGCTCCCCCAACATCCCCTCCAGGCTACATTGACTAGCAGTGTCAGCTTTTACGCTTTGGCTTCCTTTTTGACCTAGCCGAGTTCATTTATCTATCTGTTTCGGATGGCCTATGCCCCTATCCCTACCCCTCTCAGATCTCCACAAGGGCCCTACATTATTTGTAGGATATTGGCACGCATTGTGAACAGTGCCTATCTCTCTCTTCGGGGACGCTCTCCCCCTTACTCTGTCGAAGGCTTACTCATTTTGTACCATAGATGTTTTGAGTAGCTCAAAGTGATGGCAACAACTAGCATCTGCCAGTTTGACGAACGCATGTCGCCTTCCCACTAGACTTCATTGCCAACAAAGCTGCTATGCGCAGTGGCTTTTTTTCATGCCCACGGCCCCACAGATGCCACTAAAGCTAGCCCGGCCCTGACAACGATGGAGGAGATGATGGCTAGAGCAGTCTGCCACCCCCACGACCCTCTTCTCCCCCACCTCCCCCAGTTCCTCTTCCGCTAGAGCAGTCTGCCACCCCACCCCCACCCCCACGACCCTCTTCTCCCCCACCCCCACCCCCACCCCCACGACCCCTTCTCCCCCACCCCCACCCCCACGACCCCTTCTCCACCACCACCCAGTTCCTCTTCCGCCCCTACTAGCAACCACCATCCCCATCTCGCAATCCACCCTCCCCCTCTTCCACATGCACAACCCTCTTCTCCACCCATCCATTTTCCCACCCCACCCCACCCCACCCCACCTTCCTCACCCACACCCCCATCACCTCCTTTTATATCACTTCAGTCGGGAATGCACACAACATTCCGGCAATATCCCCTTCACTTTCACTAAACCCCCACCCATCCTTGATGCAAGCCTCACCACACGGGACCCTCAACATCAACAACCCCTCCGCCCCTGCCCCCGACTAAACAACCCTCCACATAGAACCTCAAAGAAGGAGAGATCTTGCTGCTGCCACACTTACCCTCCACTCAACCCTCTCAATTGGCGCCATCCCCTTGACCACACAGAGTTCGAGTAGGCCGTCGCCATCCTGCTCGGTCAACAACTCCAGGAAGAGCCCATCACCCACCTCATCGACCACATGGACATTTATGTCCTATGCCCTTACCTCGATGCTAAGCACCACCAATGGTGGCACAACCACCTCCCAAGGACATGACGCGAATACCACTAGCCACCCACCGCTGCTCGCCCCCTTACGTTCAAACTTATGGGGGCGAGCAGTTGGCCTAGAGAGGCGACCCTTCCTTGTGCCCTTTATCTAGGAGACCTACTATAACAAGCCTCGCGTACTCCGAATCAGCCCCGATTACCTCCCAATTTGCCAATAGTGGGCGTGGAATCTCTTCCACGAGGAGCAAAAGAAGAACCCCAAACTCAAATTCAACTTCCCCTGGTTCACTCCCTCGTCATCACACCAAGTCCTTGACCTAACTGTGATCGCAACCATTCGATTCTTCAATTTGACCATCACGATGCTAGAGTCCTTTCTTTACTGGGACCATTACTATGAAGGCGCATAAGGTCTAGCCTCCGACATCAATAAAGGGCCCACCCTCAAGCAGATCTTCAGCTACTATGAGCACATTATGTGGATGCCTGCCTAGCGCCTACAAACATTCGAAGATATGATGGAGAGCACTTTTTGGATGAGCTACAAGGTCTTCCATCGAGGCCCCCTTGTTCCAACCTTGCGTCGTGATTTCATCCGCACTTACTCGATCTACTACTGATAGATCTGGCCAGCTCTGAGGATAGAATTGCATTAGGGAGGGGATATGTTAACCACTCCGGTTAACATTACCTTTGCGTTGCTACACCTTTGTAATTTATCTTTTTGTAGCTGCACAAAGCGCTCATTGTAAAAGAGACATGGGATGATCGAACTTATGGCGTGTATAACACCGGTCATGAGGAATAGATGTAGAGCCAGAAAAACTAGGAAGACTAGTTTTGGGCCCCCAATTGTAAATGGGCGGCCAGACATTGTAATTATGAGCTCATGTATATAAATCATTTTATGGAATATGAAAAGGGACAATCCCATTTGTCTCACTTGAGCCTGCCTTCTCTCTCTCTTTCTCATTTGAGCTTGTGGTTACATGTTAGCTTGTGTACTTGCTTGCTTGCATATTGGATTATTGGTGCATGTAAGTAGGGATGGTAATGCTCTATTCTCTCCTCTTCTCTACCCTCTCTTTGCTATCTACCATGTCTCTTTTGCATGCTAGTTACATGAAGTAGAGGTTGAGCTCTCCATAGCTCCCTCCTTCTTGCTCTCTACCTAGCTATTGGATCTCTTCTTGGGTGACAAGAAGAGGTGGAGTGAGCCCCTAGTAGCGGCTTCACATCAAGGAGTTAATCCTCGTAGGATTGGCTAAGTGCAACTCTCCGGACTCAACTCTTGCATGCATTCTTCTTCTCTTCTTTCTCTTTTGTGTGCAAGGTAGCATGTTATCCTTAACAGTACTTTACACATGAGATTAAGCATTGTATAAATAATAGCCCACTTATGAGCTATCGACCATAATTTAAGTGCGCATGAACACTTATGACCTTGTATATAAGTCATTTTCGCTCATACTGCAACATACTCTCCCATTATTCAATCAAGTCTTGCTCTTGCTAATCCTCTCTCTTATCTTCTTCCCTAGTGCATGCTACTAAAGTGTGTGTGAGTGGTGTGAGTCATGGGAGTGTTATGGCTTATTCTGAGCCTCACAAAGAACTTTACCATTCTGGCATTCTATGAAATAAGCAACAACCATCATGGGGTGCTTACCTTGCTTTTCAGCTTGGGATTCTTAGCCTCTAAGCTCCAATGGTGGTTGCTAACTCCAAGCTCCCGTGTTCACAACCATCATGGGGTGCTTACCTTGCTTTTCAGCTTGGGATTCTTAGCCTCTAAGCTCCAATGTGTTGCCATATATATAGACAGTGATGTGTGTGAACACACTTAGGACCACCGGGGCACTTTTTTCCTCTTTAGGAGGTTTTTTCCCCCGGCTTGTATATACGCCCATCATTCTAGGGCTAACTTATCTTTGTACATTGACACAATCTAATACACTTTTTGTTGTGTGCATTCTTGCTTCTTCTTCTCCAAGCTTTGTGTGCTTTCCTGCAACCCTAATTCCAACAATTGGTATCAGAGCAGACATCGGCTCCCAGGGCTACACCGCCAGCACCCTCCGACTCACGTTCGCCGATTGAGGTGAGTTTTCACGAGCGCTTGCAAGTCCCTATACTCTGCAAATATAACCGTAGGGCTCTGCGTTCTCAGAAATCGCATTTGAGGTCGTTTCGGGCTCCGTTTTTGCATTTCAAGTTCTGCACAGGTGTTTTCGTCATTTTCTGCAGAAATTTCGACAGTGCAGTTTTCTGCAAAACAGGCATACGTATTCTATTGTGGCCCGTGCTACATAGCACGAGTTGTTTTCTGTTCAGTCTTTGCTTCATTTTTTTACGGGTAGCTTTTGTATCAGTTTCAGTCAGTGGCCATGGCTGATAACAACAATGATGTATTTCGCATGTTGTCTGTTGAAGACAAACTGGATGGAGACAGCAACTACCCACTTTGGGCATACATGATGTAGCATGTTTTGGTTGCAAAAGGAGTGTGAAACATTGTGCAGGGTATGGATGTACGTCCAGGTTCTGTGGATGTAGGATCTGTTGAGGATGTTGCAGGTTCTAGCAGCTCTACTGTTGTTGCTGTTTTACCCACTGTTGAACAAGCTCGTTGGGATGGTAAAGATGCGCAGGCTCATGCCTTGATTGCACTTTCTGTCAAACGTAACATCGCCCCACATATTCGTTCAGCTAAAACAGTAAAACAGGCTTGGGATATTCTAGCTGGTTTGTATGCAGGTCGTAACGAGGCAAAAATCGCTTACCTGCGTAAAGAGCTAGAATTGAAGATTATGCAGGAAGATGATGACATGAATGTTTTTCTTGCTGAGATTAAAGATCTCAAAGAACAGTTGATTTCTGCAGGTGAGATTATTCCTGATCATTCTCTTGTGCAGACTGTTCTTAATGCTTTACCTGAGACATATCAGACTTTTGCTTCCACGTGGAGACTTCTTAATGAGGACAGACCTGATGCTGTCAAGTATGATACTTTAGTCAACAAGCTCTTGCAAGAAGCGCAGTCCAGGCAAAACAGGGCCAGGCAGCGTGCAGTTGATCAAGCATTTATTGCTGCCAAGTAGAGCAGAGAAGAAGTGGTAAGGCAGCCCCTTCCACTGTTTCTTCTCCTATTAGTAGGTCTGCAACTTCTTCTCCTTTCACAGGTAGCAACAATAAGTCTAAGAAGGCTCTTGATAAAAGCAAGAAAAAGACCAGGTGCAACTATTGTAAGGCAAATGATCATGTCATTAAGAATTGCCCTAAGCTAAAGGCTAAAGAGGCAAAGAAGAAAGAGTCAAATACAGCCACAATAGCGGATGCTTCTACAAATGCAGATTCTGCAAATGTTGTGCAGGATACAGAATGGGCGTTTAGCGTGTATTGCCAGTATGACCCATCTGTACATGATGCATGTTTGGTAGTTTCTGTTGACTCTCATGTATGGTATTTTGACAGTGGTGCTACAAAGCACATTACCTCGCATCGTGATATGTTCACTTCTCTTGAGGCTGTCCCTAATGAGAATACTGTCACATGTGCCAATAATGCTTCTTACCCAGTGAAGGGCATTGGTAAAATTATGCTTACTGCTGCAAATGGTGGCGCTTTCACACTTTCAGATGCTTTGTATGTGCCAGGGATAAAAAAGAATCTATTGTCTGTCTCTGCGCTTGCTAGACTTGGATTTGTAGTCAAATTTGTGGATGACAGATGTACTGTTCATCATGATTTGACTTCTGGTGATACGATTATTGTATCTGGCATCTTGTTTCGTGGGCTGTATAGGCTCAATTCTTATGACAAGTGTGTGGAAGATTCAGCAAATGCAGTTTCTGATGAAAAGGCAGTTTCAGATGCAAAACTATGGCATGCTCATTTTGGCCATCTAAACTTTGCTAGTTTGCTGCGTTTGCAGAAATTTGATATGGTTGCTTCATTGCCCCCTCTTGAGGCACCATTGAAACATGTTTGTGAAGGCTGTATTTTGGGCAAAATGCAGCGTTTTGCGTTTCCAAAGGATGGTTCTGTGCGGGCCACTCGTAAATTGCAACTTGTACATAGTGATGTATGTGGGCCTATGCAAACTCCGTCATTTGGTAAACACTTGTACTTCGTGACTTTTATTGATGATTACTCAAGGCATGCATGGGTATATCCACTGAAGGCAAAGTCCGAAGTGTTTTTGTGCTTCAAATAGTTTTTTCTTATGGTTGAAAATGTATCCAATTGTACTGTGGGCACCCTCCGTTCTGATCGAGGGGGAGAGTACATGTCTAAAGAGTTTGATGCATTTCTGGCTAGTCGTGGGATAAAACACCAATGTACAGTGCCATATACCCCTTAGCAAAATGGTGTTGCTGAGAGAAAAAATAGGTCACTTATGGAGATGGCACGATGTATGGTCAAGAGCCAAGCTTTGCCACATGCGTTTTGGCTTGAGGCTGTCATGTGTGCTGCATATGTACTCAACAGGTGTCCCACTAAGGCCTTGCAGTCTATTACTCCATACTAAGCTTGGCATGGCAGGAAGCCTTCTATTGGTCACTTGTGTGTCTTTGGTTGCTTGGCCTATGCTTTAGTGCCTGTGCAACAACGCAGAAAATTGGATGATAAGGCTGTCAAATGCATTTTTGTTGGTTACAGTGCTGAAAGCAAGGGTTACAGATTGTATCATCCGCAGTCAAAGCATATCTTGATTAGTCGAGATGTTGTTTTTGTGGAAGATGCTGTGCAGCTCTTGTTATCATGTACCAAAGAGACAGGTGTGAGCTCACGGGATGTATTTGATACGTTGTTGCCTCTCTTTACAAGTGGAAATTCAAATGTAAGTCCTAATGAGGCAAATATTCAGCCTATGCAGATTTCAAACGACATCATAGATCAGCCTATTTTCTGATGCAGATTTACAGGATGTAATTCATGAGGATAGGGCTGAAAATGAGCAGGCTAGAGGTATACCTAAATGGCTGGTGCAAACCTTGCGTGATAGTAAGATTGATGCACCTATGACTAGTCGTACTCGTTCAGGTTTTCAGCATGCCTCTTATGCATCAGATTGTTATGCTTTGGTTGTGTCTAGTATGTGTGAAGAGGAAGAACCTCTTTCATTTGATGAGGCACAAAATTCAGAAAATTGGTTGGCTACAATGCAAAGTGAATATGATGCTATAATGAAGAATGGTACATGGTATTTGTGTGATTTGCCTATTGGTAAAAAGGCCATTGTATGTAAGTGGGTTTTTAAGTTGAAACGAAAGCCAGATGGCAGTGTTGATCGCTATAAGGCTAGACTTGTTGCAAAGGGTTATGCTCAAGAAAAGGGCATTGATTTTGATGAGACCTTTGCTCCCACTTGTCGTATGACTACCATTCGTAGCATTTGTGCATTGGCAGCTCATAATGGTTGGAATGTACATCAGTTGGACATAAAGACTGCATTCTTGAATGGAGATTTGCATGAGGAGGTGTACGTATCGCAGCCTCGTGGTTTTGTTCAAAAAGGGCAGGAAAACAAAGTGTGCAGGTTGAAAAAGGCTTTATATGGTTTAAAGCAAGCTCCACGAGCTTGGTATGAAAAGATACATGCATATTTGACTGCACATGGTTTTCAGAATAGTCCAACAGAAAGCACTTTGTATGTTAAACGTGTGGATGATGTACATCTAATCATTGCTCTCTATGTCGATGACATGCTGCTCACAAGACCAAATGAGAGTCATATTGCTGATTTTAAGGCTGACTTGAATGCCTCTTTTGAGATGTCAGATTTGGGGCATTTGCATCATTATTTGGGGATACAATTTAAGCAGTGTGATGGAGGTATTGCTTTGTGTCAGACAAAGTATATTGAGACATTGTTGCGGAGATTTGGCCTTGAAGACTGCAAGCCTATTGCTACTCCAATGGAGACAGGTTTGAAGTTGAGTCTTCATGATGCTGGAGATCACTTTGATGTCACACTCTATCAGACAGCTGTTGGTTGCCTCATTTATGTATGCATTACGAGGCCGGACATTCAGTTTGCAGTCTCACAGGTGAGCAGGTTTATGCATAGCCCAGGGTCTCAGCATTGGAAGGTAGTTAAACGCATCTTTCGCTACTTGAGTGGCACCATACATCTTGGGTTGTTTTATCCCAAGGGGGGATCGTTGCCGCCAAATTTACATGCTTTTTCGGACTCAGATTGGGCTGGTTGCTATGACACAAGAGTGTCCACAAGTGGTTTTTGTTTCATGCTCGGTAGCTCATGCATATCTTGGTTGAGCAAGAAGCAACCTACTGTGGCCACTTCTAGTTGTGAAGCTGAGTACAGGGCAGCTTTCACAGCTACGGTTGAGTGTGTGTGGCTCAGACGGCTTATGCTGACTTGGGTGTTGGACAGGAGTCTGCCACCTCTATCTTCACTGACAGTCAAAGTGCATTGGCAGTTGCGAGAAACCCAGTTTTTCATGCTCGCACAAAGCACATTGAGGTGCATTATCAATATGTCAGGGAAAGACTCTCAGCAGGAGAGATCAGCTTGGCCTATGTGCCAACACAGGACAACCTCGCCGATCTTTTCACAAAGGCACTTCCTCGTGAGAAGTTTGAAGCTTTCCGCAAAGCTTTGGGCTTGCTCCCCTTTGTGGATTGATCTACTTCGGGCATGGCACTCCCCTATACATGAGTGCCAGCTCTCGTTCACACCATCACTCCCAGGGGGGTTTGTTGCCATATATATAGGCAGTGATGTGTGTGAAAACACTTAGGACCGTCGGGGCACTTTTTTCCTCTTTAGGAGGTTTTCCCCCCGGCTTGTATATACGCCCATCATTCTAGGGCTAACTTATCTTTGTACATTGACACAATCTATACACTTTGTGTTGTGTGCATTCTTGCTTCTTCTTCTCCAAGCATTGTGTGCTTTCCTGCAACCCTAATTCCAACACAATGGTGGTTGCTAACTCCAAGCTCCCGTGTTCTCCTTCTTATTACAAGAAGATGCTTCACCACCCTACAAGTACTAGGAAAAGATTGATGCACCATTGCTCCCTTCTTTCTCTAAGAGCACGAGAGAGAGAGAGAGAGAGAGAGAGAGAGAGAGAGAGAGAGAGAGAGATTCAACACACAAATCGAGTGTCTATATAGACTAAGGACGGATTCTCAATATGCAAATTGGACTGCATGATGAAAACATGATGGAAAGAAGATGTTTTATCCTTGTCCATTAATTAATAGGTCATGTGTAGTATTAGAGCACGAGAGAGAGAGAGAGATAGAGAGATTCAACACACAAATCGAGTGTCTATATAGACTAAGGACGGATTCTCAATATGCAAATTGGACTGCATGATGAAAACATGATGGAAAGAAGATGTTTTATCCTTGTCCATTAATTAATAGGTCATGTGTAGTATTAGAATCCCATAATGGCACTAGGGTATGCCCAATAATATATGCCTTAGACTTGTTTATTTTGTAGAGCTTAGAGGATAACTATACTTATTTATTTTGTAACTAAACTTAGGTATATAAGTGAGCTTTAGGCATAGGACACCCATCACAAATCTTATCCACATGTACGTAAGTTAATTTCTCTACTTACACATCTAAAAACTTTGTGATGTTTTCTAGTTCCCCTCTTGTTTATATCGTTTTATATCTCTTCATTGAAAAGTGTGAAACAATGGAGACCATAAAGGTTATAAAATCTTAAAGGCTGGCTAGATTATGTAAGAAGATAGGGACGAGTAGCTCTTGGGTAGTATATAACACCTATGACAACTATGCATCCTATTTCAAATCATTGATTGTGAGATCTATCTTCACATTATGTTGCTCCTTCTTTCACGGTATGTACAACCTCATCTAAGTGTCTTTCCCAGATTGCCGTCTAAGCTCCCTCACCAAAGTACATGGATAGTTGCAATGGTAATCCCCATCTTTCTATCTTGGTGAATCTCGGTCTTTGTGAAGATCATGTTGTTTATGTTAACACACACATTGTAATTTCTTACAAAATTAGCTAATGAAACTTCACAATAGAGAGATACAACCATTTGTGACTATGCAAAATTTACCATTTTTAGAGTATGAAATTCTTGAATGATGGCTTTGCCATTGTGAAGAACTTCTAACTCGCTCTATTGTCATGTTGCTCCTACTACCTTGCCCAAGTTTAGGGACAACTTTGATGGAATACTGAAAAAGCCTACTTGGGGAGGACAAAAAAGAACAATCTATCACTCCTAAAAACAAAGTCACAAAAAACACCAGTATATTAACATCGCATACCTTTATTTCACTTTTTATGCTAATCTACCACGTGTGTTCAATGCTCAACATTTTCTAAACTAGATCATCAAACTTATAATCTCAAAATTTTGAAGGTATTTCTAAAAAACGTGCAAATCCTAGAGCTAAAATTAATTATGATATCTTAAAATTTATAGAATTTTTAGAATCGAGAAAATTTAATCATCAGGTAAAAATGAAAGTGTTGGAGGTCCATTGTACAAGGTAAAGGGGCTAGTATTATGGGACCATGATTTTTACTCAAAAGCTCGTTTAGACACCTAGTGAATCTATGTTTGTTTTACATCTTTAGCTATCATAGAAGATAGCCTGAGTTATGAGAAAAATCTGGATGTTTGGTAAGTATTTTAAGAGGACAAGGGAGAAGGCATGCTAGAGAAAAACATTTTTCCTAGCCAATGAAAAAAAAAAGACAAGTTAGAGTACAACCACTTTTCCCTATTCAAAATCGCATTATTAATTGGTTTTTATAACTAAAAACCTATAAATTTTATCAATTTTTGTAAAGACAAGAGTAAATACAATTGGTTTTTTTTTTAATCAGTGCAAAATACGCTAAAGGATGGTTTTTTTCTAGTAGTGGAGAAGGGTTGCGTTTTGAAAAACTAGCCCATTATCCAAAAATCAGACTTTGACACAAACAAATGGCAAAATTTTCTCAAAAAAGTTATCTTTTTAGGGGGTGTGATAGTTCCTAGTACTAGTACTCAACACGTGCGTTGTTGCAGTATATGTAAAAGATATTAAGAAGAATGGAAGCCGGAATACAAAGGGTCAAATCGAAGGGGATTTTTCCTCTTATTTTTTTAGAAATCCAGGATTTCTTTTTATCTCCTGAATACAAAGGGTCAAATTGAAGGGATTTATTCCTCTTATTTTTTAGAAATCTACGATTTTATTTTTTCTCTCCTCTCCTTGTGGCTTGGTTGTCCATGGTTCATATGTAATAGATGACTAGTACTCAACCCACGCGTTGCTGTGGTATGTAAAAGACATTAAGAAGTGAAACGCAAGAATCGGAATATAAAGGGTCAATCGAAGGCCTCTTATTTTTTAGAAATCAAAGATTTCTTTTCTCTCTCCTCTCCTCATGCCTCGGCTGTCCATGGTTATTATGTAACTAGTACTGAGCTCGTGTGCTGCTGTGGTATGTAAAAGACATTAAATTAAAAAGCAAAACGCAAGAACGGAAGCCGGAATATAAAGGGTCATTTTTCCTCAAAAATCCGAGATTTCTTCTTTTTTCTCTCTCCTCTCTCCTTGTGCCTTGGTTGTCCATGGTTAATATATGTAATAGATAGATCTAGAGTTTAGGGTTTTGTATTGTCCATGGTTAATATATGTAATAGATAGATCTAGGGAGGGTTAGGGTGTTGAGAGGGTCAAATTGAAGGGATTTTTCATATGTAATAGATGATAAATCTAGGGTTAGGGTGTTTAGGGTTTTGTATGGTTTTATATAAGTCCCGTCGTTGCATTCAAGTTATTCAAGCTTCTTCATTTGCTGGCTGTCGGCGGCACTCTCTATTCGCCTTCACGCCCGTTCCCTAGAAGCGAGATGAAATCTTCGCTATGCCGCCAAGCTACCTCTGCTTTGCCGCGGTACACGAGGTGTGGACATCACTGCCCCCTCCAGGTCTGCTACTACTCTGTCCAGCCCTCTGTAATCAAGTACTGTGTGCCTTTCTCTGTACCTGTGTGCTTTTTGTGCTCCGCCACAAGTCAAAGACTTCACAGCTCATGTTGCTTGTTGCTGTGAAGTTCAAAGTTTGTGCTAAATTATCTCACGGGACACGCCTGTTCCTCACTGGAGGTGCTTGTGTCGGCACTTCTCAGATCGGCGCTCCCTAACATGATTCCTGAAGGGCACACAGTGGAAACCCTTGCTAGGGTTCTGTTCTTTCCTGTTCCTGGAGGTGCTTGTGTCGGCACTTCTGAGATCGGTGCTCCCTAACATGATTTCTGAAGGGCACACGGTGGAAACCCTTGCTAGGGTTCAGTTCTTTCCTGTTAGTGGTTGCAACGGCTGAGGTGATTTAAGTGTTTTCACAATATTATCATATAATGCTATAAAACCCCCTTGCATACAAAAGTGTTTTCACAAACTTTACTATCGTAAAATGCTATAAAACCCCCTTGAGCTTGAGTGCATACAAAATAATTAGATTAGAATGAAATAAATCAGTTAGATAAAAGAGATGCCAAAACGAGTAGGAAAAAGAAAATGTATGTCCATGGAAAAAAAACCTCGCTTTGGTGGTTTAAGTGTGTTCACAAACATTACTACCTTATAATGATAAAAAACCCCTTTGAGTGAAGACACTCATATACATAGTATGGTCAATAAAACTTTGAAAGGTAATTTGTCCAATGCTTTATGAAAAACTTTAACTTTTAATGAGAATCTTTTTAAATCAATCTGTCGTATCCTTAAGAAAGCATGAAAAAGTGGTGATGTACCTCAATGTGTGTAGTGCAAGCATAAAACAAGGGGTCCTTGCAATTGCTAATATGCTTAGGTTGTCAATTAAACTTGTAGCATTGGATAATTCTTAACACCCAAATCAACTATAACATGGATGAGCTGTACACACTTTATTGAAGCTATGTACTCAACTTCACAATTGATGTGGCCAATGTAGAATGTGCATGAACCATCAAGGTGAAAACAAAACTTGCTAGTGGAGACACTTGTGTGTCATAACATGTTTAAGTTGAATTATTGGAAGCATACAATTGTGACACTCTTGAAAAAATAAATCAATATTTGAAGTGTCTTTTAATGCAGAATTGCTTTGCCAATGCTTAGGAACTCGTCTATCAGTAAATATACTCAATTGTGAGATTGTATGTTGTATATGTGGCTTTTTGTTGTGCACCTAAAGGGATTCAAAAGTTTTTGGCACAAATAAAGAAGTGTTATTATCTCAAAATTAAGTTTCTAAAATACTTTGCATAAATATTTAGATTGATAAATAATGCCATCATTGCATTGTATAAATCATATTCTCAAAAAGAAATGCAAGGATCCGAAACCTTATCTAAAACTATGAATATAAATAAATTCAAAGACTCAAATCTAATCTATATAAGGTTTTATGAGTAGCATTTATCAATGTATAGAACTATGACCAAAAAAGTGCATTTACTCATATTCACATATAAAGTACTCTTTGTTAAATTATTGTAAAAATCATTTGTAATCAAGTATACATGAGTTATTTCATGCTTCAAGACTTCTTCAAGGCCATAACAATCTTTTTCAACTTGCATACTCTATACTTTTCTCCTTTCACAACAAAACCAAGAAGTTGTGATACATCTTCACATGTAAATCAATATCCAAGAATGTAAATTCTTTCTTCCTTGTTCTTGTTGCAGATATTATAGCCACTTTGTGAAGAAGCTTTACCTTTGCCTTTCTCATTGGCAACAAAAGCTTGTTCTTATTCACACAAAAAATTTATTTTGCTTAGATAACTCTTCTTACAAGAGTATTGAAACTTGCTTATTAATTGTAAGGGTTTTTGGATTTTTCTTCATCGTAAGTCTAAGGGTAGAGGTAAAACTTTGATAGGAATTTTGTAATGCATTGAGAAATGTGGGTATGAATGTAACGTCAGGATATATCGCATCCAGACTATTAAATTGTTCCTTAAAATCTCTCATCTTGGTCAAGAGTCTGTTCATTGAGTCTTCCTCATTCATTTGTGCATATTAGACTTTAACTGTTTACGAAGATATGCAATACTTGTTTCATTGTGCACCTCGTATATTGTAGCAAGTGCACATTCCATGTTTGTTTTGAAGTCTTAAAACATCTCTTCCATCCTATGTCGTTTGAGCAACAGTGAGAGGTACTAGTGGTACATATGTAGGAGCCATATTTGAAATTCTACTTCTGACGTATGTGCAGTACTCGGTTGCACTAGTAGTTGCGAAACAAGACAAGGTTCACTATCACTGATCACATTACAAAGTAGTTCAGCTACCAGTACATGCCTCATCATAAAAAAAACACAATGGGTAGTTAGTCCTCTCAAGTTTATCCTTAGTAGAAAACATTTTGAATACATCACTATTGTACTCAACACATTGCAAGTACTCAGTATTTGCTAAATGCAATCTTGGATGGTTGCTAATTGATTAAATCACTTGCGGAGTGTATTTAAAATAACATATAGTAGAGACTAGAGTGTTATTGGCGAAGTATGATGGTTAAAGACGTAGATGCTACTGCATAACAAATCTTTGTTACTGCATAGCTCAAACATTCAAAATCGAGTAAAAACAATCCAAAATGGCTCCTCTCCTAGAACAATTTCAAAAATCTTGATCGCTCAAAATGTGCTCGAATTGGATCACGAATCTTGAAAACATTATTTACTTTGTATACAACACTATAGTATATACCTTCTTCTCTTAGGAGGGTATCTCAATCAGAGATTGGTTGTCAATTAAATTCGAATTGGGTCAAGAATCTTGAAAAAACTATAGTATATACAACATTATAGTATATACCTTCTTCTCTTAGGAGGGTATCTCAATCAGAGATTGGTTGTCAATTAAATTCAAATTGGGTCACGAATCTCGAAAACATTATTTACTTCGTATACAATACTATAGTATATACCTTCTTCTCTTAGGAGGGTATCTCTATTATGTTGGTTGTCAATTAAATTCGTAGCGTTGGATAATTGTCTTAACACCCAAATCAATTGTAAAATGGATGAGCTATACACACTTAATTGAAGCTATTAAAGTTATTGTGTACTCAACTTCACAATTGAAGTGGCCAATATAGAATGTACATGAATCGTGAAGGTGAAAACAAAACTCACTAGTAGGGACACTTGTGTGTCATATGTTATAATTTGAATTATTGAAAGCATGCAATTGTGATACTCTTGAAAAAATAATTCAATATTTGAAGTGCTTTATAAAGCATAAATGTTTGACAATGCTTAGGATCTCGTCTATGCGTAAATGTACTCAATTGTGAGATTGTATGTTGTATATGTGGCTTTTTGTTGCACACCTAAAGGGATTCAACAGCTTCTTGCACAAATAAAGTAGTGTTATTGCCTCAAAATTAAGTCTCTAAAATAGTTTGTATAAATATTTAGATTGATAAATAATGTCATCATTGCATTGTGTAAATCATATTCCCAAAAAGAAATGCAAGGGTCTCAAACCTGATCTAAAACTATGACTATAAATAAATTCAAAGACTCAAATCTAATCTGTATTGGGTTTCATGAGTAGCATTCAATAATAAGTTTTATCTCTATCCTTAGATTCACGTGATGAAGAAAAATCCAAAAACCCTTACAATTAATGAGCAAGTTTCAGTACTCTTGTAAGAAGAGTAATCCAAACAAAACAGATTTGTTATGTGAGTTAGAGAACAAGCTTTTGTTGCTAGTGAGAAAGGCAAAGGTAAAGCTTCTTTGCAAAGTGGCTATAACATCTGCACCAAGAACAAGGAAGAAAGAATTTACATTCTTGAATATTGATTTGCATGTGGAGACGTATGTATCACAACCTCTTGGTTTTGTTGTGAAAGGAGAAGAGTATAGAGTATGCAAGTTTAAAAAATTTCTTATAGCCTTGAAGGAGTCTTGAAACATGAAATAATTCATGTATACTTGATTACAAATGATTTTTGCAATAATTTAACAAAGAGTACTTTGTATGTGAATATAAGTAAATGCACTTTTTTGGTCATAGTTCCGTCAGGATATATCTTATCCAGACTATTAAACCGTTCCTTAAAATCTTTCATCTTGGTCAAGAAGCTGTCCATTGAGTCTCCCTCATTCATTTGCGTAGATTAGACTTCAACTGTTTACCAAGATATGCAACACTTGTTTCATTGTGCACCTCGTATATTGTAACAAGTGCACATCCCATGTTTGTTTTGAAGTCTTAAAGCATCTCTTCCATCCTATGTCGTTTGAGCAACAGTGAGAGGTACTAGTGGTGCATATGGAGGAGCCACTCAGTTGTACTAGTAGTTACAAAACAAGACAAAGTTCACTATCATTGATCACATTACAAAGGAGTTGAGCTACCAGTACATGCCTTATCATTAAAAAAACACAATGAGTAGTTAGTCTCCTTAAGTTTGTCCTTAGTAGAAAACATTTTGAATATATCATTAGTGTACTCAACACATTGCAAGTACTCAGTATTTGTTAAATGCAATCTTGGATGGTTGCTAATTGATTGAATCACTTACGGAGTGTATAAAAAATAACACAGAGTAGAGACTAGAGTGTTATTGGCGAAGTATGATGGTCAATGATATTGAAGACGTCGATGCTGCTGCATAACAAATCTTTGTTACTGCATAGCTCAAACATCCAAAATCGAGTATAACCAATCCAAAATGGCTCCTCTCCTAGAACATTTTCCAAAATCTTGACCGCTCAAAATGTGCTCGAACTGGGTCACGAATCTCGAAAACATTATTTACTTCGTATACAACACTATAGTATATATCTTCTTCTCTTAGGAGGGTATCTCAATCAGAGACAGAAAAAACAAGGTAATAAAGAGGGTGGCAGACTACTAGATCAAATGTAAAGGAAGCTAGCTTTGATTCCAATTGTTGGAATTAGGATTGAGAATGTAAAGGAAGCTAGCTTTGATACCAAATGAACACACACAAGATAGAGAAGCTTGAGAGCACACAAACTCACTAGATTAGAATAAAACAAATGTGTGCCAGATACAAAAGTTAAGTTCACACCCAAAATGAGTAGAAAAGAGGGTGTACATACGCACGGGAAAAAAACCTCCTATTGAGGGGAAAAGTGCCTCAATGGTTCTAAGAGTGTTCACATACATCACTACCATATATAATGCTACAAGAGTTGAGCAAGTGTTGCGATAAGATGGTGTTACCTAAGGCAATTGAACTTAAGGAGTAATCAAAGTAGCTATTAGGACACAATTTCATCAAGCCTAGTGTATTCTCATGGGGTGTATCAATTCTCTTTCAAATGAAGAAGGACGAAACTCTAAGATTGTGTATTGACTATAGAGGATTGAATCAGCTCACTATCAAGAAGATTAATAAACTCTAGGATCGATTACATGGTGTGCATAGATGTTTTTCCAAAATTAATTTAAAATGTGGGTATTATTTGATCTGGATCAAAGAACAAGATAATCCAAAGACAACATTCAATATTAGATATGGGCACTATGAATTTATAGTCATCCCTTTTGATTGGCCAATGTGTGAGAATGTCAACAAAAACAGATACAACAAGAGATTACACTAGACAAAGCAATAGAGAGAATGGAGAAAATTTTAAAATTTTGATTATACTAAACAAGAGATAGGAACAATGTGATGGTGCTGTCCCCACTCGTGCGCTCTAGTGTAGAGCTTAGATGGTGATCTAAATAGACTCTGGATGGAGGGCATACTGAGAGTATAGGGAATATCTGCTCACAAGCATTGGATACCTTTGTCTATGCCAACTATATCCATTTATAGTGCTACAGGTAGTACAATGGATGCGTCCAAGGACGTGGGCTATGCTGCATTGACGCAGCTCATCGCCTGCGTATTCATAACGCGTTCCCACTAACCACCATCCACTAATGATGAACTTGGTTCCCGAGGAAATATTCCCTATATCATTTTGTGGCCCAGTTAACGTTCGTATTCCTAGTCATCTCCTAATCATCAACGATCGCAATTACGAGCCCTTCCAACATCAAAACTGGG
Source organism: Cibotium barometz (assembly GCF_041138505.1). Classification (NCBI taxonomy): domain Eukaryota; kingdom Viridiplantae; phylum Streptophyta; class Polypodiopsida; order Cyatheales; family Cibotiaceae; genus Cibotium; species Cibotium barometz. The sequence continues at coordinate 35,994,007 of NC_141106.1, forward strand.
GTTCCCACTAAAGATATGTGCACCAATCAATGGCTTCTCATAATGGGGGCCGTACAAATGTGCACCACACATCAGTGTGGTACATCTGAGAGGCGAGCGTTGAACATATACAACACAATGCTCGTGCAACTTTCAATTGTCTTATGCAAGAAATGTTTACACAACATTTGGATGATTTTGTTTGAGTATTCTTTGATAGTATCTTAGTTTACTTTAGGAATGGAGCTCATCAGAAAAAGCATGTCCAAAAAGCTTTAGATATCTGAAGAAAGCAAAAACTCTTTGTTAGGAAAAGTAATTGAATCGCGTGTATCATTATACTGCCTTTGCCAATTTCCATGACCTCTTTGACTCCCCTTGCCTCTGAATTGGCCTCTTCCACTTGCGTATTATTGTGGTTGTTGTTGTGAATTCTGGGACCGTTGTTGCTGCTACTGGCCATAATTCTGATTACCTGTTCGGCCACCTCCTTGACTGCATCCACGACGTCCTCTACCTCGTCCTCTTCCTGAACTTGTGTAGAAGGCCTGTTGCTCTGAGAACTGTTTTTGTTTTGTGAAGACTGTTGGTCTTCACCCAAGCTCTTCTCTTCTATAATCAACATAGACACCAAATCTGTAAAATTGGGAATGTTTTCTCGAGTTTGAATAGACGTCTTGAACGCCTTGTAATGTGGCCCAAGACCACGTAGACAGACTTCCACCTTATCATCATCATCTACTGAAACACCAATAGATGCGGATTCCACAATACCCTCTATCTTCAATGCATAGTCATTCACAGACATACTCTTTTTCTCCACAGTATGAAGTTCATTCTTCAACTGTATCTTTCGTGCCTTGGTATTTGTTTCATAGAGTTTTACCAAGGTGTCCCACGCCTCCTTGGGGGACTTGGTATCCTGTATGTGCCCAATCATGATGTCCTGTATACTAATAGAGAGCCAATACATAACTTTTCTCGCTCCTTGGTTCCAATCCTTGAACTCTTTCACATCTGTAGTAGTCGGATTGATCTCCGGTATCCCCGGTGCCTCTTCATGCAGCTCACCTTCTATGTAGTCCTAATAACCCATTCCCATCAAGAAATTCCTCGACCTGAACCTCCAAGCATGGAAGTTGTTCTTGTCAAGCTTCTCAGCAACAATCTGGTTTATGCCATCATTTGACATCTTGCTAGACACACAAATTTATCAGAAACAACACTCTGGTCTGTCCTGCACAAACTGCTGTATTTTCTATAGCGGTACTATAGTACACTCAACCAGTGACCTCAATGTGCATACATACACCCAATGGAAACTGTTGACCTCCTTGCAGCACACACAGTGTCTGCACAGCCAATCTGTCTTCCTGTAGTTCTTAAAACAGAGTTCTGTAGAGAATCGAATGGCTTACCCGTAATGCTCAAAATCACCTGCTTTCTAAAAAACGGAGGTCCTGATGCGCCCGAAACGCGTTTTCGGCCTAAAAAATTATCCAATTGTCCAAAAGGACAATATAGTTGCCCTATAGCTTTACTCCCACGAAGAAAGCTTCTCAATCAGAGATCGTTTGCCGGTGCCTCCCGTAGAGCTTCCGACAAGGGTGTAGTCACCAACACAAATAGGGAAGAGTAGTTGAAGCTCTTACCCTCGTACCGCCTCTTGCTTGTAGCTCAGCCCTTAGCATGAACCAGGCTTTGATACCATGAAAAGATGCAGGGGAGAAGAGAGCTTGAGCTCTTGCAAGCACACACACTCACAAAACCCTAAAAAGAACACACAAGGTGAGAGGCTGAAAATCTTCTTCTTCTTCACACAACACTCAACACACCATATACAAAGATAAGAGTACACACAATATGAAAGGTGCTCAACCAAATACATACTAGGGTTCTCTATAGTGTGAACCCAACTAAATGAGCTGGCGCTATAACTATGCCAGTCTCTAGAATGGCTGTCACAACACACAGCCTGTCATCCCACTAGCCGCATATCACCAATGATCTCACCAACCATGCCAGTGGTGTAAGTGTGGGACCTATCAGTGTCCACCGCCTCACTAGATGATCTCGATATCTCAACAGCATTGGTCATGGCATAACCTCATATACAAAGGTTTCCCATGTGGTGGTGAAAGAAGTTTTATGTTGGTCCTTAGCAGGCAAAATGGTGGATACTTAGTTGTATCCTGAGAATCCATCTAAAAAACTATAGGATTCTATGCCTACCACCCTTTCCAAAATGTTCTCTATGTATGACAATGGGTAATGATCTCTACAGGTTGGCACATTCACATTCTTCAAGTCAACACACACACAAAGCTTCTTGTTTTTCTTGGGTACAATCATAAGTGGTGATACCCAATCCGTGTGCTCAATTTTGTAAATGAAATCTAGTGAATGAGTTTATCAATTTTCTCTTTTATAATTGCTAAATATTTGGGATTCATTTGGTAGGGATGCTACTTGATTGTGGCCTTGAACCTTCTATGATAGGGATGGTGTGCTGTATCACTTTTGGTGGCACTTCCTTCATGTCTTTATAGCTCCAAGAAAAGTAGTCCCTGAACTCTTTTAAAAGTGTTATCAATGCTTCTTCCTCCTATAGGGTTAGGTATGTGTGGCAATGAAGACCAGTTTGAAGGATTTAAAATGGCTTGGAACTTTTCACAAATTTGGCTCCTCGTCATTCTCCTCTTTTCCCGTGCAAAAGCTCTTTTTACTTCAACTAAAGCATTGTTTTGCTTCTTTCTTACCGATATTGTGAGCTTAGGATAGTCTTGGCTCACTTTTGGCTCTTGTGGTGTTTGTAACATTACCCAGCTTAACTTATCTCCCCAATTCTTAGAAAATTCCTCATGAATTTTAGTGGCTTTGATGTATCTTAACCATTATGCATCTGTGGGTCCTTGTCTAAGAACCTCACTACTCGGCAACATTTCTTCTTCAACCATTGTTGGAATTTCAACCTTACAAGCGACTGAGATTGAGGGTTCTTTCTCGTCTCATTACGTTCAGACTCCTGCTCTTTTGAAAAGCTCTCCCATGACTGGTTCATCACTTAGGATTTCATCATGCGTGATATTGGCATCTCGCCTTCCACACATCAGCAGGTTACACAAACTTCGTCATAGTTTTTCACATGATGTCCTATTGTAGCCAATATATGCATCCAATTCTTGCAAAAACCATCATTCAAAAGAGGAGCATACAAGTGTTGCCTTCCTCTATGATGGTTCTAGTTGTTCATGGGTTGCACATGCACCAAGGTGGTTCTGTCTATAGTTTTTGAGTCATTTCCAAACAACCCCCTATCCGCGGGATATGTCTTCCAAGTTTGCATGTCTACTTTCAGGATTTGTGAATCCTTTCATAGGTAAATGTGATATGTGGCCCAATCGTGTACTAGCTTGGCACTTCATAAAAGGTCTTCTAAGAATCACATCATACAAATCCACATGTCTCATAAAATGCATGACCGTGACATTATGGCAGTAGTGGAAAGAGAAGACTTCCATCTTCGAATTCTATAGAACTCCCATGGGTCATGACATGGTACCGTCATCCATCTTTACGATGAGGTTTGTTTTCTAACATTAATTCTTTTATAGCTCCCCTTCCTAAAATACAAGAAAGCCTAAATTGGATACTCACACACAGATGGGTAGAGGCTTGGGACACCCACTAACGCCTACTAATCCATAATAGTAAATCATATCATCCTTATGGTATTCGTCGATGACTTTTTTTAATCTCATTTATGCACACTTACAAAACTTATTAAAACAACATTAGTCTATGACTTTGAGCAAGTGCACATTGAGTATCCCTCATTCCTTGAGGAAGAAGATTTGCATGCCCTGCATGATTTCTTTATCACAAAGAAGCCACCGCCAGCTTCCAATGATGGGAATAGGGATAAAAGGGACGACAAAGGGGACAACACCTATCTGGTGTTTATTCCAATAACCTCTTACTCATCTACCATTTATGATAACAAAAATAAGGATGATACTAACACACCATATACTACTAACACACCATATACTACTAAGATTCCTCACTTCTTCCTTTGATTTCCTCACTAACACTCTCGTTCCCGCAAGGACCACTTAATGGCTAGCCAGAGGCCAAGGTCAACACTATATGCAGGGGGATTTTTTTTTTTGTGAGCATAAACCCAAATGGTGAGAAATTTTTTAATAATGGGGGGCTCTCGGTATATTATCTCTCTACTTAGCAACTTCTCTATTATGTCTATCTCTTAGTCTCTCTGTTTCTGCTTCTCTCTCTTTCTCTCTCTTTCTCTTTCTCTCTCTTTCTCTTTCTCTTTCTCTTTCTCTGTCTCTCTCCTTCTGCCTCTCTTTTATCTCTGTCTCTCTCTTTTTCTATCTTTTTATCTGTCTCTCTCTATTGCACACTTGTCTCTCTCTATTGCACACTTGTCTCTCTATTGCACACTTCTCTCTCTCTCTCTCTCTCTCTCTCTCTCTCTCTCTCTCTCTCTCTCTCTCTCTCTCTCTCTCTCTCTCTCTTATCTCTCAGTCTCTCTCTTTCTGCCTCCTTCTCTCTATTTTTGTCTCTCTTATCTATCTCTCTCAATCTCTGTCAATAGCAAAATAAATTTACTCCAATAAAATAATACATCGTAATAAAATGATACAAGCTCAAATAAACATTACTCCATTGAAATTGTTCCAATAAAATGAAACCCCAAAACATTTTTGCACATCCCATACATCTCCGAAGTTAAATTAGGAACATGAGTTGTCGCACCAATTCAGGGTAGGTTTGTTCTCTGCATAGACATTTGGATACCAATTTAGGGTAGGTTCGTTCTCTGCATAGACATCTCATGAGGTTCGTTCTCTACATAGACATTTGGATACCTCCCTTTCTATCAAAATTGGTTGGTGAATAAACATATTTTCATTTTGGCTCAATTCCATGACTCTCATGTACACAAAGTACAAGTGCTTACATGCCAAGTAGGGTTTTTGCTGGTTAACCCTTCCCAAAAAATTTGGACATGAGCATGATGGATGCATTTTGATATGCACATCATAACTTCCCACACGAGAACCTTCTCCAAAAGTCTCAATGAGCCTCATGTTGTTGGAAGACTGAAACACCTACGCTTGTGTAACTTGTGCATTTATGTCTAGTGCTTTCTTAATCCTTTTTGCAGCTTCTTCTGAAATGGATGTTCTGTAATCTTGTGTGGCGACGACCATCTCGTGACATATCATTTTTTAATGTGTTTGTCTCTCCTCTTGACACTTCTGGTTGACTTGAGCTCAATAGAGTTTGTTGCTCCCTTTCTAATGGCTTACTCTGTAAGTTATACCCTGCAAGCACCAATACATTTACCTCCTCAACTGTCAGATTTGTGCCTTCATCCACTAGCCATATAGTAGGCACATAGGGGATGTTCAATGTTCTTGTCCAGAGCCCATATAGTAGGCACATAGGGGATGTTCAATGTTCTTGTCTAGAGCCCATGTATGCATGATGTCATTATTGCAAAACCATATCATTTGACTAGTTTTCCCATAATCATGGGACCTTGTTGAAAAAGAAGATGGTGCAAGTACTCCTTTTACACATCTTACAATCATGCAACCACACTTAATACTACCTATATAACCCAAACACTTTACTCTGCTGCCCTTTGGAGTTCTCCTAATTGCCCACTCTTTAGACATGTACTCCCCCCCCTCGATCAGAACGAAGGGTGCCCACAGTACAATTGGATACATTTTCAACCATAAGCAAAAATTGTTTGAAGCACAAAAACACTTCGGACTTTGCCTTTAGTGGATATACCCATGCATGCCTTGAGTAATCATCAATGAAAGTCACGAAGTACAAGTGTTTACCAAATGATAGAGTTTGCATAGGCCCACATACATCACTATGTACAAGTTGCAATTTGCGAGTGGCCCACACAAAACCATCCTTTGGAAACACAGAATGCTGGATTTTGCCCAAAATACAGCCTTCACAAACATGTTTGAATGGTGCCTCAAGAGGGGGCAATGAAGTAACCATATCAAATTTCTGCAAACACAGCAAACTAGCAAAGTTCAGATGACCAAAACGAGCATGCCATAGTTTTGCATCTGAAACTGCCTTTTCATCAGAAATTGCATTTACCGAATCTTCCACACACTTGGCATAAGAATTGCGCCTATACAGCCCATGAAACAAGGTGCCAGATGCAATAATCATATCACCAGAAGTCAAATCATGAACAGTACATCTGTCATCCACAAATTTGACTACAAGTCCAAGTCTAGCAAGCACAGAGACATACAATAGATTCTTCTTTATCCCTGGCACATACAAAGCATCTGAAAGTGTGAAAGCGCTGCCATTTGCAGAGCAGGAAGCATAATTTTACCAATGCCCTTCACTGGGTAAGAAGCATTATTAGCACATGTGACAGTATTCCCATTAGAGACAACCTCAAGACAAGTGACATATCACGATGCGAGGTAATGTGCTTTGTAGCACCACTGTCAAAATACCATACATCAGAGTCAATAGAAACTGCCAGACATGCATCATGTACAGATGGGTCATACTGGCAATACACGCTAAACGCCCATTCTGTATCCTACACAACATTTGCAGAATCTGCATTTGTAGAAGCATCCGCTATTGTGGTTGCATTTGATTCTTTCTTCTTTGCCTCTTTAGCCTTTAGCTTAGGGCAATTCTTAATGACATGATCAGTTGCCTTACAATAGTTGCACCTGATCTTTTTTGTGCCTTTATCAAGAGCCTTCTCAGACCTATTGTTGCTACCTGTTGGAAGGAGAAGAAGTTGCAGACCTACTAATAGGAGAAGAAACATTGGAAGGGACTGCCTTACCACTTCCTGGGCAGTAACAACAAATGCCTGATCAACTGCATGCTGCCTAGCCCTATTTAGACTACGCTTCTTGCAAGAGCTTGTTGACTAAAGTATCATACTTAACAACATCAGGTCTGTCCTCAATAACAAGTCTCCACGTGGAAGAAAAAGTTCTGATATGACTCAGGTAAAGCATCAAGAACAGTCTACACAAGAGAATGATGAGGAATAATCTCACCTGCAGAAATCAATTATTCCTTGAGATCTTTAATCTCAGCAAGAAAAACATTCATGTCATCATCTTCCCGCATAATCTTCGATTCTAGCTCTTTACGTAGGTAAGAGATTTTTGCCTCGTTACGACCTACATACAAACCAGCTAGAATATCCCAAGCCTGTTTTGCTGTTTTAGCTGAATGAATATATGGAGTGATGTTACGTTTGACAGGAAGTGCAATCAAGGCATGAGCCTGCGCATCTTTACCATCCCGACGAGCTTGTTCAGTAGTGGGTAAAACGGCAGCAACAGTAGAGTTGCTAGAACCTGCAACATCCTCAACAGATCCTACATCCACAGAACCTAGACGTACATCCATACCCTGCACAATGTTCCACACTCCTTTTGCAACCAAAACACGCTACATCATGTATGCCCAAAGTGGGTAGTTACTGTCTCCATCCAATTTGTCTCATCAGCAGAGACAACATGCGAAATACATCATTGCTGTTATCAGCCATGGCCACTGACTGAAACTGATGCAAAAGCTACCTGTAATGAAGCAAAGACTGAACAGTAAAAGCTACCTGTAATGAAGCAAAGACTGAACAATAAAAATATAAAAAATCTGTCTATGTTTCTCGTAAGGTTGAAGTTGATATATTGTACTCTTGAATGGAGGGGAAAAAGGTAATGGAAAGCTATTATAAAATATTAGGGGTGCCATAATTGAATGGAGAGAGAGAGAGAGAGAGAGAGAGAGAGAGAGAGAGAGCTTGTATGCATTAAATATCAATTTTCCTTGTCTAGGGATTACACATTCCCATAGAGGAGTTCACCCTTGTAATGTCTTCCAAGTTTTCCTTGTCTAGGGATTACACATTCCCATAGAGGAGTTCACCCTTGTAATGTCTTCCAAGTTTTCAAACACATGCATTGGCTCTATCAGACCTATGCATATAAGATCTTGTTTTCAATGTCTTGAAGTTGTAAACGATAGTATTTAGAAGAAAAATGTTAAGTCCATGGTGTACATTTCTCTTTCCACAAGCTAACTAAGGCGGAGAGCGAAAACACCAAGTAGTAAACATGGTATGCATATATGTATATATAGTTAGTATTGTAAACACAAGGTAGTTAACATGGTATGTATATATGTAGTTTTCCACCTTGTGCAAGCAAGGACAAGCTCCTATCTTTGAGAATTAAATGGCATACTAATCACGAGAATAGATAGTTTGCCACCTTGTGCAAGCAAGGACAAGCAAGGACAAGCTCTTATCTTTGTGTGTCTAATCACTATCATTAGTATATGGTAGGATGCATACACTTTTTGAGCAAAAAGCTCCAAGCTTTAAACAACAAAATTAATGCCACCTATAGATAGAATTCTCCAAATATATATAAACATATGTATTAGCTTTGTTCTCATTGTCATTGGCTAGAAAATCCAATGCATATGTTTAGATAGAGTATGTAAGAGCCAATGACAATGAGAACAAGTTTAATAGCTTAAACACAACTTGTATGTAAGAGCCAGTGCCAATGAGTCGAATTGTCTTTGATTCTCAGTTAATTGCTCAATTTTGAGGATGAGGGGATCTCATGAGTTTAATGGTAAACATGTTGTTAATTCCTTGCTAATCTGATCTTGTCCAAGTGTGATTAGTTTAGCAGGGATTAACGCCAAGCTATGGTGAGGTAGGTGCTTGATGCCGTTCCTGCCCCCGTTACAACTCAACAAAGGCCAGCAAGGGAACTAGTACTGGATTGCTTTGCAAGGACTGGTGTCATGGCTAAGGCATGCAAGGAGCTTCACCGACATTGTATAAGCAAGGGAACTAGTACTGGATTGCTTTGCAAGGACTGGTGTCATGGCTAAGGTGTCATGGCTAAGGCATGCAAGGAGCTTCACCGACATTGTATAAGCATAGAAAATGATTGGCTATGCTATAATCAGGAGTTGGCTCATTTGCAAGATATGCCCATAGACCTGGGTTCCACGTGGTTTCAAGGTAAAGAATCCAAGAAAATTATTAAAACAAGCATGCAACCTCAAATTTCGTTGGCATGAACCTTGGCATGGACAACCCCAATGGTTGCCAGGGCATGCTTCATATGTACCACATGGTGTTACTTCTACATCTTGGCAACTTTCTTACTATCCACCACCACCAGGAGTAGAAATGATGCCATACCCTTATGGTATACCAGAACCTAACATAACCAACCCATATCAGTATCCAAATTGGGGGGGACCTCCATGACCCAACATAAACCAGCAAGGTCATACAACTTCAAGTAGTGTTGGTGCCTCACATGGAATATGGGTCATCAAGATGACCATGTCATTGGTTGCCAAACACATTTATTGTTATTTTTCGTGGATTTTGTATTCACGTCTCATGTATGGAAGTGAATTTTATCAATATCTTGCAAAAGTTTGAAATGTGTCAATATCGAGAGAGAGAGAGAGAGAGAGAGAGAGAGAGAGAGAGAGAGAGAGAGAGAGAGAGAGAGAGAGAGAGAAATGTCCTATGTGTTACATGTGAAATATCTTGCAAAAGTGTGAAATGTGTTGGTGTGTAAATGTGTCAATATCAAGAGACATAGAGAGAGAGAGAGAGAGAGAGAGAGAGAGAGAGAGAGAGACATGTCCTATGTTTTCAACCAAGCACACTTATTGGTGTTTTCCATGGAATTTATATTCAATGTCTCCTATATGGAAGCGACTATTATCGATATCTTACAAATAGAGTCTACATGTGAATTGTGTGTGTGTGTGTGTGTGTGTGTGAGAGAGAGAGAGAGAGAGAGAGTGAGTGAGTGAGTGAGAGAGAGAGTGGTAGGGAACAAGAGGTACCCATGTGTTACGATTTCAACCGCTCAACAATTTCGCAAGACTACTCGCCCGTAATTGCTTGCCAAAAAAAAAAGCACCCCTATATGCAACACAAATAAGACACAGTGGGTTCTACCTTTGATGCCATGATCTCCCGACTCCGAAGTATGAGCGAATCATCATTAGCACGGGAATCTAATGTGACAAGCTCGATTGTCGATTACTCCATTTGATCCTACCACTCTAATTAGAGCTTATGCGTTTTATCACATCATGGGGATGGGATCTTCAGATGTCATGTTCACATTGTAGGTTCAACACAACTAAGGTGGAATGGGAGTCTACATCAACCACACATGGGGAGTCTCTACATCAACCATGTGTGAAATTGGACTACATGATGGAAAGCCATTTTTTCTTAGTATGTTAAATAGCGGGTAATGTGTATTACTAGAAGCTTGTGGAAGGAAAGCGGTTTTAGCTTGGTATATTAAATAATGCGTAATTTGCAGCACTAGATGATAACACTAGGGTACTATCTTAGATGTTTGTGGGATTTGAGTGAGTGGTCAAGTGATTAGCTCAAGCTTAAAGCATCATGTATGGCTGTGAAGAATAAGTATGCATAAGAGCTTCTTGAGGGAAAGAACGACCCTCTTGCTTGAGTTACAAACTAGAGTGAATAGGAGTGGAACCATGTAAGGCATGGGAGTAAGAGAATTATGTGAGACTTGATTATGAGAATGAGGATTGAGCTATTAGGAAGAGGGAGGAGAAGAGAGTGAGAGGAAGAGAAAAAGTGAGACCATTGAGAGGGAAGAGTGAATAGGAATGGAACCCTGGAACACATGGGAGTAATATAATTATGAGAGAGTTGATTATAATTGGGGAGTGAGCGATTCAGAAGAGTGAAGAGAAGAGAGTGAGAGGAAGAGAATCAATGAGGAGTGAGCTATTGGGAAGCGCTTATGAGTGAGGAGTGAGCTACTAGGAAGAGGTAAGAGAAGGGAGTGAGAGGAAGAGAAGCTGTGAGACCATTTGGAGGTGGAGAGTTTGGATGTAAGAGAGAGGAGGAAGAAATATTAGCTAGCGTGAAACCTACAAAAATGGTTGCCTCCACTTAGCGATCATTGAAGATCTCATCACTTATAGAGCATGTGTTTTCTTTCCAACTTGGTTGATAAGTAGCACCAATAACACCATCATAGCTCTTTCCTCCACCAACAAGGATTCCATTACCTCCTCCTCCTCCTTAATCCAAGCTCTTCATTTTCGAGGAGGCACGACTGCCCTCCTACGAGGCAGGATAGGGTGGGTGGAAACAACCTCTCACAAGCATAAGCAACCACTTTAAGAGAAGCTGCCAAAGGATATGTGATGTTTCGAGAGCATGGCCATCAATTTTAAGGGAAAATCTGTGCCACTTCTCCGTTATACACTATGTTTCCCCCCCCCTCCCCCCAAAACACACACACACATGAAAGAGATAACTCAATATTTGTATGTTAATACTACTTTATGCTAGTTGTTGACAACATTCTTAATGCATATCTTTTTTTTGTGCAACCATTCATTGAGAGCAACATCGTGTCACGGCGGTACAACTTTGAAACAATGTTCAATCAAAATTGTCAATACTTTGAAATAAATGAGTGTAATGTAGCATGCATAGTCCACATTGCATTGCATGATTATCTTTTGAAATTTAATGCATTCACTTGGGAAGTCTCAAATGCTTCTCTCCTCACCTTCTAAATTTCGCATAAAATTATATATATGACTATGTATTGCTTCTAATAGGCTTGGGATGGGTATGGGCTCTTAGTTACATAGTCGGACTGGTTACATCACCCTCCTACACGGCCTAATGAAGCCTCATCTTCTTAATAGCGTCTGCTGCAATCGCAGCATGCAACCCTATTGTCGCTCAGGTAAGTACCTGTGGAGAAGATTGCGTGTCTGCCTCTCTCTCTCTCTCTCTCTTTTGATTTTGTTGTTGAGAAAGAAATTGTGTGTATGTGGTGTTTTCAGCGAGTATGGAGCGCCTATGGAAGGATTACTTCTCAGATCCCTTCCATTGCTGGGACAAACGAAAGAGCAAAGAAAGTGGGCACCATTTCGTCGGCACAGAACGTCAAATGCACGTTTGGGCGGAGCCGTGTTGTAGATTATCTTAAGCCCCAGATTACCAGCACAAGGTTACTGCAATCCAACCTGAGAAAACAGAAGAAAAGCTTTCTGTGCTGCTAGTGAAGAACAACAACAGCAGTGGTGTTTGGGATTTCAGAGGATGCACTGCCTTGTCTGGAAGAAGGGATGCTGCCTCAGCCCTCGGTTGAGAACCTTGTACACATTGTACTCAAGTGCACAAAAGAGAGACACCTAGCCTATGCACTGTGCTTGCATGCCTACATGCGCAAAAGTAGGCTGGATACTCACACAGCACTTGGGAACTACCTAGTCTCCATGTTGATAGAAGTTCGAAGCATGCACAATGCTCAGAAGGTTTTTGACAGGTTGGTTTCCAGTCATGAGTGCTCGGGGAATTCTCTCATCATTGAATTTGGAGACTCAAGGCAGGTTCTCATACGGCACCCGAAAATCCAAGAAGATTCTCTGCATCGAAGTGGGCATACCTTTGTTGCCTTATTGAAGGCTTGTGCTAAGCTCAAAGATGTCAAGCGAGGCCATGAGATACATGCTGAGATTGCCAGAAAGGGTCTCTTGACAAGAGACCTTTTTGTTGGTAGCACCTTGGTCAATATGTATGCCAAATGTGGCTCACTTGCAAAAGCACAAGAAGTGTTTGACAAGCTTCCTGTCCGAAATGTAGTCTCGTGGAATGCACTGATTGCAGGATATGCGAAACAAGAGCGTGGTGAGAAAGCATTGAACTATTTTGAACAGATGCAACTTGAGGGTGTCCCTCCAAATGCTATTACATTCATTTGCAGCTTGAAAGCCTGTGGCAGCATGAGAGCCACAGACAAGGGCCGTGAAATACATGCTGAGATTGTTAGAAGGGGGTTGTTGAAAGAAGATCTTAATATTGGCAGTGCATTGGTTGATATGTATGCAAAGTGTGGCTTGCTAACAAAAGCGCAGGAAGTTTTTGACAAGCTTCCAGCTCGAAGCATTACCTCATGGAATGCACTGATTGCAGGTTATGCCAAACACAAGTGTGGTGAGGAAGCACTAAATTGTTTCGAACAGATGCAACTCGAGGGTGTGTCTCCAGATGCCATCACATTTTCTTGCGCCTTGAAAGCCTGTGGCAGCGTTGGAGCCACAGGCAAGGGCTGTGAAATACATGCTGAGATTGCCAGAAAAGGGTTGTTGGAAAGAGACATTGTTCTTGGCAGCACATTGGTTGATATGTATGTCAAATGTGGCTTGCTAGCGAAAGCGCAAGAAGTGTTTGACAAGCTTTCAGTTCGAGACGTAGTCTCATGGACTGCACTGATTGCAGGATATGCAGAACATGAGCATGCTGAGGAAGCACTGAATTGTTTTGAACAGATGCAACTTGAGGGTGTCTCTCCAGATTCTATCACGTTCGCTTGCAGCTTGAAAGCCTGTGGCAGCATTGCAGCCACAGACAAGGGCAGAGAAATACATGCAGAGATTGAAAGAAAAGGTTTGTTGGAAAGAGATGTTAGTGTGGGCCATGCCCTGGTTGATATGTATGCTAAATGTGGCTTGCTTGCTACAGCACATGAAGTTTTTGACAGGCTTCCAAATCAAGATGTAGTGTCATGGAATGCACTGATTGCAGGATATGCAAAATATGAGCATGGTGAGGAAGCACTGAACTGTTTTGAACACATGCAACTTGAGGGTGTCTCTCCAGATGCTATCACATTCGCTTGCAGTTTGAAAGCCTGCAGTAGCATTGGAGCCACAGACAAGGGCAGAGAAATACATGCTGAAATTGAAAGAAAAGGGTTGTTTGAAAGACATCTTGTTGTTGGAAATGCCTTGATTGATATGTATGCTAGATGTGGCTTGGTTGCAAAAGCACATGAAGTGTTTGACAAGCTTCCAAATCGAGATGTTGTCTCATGGAATGCACTGATTGGAGGATATGCCAAGCATGAGTATGGTGAGGAAGCGCTTAATTGTTTTGAACAGATGCAACTTGAAGGTGTCTCTCCAAATGATATCACATTCACTTGCAGCTTGAAAGCATGTGGCAGCATTCGAGCTGCAGACAAGGGCAGTAAAATACATGCGGAGATTGTTAGAAAGGGGTTGTTGGAAAGAAACCTTGTTCTTGGTGGCACACTCGTTGAAATGTATGCCAAATGTGGTCTTCTAGAAAAAGCACAGGAAGTGTTTGACAAGCTTCCAGTTCAAAATGCTTTCTCATGGAATGCACTGATTGCAGGTTATGCTGAACATGAGTGTGGTGAGGAAACACTAAACTGTTTCAAACAGATGCAACTCAAGGGTTTCTGTCCAGATGCTATCACATTTTCTTGCATCTTAAGGGCCTGTGGCATCATTGGAGCCACAGACAAGGGCAGAGAATTACACGTGGAGATCGAAAGAAACGGGCTGTTGGAAAGTGATCTTCTTGTTGGCAGTGCGCTGGTCGATATGTATGCTAAATGTGGCTTGCTTGCAAAAGCACAGGAAGTGTTTGACAAGCTTCCAGTTCGAGACATAGTCTCTTGGAATGCCTTGATTGCTGGTTATGTGAAACATGGGCGTGGTGAGGAAGCTTTATTTTGTTTGCAACAGATGCAACTCGAGGGTGTTTATCCAGATGCTATCACACTCACTTGTAGCTTGAAAGCCTGTGGCAGCGTTGGAGCCAGAGACAAGGGTAGAGAAATACATGCTGAGATTGAAAGAAAAGGGTTCGTCGAAAGGGATATCGTTGTCGGTAATGCCTTGGTCGATATGTATGCTAAATGTGGATGGCTTACAAAAGCACAGGAAGTGTTTGAGAAGCTTCCGGTTCGAAATGTAGTATCGTGGAATGCATTGATTGCAGGTTATGCCAAACATCAGTGTGGTGAGGAAGCACTAAACTGTTTCAAACAGATGCAACTAGAGGGGGTCTCACCAGATGCTATCACATTCGCTTGCTGCTTGAAAGCATGTGGAGGCATTGGAGCCACAACCAAGGGCAAAGAAATACATGCTGAGGTTGAAAGAAAAGGTCTGTTGGAAAGAGATTTTGTTGGTAATGCCTTGGTGGGCATGTATGCTAAATGTGGCTTGCTTACAAAAGCACAAGAAGTGTTTGACAAGCTTCCAAATCAAGGTGTAGTATCCTGGAATGCAATGATTACAGGATATGTGAAATATGAGCGTGGTGAGGAAGCGCTAAACTGTTTTGAACAGATGCAGCTTGAGGGTGTCTCTCTAGATGCAATCACATTCGCCTACAGCTTGAAGGCCTGTGGCGCCATTGGAGCTACAGACAAGGGCAGAGAAATACATGCTGAGATTGAAAGAAATGGGTTACTGGGTAGAGATCCTATTGTTGGCAATGCCTTGGTTGACATGTATGCTCGATTTGGCTTGCTTGCAAAAGCACAGGAAGTGTTTGACAATCTTCCAAATCGAGACTTAGTCTCATGGAATGCATTGATTGCAGGATATGCCCAGCTAGGAGAAAGTGAAAAAGTTTTCTCCATCTTTGACAGGATGAGAGGAGAAGTCAATAAGCCAGATTCGGCCACTTTTGTCAATGTTCTTAGTGCTTGCAATCATGCAGGTCTTGTAGATAAGGCCGAGACATACTTTGAAACCATGAACAAAGACTATAGCATCACTCCAACTGTTGAGCACCACACTTGCATGGTTGATCTGCTTGGTCGTGCAGGCCAGTTCGACAGGGCAGTAGCAATGATGAAGAATTTGCCATTTCATCCTGATACTGTAATGTGGTGTACTGTGTTGGGTGCTTGTCGAAAGTGGGGCAATGTGGAGCTTGGAAGGCAGGTTTTTGAACAGGCAGTGCGACTGGATGAAAAGGAAACTGCAGCTTATGTCTATATGTATAACATCTATGCAGATGCTGACATGCAGAAGGATGCCAAGAAGATGGAGGAAATGAGAGTGAAAAATACAAGCATGGAAGAAGCTAGGACATTGGCAATGGCATAATGCTTCTGGTTGGACTGTGCGTTTGGTTTCGGCTAGGGATAAAAAAACGTCCCTAAATTCATTTCATTTATTGAAAGTTAGAACATTCCTTCAAGATGCAGGATGCATTGGGTCTCAAGACGTGTGAATCGGAATAGTGGACTTGTCACCAATAAAGATGTGACATGTTTGCCTCCAAAGGTCTAGTAATAACTCTCAAGGAGTCATGTGCCTAGAATCCACTCCCGAGTATTCCCAACGGTGAGACCAACTGCCTCCCTGCTCGAAGAAGATGAAGCTCTTGTGTCCGTAATCTCCAAGTGCAGAAAAGCTAGAGTAGTCGCGGCTGTTGTAGATGAGGAATCTGCACCTTGCTCGGTGCTCTGCTGAGGACATTTCCTCCAGTAGTGACCCTTATGGCCACAATGGTTACAGGTCTGCTTGGCCTTCAAGGCATCATGATCCGAGTCGGGTTTCTTCTTAGAAGACTTCGACTGTGAAGACTTCCCTTTGCCCTTGTTATTGTTGTTGCGGCCTTTCGACCGCTGGTGAGTCAAAGCCTCAGAACCTCCGCCTTGTGGAGGGTTTAGAAACCGCTCCTTCTGGCCCAAGACCAAGGAAAAAGCGCCAAAAGACAAGATATGTAAGATACACTTATTTAAGAGTAAGCACACCTCTCGTTGCACATCCCCACCCATTAAAATTTTAATCTGAATAGAGGGTGTGGTGCAAGTTTTAGAAGCACAAATACATAAACAAGTACTCCGGTTTGTTGGGGTCCAATCTTCTTAGGCCAAGTGTTATAGCCCACCAATATTAATGATGGGTGTCTCCATTAAGTGCCCACAAGGTGGATTTAATAGACCCAAGGGGGCCACTAAGTTTGGGTTGGGCCCTACACATGACCCTTGAGCCTCCTGCAGAATCTAATAGGCAAGCCAGACTTTAATGAAGTCCGAATGCTCAAAGGTTATAAAACCTTTGTCCAATAATTAAAGGATTAAACAAGATACTTACCGCATGTTCACATGCCAGAAATCATGTTAGAATACAAAGCATTTGCATGATTCACAAGTGGGTATCCTTGCCCGTGAACTAGACACATCATAGCAAGTAGTCACACAAAAACAAGTCACACGAAATCAATTTCAAGCAAGCAAAGATATGTGCATATGCATTATGCAATGGATATATCTCTCGTTCTTGGAACTTGTAAATAGCAGGTCTTCTTGAGCACGGAATTGGCTTAGTGGGAAGCCTAAACTAAGATCCTTGACAGTGGCCACACTACGGGTGACACGAGGCCTAGCCTCCCATAGGTGACATGAGTGTTGGCCTCAGTATAGGCATCACGAAGCTCCTTGGCCTCCCGTATTTTGACGTGAAATGTAGGGGAGAACCACTTGGGCAGCCAAATGGTGACATCTCCCTTGCTTCTAAACACTTGTCCTCAATTGAAAAAGCCTCACAATATGCTTGAAGTAGTTGGGTTGGGTAATCTCTAAAGCAATCTTCATCAATTTCACATAATAGACAAGTTCTTCTTGAACTTTACAAGGTATCGTTTGGAAAGCTTACTACAACAGGTAGCTCTCTCTCCTTGTGAAACACAATCTGCTCAAGTTGAAGAACTTATGTTAGGTCATCAACCTCTAGTGGCTCTTCTGTAATAAGCTCTTTCGACTTTGGCCCCACATCCTTCTGCAGTAAACTCACATGAAAGGCATTGTGAATCCTCCACCAATGATCAGGCAATGTAAGCTGGTCTGCTTGATCATCTTAAAAGGTCCATAATACTTGGTAGAGAGCTTAGGGAATGCACCATCCTTTCATGGCCTCTTACAGAATCTTGTCTTCTCAAATTTCAGCAATACCCAATCATTGTCTTTGATGTCCACCTCTCTTCTATGCTTGTCAGCACAACCCTCTTATGCTTATCATGTGAACAAGCAATGGCTATTTGCACTTATTCAAAGGCAACATCAAGATCTTTGACATACTCATATGGTGTACATATCTCATCCTTAGTGCATAGGATGGGTGCCAATATCACTTTGTGTTGTATACAATCTCAAACGGGGTCTTTTCCATGGAGGCTTTCACTATGTTGTTATATACAAACTCTAGTAGGGATAGATGATTCTCCCAAGATGCTTTCTAATCTGTAACATAGCATTTGAGGAGATCCAACACAACTAAGTTTGCAACCTCACTTTACCCATCTGTTTGGGAGTGATGATAAGCCGATGAAAAGTCCAGCTTAGTGCCCAAACAAAGCTCTCCAAAAGAGGCTCGTAGTCTTGGGATCTCTATCCCCCATAATGGACTTAGGCATACCATGGTGTTTGAACACTTGTGTGCCGCAAATAGCTTGACCATTTGCTTAGGCTTAATGTTCTTTCTAACCAGAAAGAAGTGTACCTATTTGCTAAATCTATTAACAATGGTCCAAATAGCATCATTGCCTTACTAAGTACGAAGAAAGTCCATGACGAATTTTGTTGTTTCCATGGTTGCAAGGGAATAAGTGTTGAGATATTGAGCTCAACTCTAGTGCTACAGTGAACATGGATGACCCGCCTGGGTGATAACTTTCGCACTTATGCCACTAGCATGGTTGGTGAGATTATGGTTGATATACCACCAGAGTGGTGGATGACATGCTATGTGAAGTACTAGAGTTATGACATAGTTATAGTGCTAGCTCATATAGTCGAGTTCACACTATGGACCGACCATTGTATGTTATTATAGGAGAGTACTCTCTCTTTATGTATGTACTCTTATCTTTTAGTTATATAGAAGTAGAGAAGAGAAGAAGATAGAAGAAAATTCAGCCATCCATCTCTCTTGTGTCTTGCACTCTCTTATGTGTGTGTGTGCTTGCAAAAGGAACTCAAGCTTTCTCTCCCTTGCATTCTCTTTATGGTATTAGAGCTCTAGTTTGTGTGAGAGCTAAGAAGGCAACCAAGAGGCAAGAACAAGCAAGCAAGAAAGCGATACACGGGTAAGAGCATCATCATCTTTTCCCCTTCTTGGTTTAGGTACAACACCTCCTTGGTAGCTCTTGGAGCTACACATCTCCAATTGAGGAGCTGTCTTCACAGGCTTGGAGGTGTCTGTGTGGTACATAGTACTTAATGCTAAGTTTTACGGCCAGATTCGCATTTCGGGTACGTTTCGGTCACTGCAAGGTATTTTCAATAGTTTCAAGAAGCTCGGATATAGAACTATTTCTGATCAACGGCTTGTTATTGTAGTGCACAACAGTGCATTTTAGAAGTGTAGATAGTGTTTGCATATGTGTTGTTGATATTAGGTGTCAGTACATGTACTCTAGTCACATCTGGTGACAGACAGGTTGTGCTAAAGTATCGCTATAGTCATATAAGATATTGTTGTGTTACAATCTACATATATAAATTGTTTGTTTGTAGGTTTCTGATTGTTGCAGGTAAAAATGTTTGATGAACTCAATCAGATTGTTAGTGAAAACTTAGATAAGAATAACTTCCATGCCTGGAAGTTCAAAATGACCAATTTCTTGATGGGTAAAATATTTGGGGACTGTCGAAGGAGACAACGAGGAGCCTCCAAAGTTGTCCAAAGAGAATGCCACTCTAGCAGATATAAAGGCATTTAATGGGCCTTGTAAAGAGTATAAGCCATTCAACACTTCCATTGCAGTTAGGGAGAATATTCTCAACCTTTTGGAGTTAGTGTCTATGTTGATCATAGAAGAAAAGTCTGTTGGTGAGGACTCTTCTTCATAAAGCAAGAACACATTGGAATAAGCCTTCTACTTTAATTCAGATAGAAGCAGAGGTAGAGGTCATGGTCGAAGCCAAGGTAGTGGTCGAGTTGAGCAGGGTTTGCGAGTGAGGTTTAATCCTTAAGGATGTTTTGTGGAAGACTTTAAAAATCATTGTCGCTTGGTTGCAAAGGGTAACAGAAATGGTAGAATGTTTACCTTGGATGTGAACATATTTGAACATATTTGAGGTAAAGGTAGTCATGTTTACCTTGGATGTGAACATATTTGAGGTAAAGGTAGTCATGTTTGCACATGGAACATGTGTCATTGTAAATATTAACATATGACACAAGTGCATTGGTCATGTGAATTTACAGTAGCTGGTCCAAAATATTATTTGCAGATTTTCCAAAGTTTAAGGTTGATGGTATGCATAAATTACGTGAAGCATGCCAGCTTGGTAAGCAGACCAAACATGCTTTCTCACTTGAAAAGCATGTCAGCACAAGGCCATTAGATGTTATATATTCAGATGTATGGGGATCGACTAAGACTGTAACAATTGTAGGTTGTGGGTATTATATTACATTCATTGATGAGACTACACTAGAAAAGTGTGGATTTACTTCATGAAGAGGAAAAGTGAGGTGTTTGCTCACTTTCAGAGATTTAAAGCCTTGGTCAGGAAGGAAAAAGGCATGCAAATAAAATGCCTGAGATCAGATGATGGGGGAGAATATTTCTTCAATGAGTTCACCGATTTCCTAAGAAAGCAGAGAATCAAGAGACAGTTTACATGCAGGTATACTCCGCAACAACAGAATGGTGTTGCAAAAAGAAATTATAGGCACATTGCAAAAGTGGCACGTGTCTTGATGGTGGTTGAAAAGAATATTACACATTATTTTTGGATAGAAGTAGTAGCAACTGTTGTGTACATTATGAACATGACACTCACTACAACTGTACATGGTATGATGCTTGAATTGAAGTTTACAAGTGTAAGATCAGATGTGTCTCACTTGAAAAGTGTTTGGGTGTATTTCATATGTACATGTTCTTGATCAAGTAAAAACAAAGTTGGATCGAAAAGCAGAGAAATGCATCTTTATGAGTTATTCTATGGAACAGAATGATTATAGATGTTATAACCCTACCACTTGTAAGATGCGAGTAAGTGTAGAGATGTTGTCTTTGACGAGATCTCTACTTACTCGTGAGATGTGAGTAAGTAGAGATGTTGTCTGTGACGAGATAAGTAGCTGGTATGCACCAGTTCGGTGAAGGCAATAGAACATGCATATGTAAGAAGTGCTAATGATGCACCACATGTAGAGAAGCAACATAGGTGCGTAGTGGACCTGGAGAGTCCTCTAGCAGTGGATCCAATGTTAGTCCATAGTCAGGTAGGTTGAGGATAGTCACGCAAAGGAAAGGAAAGGATAGATGAACCTCATGTGCCTAATCTATCAGCAGGTGACTCATATGTGGATGGTGATTCTAGTGGCTCTAAGCAGAGCCTTGATGAGGAGCTTGGTATTACGTTTGTGGTTACTCCTGGTGTAAGGAGAACTAAGGCTGTTTTGAGGACACCTAGCACAGTGACCCAGGTGTATGTAGGTCTATGAAAGTTAGGTACCATGTTGATAGGTTGAGATATGATGGATATACATCCCATCATTATGCTTACATGGTTAAAGCAATACAGGAGTTAGAGTCTACTTGTTTTGAGCAGGCGCTTGGAAATACGAAATAGGAAGATGCCATGAATGAGGAGATGGCAACATTGGATGCAAATGCAACATGGGAGTTAGTGTCTTTACCTAAGGAAAAGAAGACAATTGGATGTAAGTGGGTGTATAAAGTCAAGCATAACACTAATGGTTTAGTGAGGAGGTATAAGGCAAGATTGGTTGCCAAAGGCTATACCCAGACTTATGGCATTGACTATGAGGAGACATCCAACCCGGTCGCAAGAATGACAACCGTGAAAGCTATCATTGCTATGGCTGCAGAGGGTTGGTCTTTATATCAGTTGGATGTAAAGAATACCTTCTTGCATAAGAAGTATACATGATGCAACCACCAAATTATAAGAGTGATGCACACACCCAAATTATAAGAGTGATGCACACCCAAATTTTGTGTGTAGGTTACACAAAGTCTTCTTGTATGGCTTGAAGTAGACACCCAGAGCATAGTCAAACAAGATCAAGGAGTATCTTGTTACCATTGGATTTCAAATATCTAATGCAAATTTTTCACTTTATGTGAAAAAGATAAATACAAGGATCATGCTGCTATTAGTCATCTATGTGGATGACTTGATTATCAGTGGTGGTGATAGTGACGCTGACATACATGATGTCATGAGGCTTTTGAAGTAGAAGTTTGAGATGAAGGATTTGGGTGTGCTGAGGTATTTCTTGGGCATAAAGGTGGTGGAGGCACCCCAAACAACGAGCAAGCGTGAGCGAGTTAGAGGAAGACCGAGAAAATGGGAAGGCTAGAGGCCATGCTCCTCTCTCTCTCTCTCTCTCTCTCTCTCTCTCTCTCTCTCTCTCTCTCTCTCTCTCTCTCTCTCTCTCTCTCACACACACACACACACACTCCATGTGCCCTTACACAAGATTGAAGCCATGCCCTTAAGTATGTCTATTGCCTCGCGCTATGTTATTGGTCTAACTGCAACACAATGACAAAACAAATGCTCCTCTCTCTCTCTCTCTCTCTCTCTCTCTCTCTCTCTCTCTCTCTCTCACACACACACACACACACACAAACACACACCCCATGTGCACACAAGATCCAAGCCGTAATACACACAATATATAATTATGATGCGCTAAGACATTAGTCTATTCGCAATAAAATTACAAAGGTTGTAATGAGGTTTCAACCGGTGGCACATCTATATGCAAATTTTAATTGACACAACTTTCATCATCTAAAAATAAGCATCATCGTCTCGATGATGCTCTCCTGTGACCTTGTCATATCAACGATCCCGAGCCATCTCCAGAAAGCAATCGCCTCAGCATAATATGTCAAGACACTTAACATGGACAAAGAACTTGCTCAACCAATGAAGACCTTGTAATGGCATTATAGAAATGTAAACAAAATAGTCACAACCAAATAACAATCTCAGACATGATCTTACTCAATTTGCATCTGGCACATGTGCACACACAACACATATGGGTTCATGTATATAACATCACCAATCAAAGATTTAAAGATGTGAATCTCATCCAATATAGCATCAACAACTGTTTTGATTACACAACTAAAACATAGTGATAGCGAAACCATAACAAAAGGTAGCAAGCTGCAAACAAAACGTTATCTTAAATGCATGAAACCAAATGTCGTAGTGCAATTGAAACGTGGTGCAACAAAACAAAAAAGTCAAGCTGCTCACTAGTCGTTTATGGAGAGATCCCTGCCAAAACATCCACATCATCTTTGGCAGTCTCTGATGTGCTCGCCCCAATACCTAGTTGCCTCTTCTTCTCAAGAAGCAGGGGAGCCATGTGATGTGATGAGCGCATCATCAATGTCAATCGATTAGAGTCCATGCACGCCTGAAGGAGAGGAGTAGTGCCACAACCCAACGCAAGCGCTATCCCATCATGACGATAGAGGAGATCCAAATAACATGCGACAAAGGTGTGGCTCCTCTCCATGCCCCCTCTCCAATCGCGCACGTGAGAGGCCCTAGCCCTGCTATCAGACGGTAGATGATGGTAGACAATGGTGTCCAAAGGGCTCAGTCTTGCAAAGTCTCAAATAGAGGCCGGCTAGAATTGATGGTAGACAATGGTGTCCAAAGGGCTCACTCTCGCAAAGTCTTCGCGCACAGGAAAGAGCGACTTGCGTTTTTCCATCCTAACCTCCTTATAAAAATGTTGCAATGGGAACTCCTCAGGCAAGACCAAACCCCCAGGTTGATTGATGAAATCTTTGAGCACATCATGTGCTCTTGCAAGAATTCTCTCCAACACTGACTCCCTTTGCAACCAATTGAAGAGAAGAAAGCATAATGATATGTTGCAAACAAATTATGACACTCAAAAGAAAGCATTATTATGTATTCACCTTCTGAACTCTCACGATCCCCTCTTGGAAGACCACTCTTCTCATTGCTTTATTTGCCTCCAATAGTGACAATCAAAGAACCTTTGTCTTTGTTGAAACTTTTGTGGACAAATAGCTAGTACATTAATCTTTTCTCTAGAGTGGCATAGCTTTGTGCATCCCATTTGAGTGAAAGCACTCTTTGCCACCACCAACCATCACCGAGGTTGGGATCTATAATATTTAATATCTTTTTGCAAACACACACATGTAATTAATTATACATTAAACAACAAAGTAAACACAACTATGTTGAATAGTTCTCAAGCTTACCTTCCCAATTTTGTCACTATATTTCCTTGTGAGGTCATCAAGCTCGTTTACCTCCTATGTCTTAAACTCTTCTGTAGACAGAGAGAGGCAAAGGGGATCTAACTTTTTATGGAGTCCTTTGTTCATTTGAACCTAGAGGAAAAGTGTGAAGTCCATTCAACATAAAATCCAAAAAACATCCAATGGCTTATGACAATAGTCTAAAGAACCATACATTATAAACTAGCCGAGCTAGGTATCTCCTTGTCAAGGGAAACCAAGGCTCAGCACCTTGGTATTCTTTCTCCTAATTCTAATTATCAAATCATCTTTGGGATAACTCCTTAAGATAATCCTCAGGATTGGCAGTGCATATATTAAACATGTTCACCAACTCATCCCGAAGAGATGTAGTAACCCAAGCATGTGTGTTAAGACTACATGCAAAATCTCAAGTTAGTCCAAATCGCAAAAATCAACATAATTTTCAATAATCAACAAGCAAGCTTTGAGTAATCAAACACTTACAAATTCATGCGTTGTTTAAGGTCCCTATCCCCACGCGCAACGAATTCAGGGGTTCTAGCAGAGGAAGTAGCACTTCTTGCGGCGCGGGGCACGGTCTCACACTTGGGGCCTCGCCCATGGATATCCGGACAAGATACTAATCCATCGGTTCTTCCAAAATCGATCCCGAAAAAACTTCTCTTGCTCGGAAAGCACGGGCGATTCCTCTAGGATAACTTTTCTCTAACGTAGTCAAAAGCCTTAACTAACTGAATTGATCTGACCGAACCCGTAAGTCCTAAATCAGATCAGGGAAAAGATTGCACTTGGATCATAGAGACCAACACTTTTTTCCTCATTGAGAGACACAGCCGTTGATTCTTTTCCATAGAACAATTTTTGTCTGGGATTTACTTCATCTATCGTACCATAATAGAATTGAGTCTCAATTTAAGGATCCATCAGTCCAGCCTAATGGTCAAGACCTCGGCCTTGCTACGCGAGACGTCCTTCGTCAGCAGTTGCAACTTTAATAGATAGGTCTCCACGACCTCATTCACAAGACGGTCAAAATGCTTCTCCATCATTCTTGACATAAAACAATCATTTAAAAATAGATTTCATATACAAATATAGTTCCAACAATATTTTCATTTTTTCTCATCACTCCACATCCTTTCACAGTAGTCCACATCTTTTCTCCTTCCCACAAAATTTTTTTTCTTCATCGATTCTTATCACATCACACCATTCCTACATCAAATCACATCCAATCGCATCATCCACGCATCAATCCACATTATCCATACATCCATCCATATCATCCACACCAATCCACATCATCCATACATCCATCCACATCAATCCACATTATCCACACATCCATCCACATCAATCCACATTATCCACACATCCATCCACATCTTCCATACATCCATCCACATCAATCCACACGTCAATCCATATCATCCATACATCCATCCACATCAATCCACATTATCCACACATCAATCCACATCATCCATACATCCATTCTTATCAATCCATACGTCAATCCACATTACCCACACATCAATCCACATCATCCATACATCCATCCACATCAATCCACATTATCCACACATCAATCCACATCATCCATACATCCATCCTCATCAATCCATACGTCAATCCACATTACCCACACATCAATCCACATCATCCATACATCCATCCAGACATCAATCCACATTACTCACATCCATCCACATCTTTCATACATCCATCCTCATCAATCCATACGGCAATCCACATTACCCACACATCAATCCATATCATCCATACATCCATCCACATCATCCATACATCTATCCACATCAATCCACATTATCCACACATCCATCCACATCTTCCATACATCCATCCACATCAATCTACACGTCAATCCACATTAGCCACTCATCCATCCACATTATCCACATATCCATCCACATCTTCCATACATCCATCCTCATCAATCCATACGTCAATCCACATTAACAAATCAATCCACATCATCCATACATCCCCACATCATCCACACCAATCAACATCATCCATACATTTATCCACATCATCCATATATCTATCCACATCAATCCACATTATCCACACATCCATCCACATCTTCCATGCATCCATCCACATCAATCCACATTATTCACTCATCCATCCACATCAATCCACATTATCCACACATCCATCCACATCAATCCACATTATCCACATTCCATCCACATCCATTTCATAAGCATTTTCATTCTCATCTAATCTCATCTTTTTCTATCTCATCATTTATTTTCTCATTTATCCTCATCAGATCACATCTACTTGCATCTACCCATACATCTCATCACTTCACATACATTAACATCTATCCAGTTTACATCGCATCTTATTACATCCATTTCACATCACATCTCATTCATTCACATCTTGATTCACATGCTAACACATTCATTCACATCCCTTATCGTTCATTCACATCTCGATTCACATGTTATCACATTCATTCACATCCTATATCATTCATTTACATCCTAATTCACATGATATCACATCTCATCTATCCATTCACATTCATCTGATTCGCATCACATATCATCACATTTATTCACCTTTCATTCTCATCACTTCTATTCTCATCACATCCATCTATTCATTCTTTCCCATCTATTTGATTCGCATTACATCTCATCACATCTATTCACCTCACATTCTCGTCACTCTTATTCTCATCGCATCCATCCATCCATCCATTCTCATCTATCTGCTGATTCGCATCACATATCATCACATCTATTTATCTCTCATTCTCATCACTTCTATTCTTATCACATCCATCTATCCATTCTTTCTCATCTATCCATTCTTTCTCATCTATCTGATTCGCATCCCATCTCATCACATCTATTTACCTCTCATTCTCATCACATCCATCCATCCATTCGTTCTTATCTATCTGATTCGCATCACATATCATCACATCTATTTACCTTTCATTCTCATCACTTCTATTTATAGAATATAAAAGAATTCTTATTTTTTATATAAAGATTCTTTACGCATCTATTTATGCATAAGAACAACTTCAGTGGAAAATAACACTTTTATAAAAAATTCGTTTATGCATCTATTTATGCATAAATTCAATTTTAAGGAGAATAACACTTTCGAAATAAAAATAAATCTTTTATACATCTTTCTATGCATAAAATCAAAATTGAAGAGAATAACTCTTTTGAAAAAAAAATTATGTACGCATCTTTCTATGGATAACATTAAAATTGATGAGAATAACTCTTTTGAAATAAAATAAATTTCTTTATGTAACTTTTTATGCATAAAATTAAAATTTGATGAAAGTAACGTTTTTATTAAAAAAAATTATGCATAAATTTAATTTTAATGAAAGTAACACTTTTAGAATAAAAAATTTCTTTTATGCATCTATTTATGCATAAAAATCAATTTTGATGAAAGTAACACTTTTATAATAATTTTTTTAATGCATCTATTTATGCATAAAAAGTAATTTTGATAAAAGTAACACTTTTATAATAAAAAAATTCTTTTATGCATCTATTTATGCATAAAAATTAATTTTATGAAAGTAACACTTTTATAATCAAAATATTTTCAATATACATCTTTCTATGCATAGAAATTAATTCTAATGAAAATAACACTTTTATTATAAAAATATTTCTAATATGCATTTTTCTTTTGCGTAGAATAAAAATAACACTTTTAGAATACACAAGTGGTGGGGATTACTCTTTTTGAATAATAAAAGATAAAACTTATTTCATAAAATTTTAGAAAAATTTACCATAACCTTCTTTGTATGGTTGATCATTTTTTAATTTTTTTCATTCTCAAGTTACTTAGAAATTATCCCAAATGGTTTAAAGAATTCTAAACTAATCAAATAACACTTTTTAAAGAGAAACAATATGAAAAGTTTAATTCTAACAATTTGATTACACATCTAGGATAAAGAAAGGCTGAATTCAAGAATGAAGAGAGGGGGAAAGCCTTTCCAACAAGGCATAGCATCATTTTTTATTTTAAAGAAAATAAAAATTAGAAAACCATTAAATGAAATAAAGAAAAAGTAAGATTTCTAGCTTGCATGAATTTTTGTGAGCTTTCCTTTGGCTTGATGGTTTGAGGGATCCACTCTTATTTGCAACAAGAGTGGACACCAATTCTTTTGAAGAGAAAATGGTCAAAAACTAATGAATTATTAATAAATTTTCTGTTTTTGGCTCTAGGGAGAGGAGTAGAGTAGCAGTGCATAAAACACTATTAACCATTTACAAAGGGGGCTTCATTTACAGGAAAAAGTGAGCCTCTAACCAAGCAAACTGATTCTAGAATTTTTCAAATCAGTTTGGTTAATTTTTGACCATTTTTAGGCCAGTTTAACTTACTTTTTGGATCTAGTTGAAGTAGGAGAGATGAAAATATCTCATTATTTATGAGTTTAAAACTCAACCACAATGTGAAATAGGCACCTCCTTCATGAGGGAAATTCTCCCACACTGAGGTGTCAAAAATGCATCATTTCTTCTAAATATCTCTTCTTTTTTAACTAATAACCTTGTCCTTAGTCAACTCTTCATCTTATGTGAGTATTTACTCATCTTCTTTTATTTCAGAGAGGGGAATAATTATAAGATCAGAAGGGGAGGTTTTTACACATGCACACCTCAAAAGCCAGAGGGAGGATTAATTATAAGATCAGAAGGGGAGGTTTTTACACATGTACACCTCAAAAGCCGGAGGGAGAAATCTTACATTCTACCCCACTTAAAAAACGCGAGATTTTCTCATTCGCAAAATTAGAGGAGAACTCTTTTCCTTAAGATCCAATTGATTCTGGAGTTCCTTATAGTCTGGTGAACCCAACAAAATCCTGGAATAAAGATCCCTTATATAAAACTCATCCATTAGATAATAATTCACTCAGATCGTATATTCAAATCCTTATCACAATAATGGTCCATTAGACTGAATTTTCTATCTGAACAGTCCTTCATGAAAATTTTCAATTATACAGATTTTTAATTTGACATCCCTTAACTTGATTCACAGGGTCAAATGTTAACAGCAGCAATCTGTCACCATAATCCACTAATCTCATAGTGATTTGCTGAAGTCATTAACGTCATTCTAGCTAACAAACATCATCATTTTATTACCTTTCAACCAAAATTCAAGAATCTTCATTTTTCAATCAGAATCCAAATCAACTCATTAGTTCTCAACTAGAATTTAAAATCATATCAATCACATTCGAATTCATCATCTGGATAGTATTAATGCTTATAATTTCAAGTCTTAGATTTACTCATATATGCAGTTATACCGGTATATACGGGTAGTCACGCTCCTTGGAACTATAAGGTAAATACCATCATGTCTAGGCCTCAAGCAAGTCGGGGATTCCATACAATTGCGGTACTTCCATTTGAAGACCCAATTACCAATTTACGAATTTCAGTTTGAATATCAATTCGTATGAATTTTTTCACACAATTACAACCTTTTACTCCTTGGAACTATAAGGTAAATACCATCATGTCTAGGCCTCAAGCAAGTCGGGGATTCCATACAATTGCGGTACTTCCATTTGAAGACCCAATTACCAATTTACGAATTTCAGTTTGAATATCAATTCGTATGAATTTTTTCACACAATTACAACCTTTTACTGCTTCATAAATTTTTGACATTTTTGGCTTCTCGGTTGATCCTCATTAGCCAATTCGCTCTGATACCAGCTGTAAGGTCCCTATCCCCATCGCGCAACGAATTCAGGGGTTCTAGTAGCGGAAGTAGCACTTCTTGCGTCGGGTAGGGTCTCACACTCGGGGCCTCGCCCACGGATATCCATACAAAAGACTAATCCATCGGTTCTTCCAAAACTGATCCTCGAAAAACTTCTCTTGCGCGGAAAGCATGGGCGATTCCTCCAAGATAACTTTTCTCTAACGTGGTCAAAAGCCTTAACTAACTGAACTGATCTGATCAAACCTGTAAGCCCCAAATCAGATCAGGGAAAAGATTGCACTTGGATCATAGAGACCAACTCTTTTTTCCTCATTGAGAGGCACAGCCGTATTCCATAGAACAATTTTTGTCCAAGATTTACTTCATCTATCGTACCATAACAGAATTGAGTCTCAATTTAAGGATCCATCAGTCCAGCCTAACCCCATCCAGTCACGTAGATTAGCCAACCGCCCAACCATTGTAGTAATGGGATCCAATTAAGAATTTGGTTAGGTTTTGTCTCGGGTAGAGCAGGGAAAAGAGTTCCTAGGTCCCCTAGCCGGATATTCATGTAAACTTGAAACTAGTCACACCACTTACACACCCAATATGAAATTGCCTTTTTCTTAGCATCAGCTATCTTTAAAACAATCATTTAATGAAACCATTGAGTCACTGATTACAATCCCCAAAATCTCCGGTTGAATCCTTATTTCCAATCATTCCTTCATCGGTGTACCTATGGCATCATTGGTAACTAGAACGCTCACCACCTGTTCACTCAGGGGCCTTTTCGATAGTTCCTAGCTCATAATAATTGGCAATATATTCACATATCAAAATGGAATCTCCGTTGAAGATCAGCAAGATCAACCAACGGATTTATATAAAAGAGCCATGGACTCATCCGCCGTTAAGGACCAACAAGGTCAACCAACCAGATCCATGCCTGAATTCATAAAACAACTCTTACTCCTTGTTCCAATATCTTCCCCGATGTACGTGTGGGTATCTTCGGTGACCCAGAGCCCGAGCACCGTATGGTTAGCACCCTCTAGGATCCTTCGCAAGTCACCTAGCGCTTCACTCATAGGCCGCTTCCTTGGTCCCTCATCCACTGTACCAGAAGCTCACCATTTAATCAAACCGAGGCTGGTCAAAGACCTCGACCGACCTTGCTACGCGAGACGTTCTCCGTTGACTCTCCGTCTCACAGCAGTTGCAACTTTAATAGATAGGTCTCCATGACCTCATTCACAAGACGGTCAAAATGCTTCCCCAGCATTCTTAACATAAAACAATCATTTAAAAACATATTTCACATACAAATACAAATACAATTTTTCATTTTTCCTCATCACTCCACATCCTTTCACATTAGTTCCCATCTTTTCTCATCTTTCCACAATTTTTTTTTCTTCATCGATCCCTATCACATCACATCCTTCCCACATCAAATCACATCCACACATCAATCCACATCATCCATACATCCATCCACATCATCCACACCAATCCACATCATCCATACATCCATCCACATCAATCCACATTATCCACACATCCATCCACATTTTTCATACATCCATCCACATCACTCCACACGTCAATCCACATCATCCATACATCAATCCACACGTCAATCCACATCAATCCACACGTCAATCCACATCATCCATACATCATCCACATCAATCCACACGTCAATCCACATCATCCATACGTCCATCCACATTATCCACACATCAATCCATATCATCCATACATCATAAGTATTCCCATTCTCATCTAATCACATCTTTTTCTATTTCATCACTTATTTCCTCATTTATCCTTATCAGATCACATCCACTTGCATCTACCCATACATCTCATCACTTCACATACATTAACATCTATCCACTTTACATCGCATCTATCCACTTCACATACATTAACATCTATCTACTTTACATCGCATCTTATCACATCCATTTTACATCACATCTCATTCATTCACATCATCCCGATTCACATACTAACACATTCATTCACGTCCCTTATCTTTCATTCACATCCCGATTCACATGTTATCACATTCATTCACATCCTATATCATTTATTTACATCCTGATTCACATGACATCACATCTCATCTAGTCATTCACATTTATCTGATTCGCATCACATATCATCACATCTATTCACCTTTCATTCTCATCACATCCATCCATCCATTCTTTCCCATCTATCTGATTCGCATTACATCTCATCACATCTATTCACCTCACATTCTCGTTACTCCTATTTTGATCGCATCCATCCATTCATTCTCATCTATCTGATTTGCATCACATATCATCACATCTATTTACCTCTCATTCTCATCACTTCTATTCTCATTACATCCATCCATCCATTCTTTCCCATCTATCTGATTCGCATCCCATCTCATCACATCTATTTACCTCTCATTCTCACCACTTCTATTCTCATCATATTAATCCATCTATTCATTCCCATCTATCTGATTCACATCACATATCATCACATCTATTTACCTTTCATTCTCATCACTTCTATTTATAGAATGTAAGAGAATTCTTATTTTTTATATAAAGATTCTTTACGCATCTATTTATGCATAAGAACAACTTCAGTAGGAAATAACACTTTTATAAAAAATCCGTTTGTGCATCTATTTATGTATAAATTCAGTTTTAAGGAGAATAACACTTTCAAAATAAAAATAAATCTTTTATGCATCTTTCTATGCATAAAATCAAAATTAATGAGAATAACTCTTGTTTCTTTATGCATATTTCTATTCATAAAATCAAAATTGATGAGAATAACTCTTTTGAAATAAAAATAAATTTCTTTATGCATCTTTCTATGCATAAAATCAAATTTGATGAGAATAACTCTTTTGAAATAAAAATAAATTTCTTTATGCATCTTTCTATGCATAAAATCAAAATTTGATGAAAGTAACGCTTTTAAAAAAATTCTTTTATGCATCTATTTATGCATCTATTTATGCATAAATTTAATTTTAATGAAAGTAATAGTGCTATAATAAAAAAAATCTTTTATGCGCATCAATTTATGCATAAAAATTAATTTTGATGAAAGTAACTTTTATATAAAAATTTTCTTTTATGCATAAAAATCAATTTTGATGAAAGTAACACTTTTATAATAAAAAAATCTTTTATGCATAAAAATTAATTTTGATGAAAGTAACACTTTTATAATAAAAAATCTTTTATACATAAAAATTAATTTTGATGAAAGAAACACTTTTATAATCAAAATATTTTCAATATGCATCTTAAATTAATTCTAATAAAAATAACACTTATTATAAAAATATTTTTAATATGCATTTTTCTATGCATAGAATAAAAATAACACTTTTAGAATACACAAGCGATGGCGATTACTCTTTTTGAATAATAAAAGATACGCGAGATGTCCTCATCTCGCAAAATTAGAGGAGAACTCTTTTCCTTAAGATCGAACTGATTCTGGAGTTCCTTATAGTCTGGTGAACCCAACAGAATCCTGGGATAAATATCCCCTATATAAAACTCATCATCAGATAATAATTCACTCAGATCGTATCATTCAAATCCTTATCACAATAATGGTCCGGTAGATCGAATTTTCTATCTGAACAGTCCATTAAAATTTTTAATTATGCAGATTTTTAATTTGACATCCCTTAACTTGATTCACTAGGTCAAATGTTAACAGTAGCAATCTGCTAGCACAATCCATTAATCTCATAGTGATTTGCTGAAGTCATTAACGTCATTCCAGCTACTACGAACATCATCACAGGGACTCGTCCCATTCATCCTCATAGTGATTTGCTGAAGTCATTAACGTCATTCCAGCTACTACGAACATCATCATCACAGGGACTCGTCCCATTCATCCTCATTGTGGTTTTGCATAGTTTATTACCTTTGCTGAAGTCATTAACGTCATTCCAGCTACTACGAACATCATCATCACAGGGACTCGTCCCATTCATCCTCATTGTGGTTTTGCGTAGTTTATTACCTTTCAACCAAAATTCAGGAATCTTCATTTTTCAATCAGAATCCAAATCAACTCACCAGTTCTCAACCAGAATTTAAAATTATATCAACTACATTCGAATTCATCATCTGGATAGTATTAATGCTTATAATTTCAAGTCTTAGATTTACTCGTATATACTACCAGTAAAGAGCTGCAGTTATACCCTCAGTATATACGGGTAGTCACGGTCCTTGGAACTATAAGGAAAATACCATCATGTCTAGGCCTCAAGTAAGTCAGGGATTCCATACAATTGCGGTACTTCCATCTGAAGACCCGATTAGCAATTTACGAATTTCATTTTGAATATCAATTTGTATGAATTTTTTCACACAATTACAACTTTTTACTGCTTCTTCATAAATTTTTGACATTTTTGGCTTCTCGGTTGATCTTCATTAGCCAATTCGCTCTGATACCAGCTGTAAGATCCCTATCCCCAATGTGCAACGAATTCAAGGGTTCTAGCAGCGGAAGTAGCACTTCTTGCACGGGGTGCAGGGTCTCACACTCGGGGCCTCGCCCACGAATATCCGAACAAGAGACTAATCCATCGGTTCTTCCAAAACCGATCCCGAAAAAACTTCTCTTGCCCGGAAAGCACGAGCGATTCCTCCATGATAACTTTTCTCTAACGTAGTCAAAAGCCTTAACTAACTGAACTGATCTGACTGAACCCGTAAGTCCCAAATCAGATCAGGGAAAAGATTGCACTTGGATCATAGAGACCAACACTTTTTTCCTCATTGAGAGGCACAGCCGTTGATTCTTTTCCATAGAACAATTTTTGTCCAGGATTTACTTCATCTATCGTTCCATAACAAAATTGAGTCTCAGTTTAAGGATCCATCAGTCCAGCCTAACCCCATCCAGTCCCATGGGTTAGCCAACCGCCCAACCACTGTAGTGATGGGATCCAATTAAGAATTTGGTTAGGTTTTGTCTCGAGTACTAGGGAAAAGAGTTCCCAGGCCCCCTAGCCAGATGGATATTCATGCAAACTTGAAACTAGACACCCAATATAAAATTGCCTTTTTCTCAGCATTAGCTATCTTTAAAACAATCATTTAATGAAACCATTGAGTCACTGATCATAATCCCCAAAATCTCCGGTTGAATCCTTATTTCCAATCATTCCTTCATCTGTGTACCTATGGCATCATTAGCAACCAGAACGCTCACCACCTGTTCACTCAGGGGCCTTTTTGATAGTTCCTAGCTCAGTAACCGGCAATATATTCACATATCAAAATGGAATCTCCGTTAAAGATCAGCAAGATCAACCAATGGATCCATATAAAAGAGCCATGGACTCATCCGTTGAGGACCAACAAGGTCAACCAATCAGATCCATGCCTGAATTCAGAAAACCACTCTTACTCCTTGTTCTAATATCTTCCCCGATGTACGTGTGGGTATCTTTGGTGACCCAGAGCCCAAGCACCGTATGGTGAGCACCCTCTAGGATCCTTCGCAAGTCACCTAGCGCTTCACTCATAGGCCGCTTCCTTGGTCCCTCATCCACTATACCGGAAGCTCACCACGAGACGTCCTTTGTTGACTCTCCGTCGTCACAGCAGTTGCAACTTTAATAGATAGGTCTCCACGACCTCATTCACAAGACGATCAAAATGCTTCCCCAGCATTCTTACCATAAAACAGTCATTTAAAAACAGATTTCACATACAAATACAATTCCAATAATATTTTCATTTTTTCTCATCACTCCACATCCTTTCACATTAGTCCCCATCTTTTCTCATCTTCCCACAAATTTTTTTTTCTTCATCGATCCCTATTACATCACAGAATTCCCACATCAAATCACTATCCACACATCAATCCATATCATCCATACATCCATCCACATCATCCACACCAATCCACATCATCCATACATCCATCCACATCAATCCACATTATCCACACATCCATCCACATCTTCCATACATCCATCCATCCATATCAATCCACACGTCAATCCACATCATCCATACATCCATCCACATCAATCCACATTATTCACACATCAATCCACATCATCCATACATCCATCCTCATCAATCCATACGTCAATCCACATTACCCACACATCAATCCACATCATCCATACATCCATCCACATCAATCCACATTACTCAACACATCCATCCACATCTTCCATACATCCACCATCCTCATCAATCCATATGTCAATCCACATTACCCACACATCAATCCACATCATCCATACATCCATCCACATCATCCACACCAATCCACATCATCCATACATCTATTCAATCCACATTATCCACACATCCATCCACATCTTCCATACATCCATCCACATCAATCCACATTATCCACACATCCATCCACATCTTCCATACATCCATCCACATCAATCCACATTATCCACACATCCATCCACATCTTCCATACATCCATCCTCATCAATCCATACGTCCCACATTACCCACATATCAATCCATGTCATCCATACATCCATCCACATCATCCATACCAATCCACATCATCCATACATCTATCCACATCAATCCACATTATCCACACATCCATCCATCCACATCAATCCACACGTCAATCCACATTATCCACTCATCCATCCACATCAATCCACATTATCCACACATTCATCCAGATCAATCCACATCCATTTCATAAGTATTCCCATTCTCATCTAATCACATCTTTTTTTATCTCATCACTTATTTCCTCATTTATCATCAGATCACATGTACTTGCATCTACCCATACATCTCATCACTTCACATACATTAACATCTATCCAGTTTACATCGCATCTTATCACATCCATTTCACATCACATCTCATTCATTCACATCCCGATTCACATGCTAACACATTCATTCATGTCCCTTATCATTCATTCACATGCTAACACATTCATTCATGTCCCTTATCGTTCATTCACATGCTAACACATTCATTCATGTCCCTTATCGTTCATTCACATGCTAACACGTTCATTCACATCCCTTATCGTTCATTCACATCTCGATTCACATGTTATCACATTCATTCACATCCTATATCATTCATTTACATCCTATATCACATTCATTCACATCCCGATTCACATGTTATCACATTCATTCACATCCTATATCATTCATTTACATCCTGATTCACATGACATCACATCTCATCTATTCATTCACATTTATCTGATTCGCATCACATATCATCACATCTATTCACCTTTCATTCTCATCACTTCTATTCTCATCACATCCATCCATCCATTCTTTCCCATCTATCTAATTCACATTTCATCTCATCACATCTATTCACCTCACATTCTCGTCACTCCTATTCTCATCGCATCTATTCACCTCACAACTATTCACCTCACATTCTCGTCGCTCCTATTCTCATCGCATCTATTCACCTCACATTCTCGACACTCCTATTCTCATTTCATCCATCCGTCCATTCATTCCCATCTATCTGATTCGCATCACATATCATCACATCTATTTACCTCTCATTCTCATCACTTCTATTCTCATCACATCCATCCATCCATTCTTTCCCATCTATCTGATTCGCATCCCATCTCATCACATCTATTTACCTCTCATTCTCATCACTTCTATTCTCATCACATCCATCCATCCATTCGTCCATCCATTCGTTCCCATCTATCTAATGATTTGCATCACATATCATCACATCTATTTACCTTTCATTCTCATCACTTCTATTTATAGAATGTAAGAGAATTCTTATTTTTGATATAAAGATTCTTTACGCATCTATTTATGCATAAGAACAACTTCAGTGAAAAATAACACTTTCATAAAAAAATCCGTTTATGCATCTATTTATGCATAAATTCAATTTTAAGGAGAATAACACTTTCGAAATAAAAATAAATCTTTTATGCATCTTTCTATGCATAAATTCAATTTTAATGAGAATAACTCTTTTGAAATAAAAATAAATTTCTTTATGCATCTTTCTATGCATAAAATTAAAATTGATGAGAATAACTCTTTTGAAATAAAAATAAATTTCTTTATGCATCAAATCAAAATTGATGAGAATAACTCTTTTGAAATAAAATTAAATTTGTTTATGCATCTTTCTATGCATAAAATCAAAATTTGATGAAAGTAACGCTTTTATAAAAAATTCTTTTATGCATGAATTCAATTTTAACGAAAGTAACACTTTTATAATAAAAAAATCTTTTATGCATCTATTTATGCATAAAAATCAATTTTGATGAACGTAACACTTTTATAATTAAAAAAATCTTTTATGCATAAAAATCAATTTTGATGAAAGTAACACTTTTATAATTAAAAAAAATCTTTTATGCATCTATTTATGCATAAAAATCAATTTTGATGAAAGTAACACTTTTATAATCAAAATATTCATAATATGCATCTTTCTATGCATAGAAATTAATTCTAATGAAAATAACACTTTTATTATAAAAATATTTATAATATGCATTTTTCTATGCATAGAATAAAAATAACAAAATTTAAGAAAATTTTGCCATAACCTTCTTTGTATGGCTGACCATTTTTCAATTTTTTTCATTCTCAAGTTACTTAGAAATTATCCCAAATGGCTTAAAGCATTCTAAACTAATCAAATTTCACTTTTTAAAGAGAAACAATATAAAAAGTTTAATTTTAACAATTTGATTACACATCTAGGATAAAGAAAGGCTAAATTCAAGAATGAAGAGAGGGGGAAAGCCTTTCCAACAAGGCATAGCATCATTTTTCATTTTAAAGAAAACAAAAATTTAAAAACCATTAAATGGAATAAAGAAAAAGTAGGATTTCTAGCTTACATGAATTTTTGTGAGCTTTCCTTTGGTTTTATGGTTTGAGGGATCTACTCTTGTTTGCAAACACAACAAGAGTGACCACCAATTCTTTTGAAGAGGAAATGGTCAAAAACTGATGAATTATCAATAAATTCACTGTTTTTGGCTCTAGGGAGGAGTAGAGTAACAGTGCATAAAACACTATTAACCATTTACAAAGGGGGAGGCTTCATTTATAGGAAAAAGTGAGCCTCTAACCAAGCAAACTCATTCTAGAATTTTCTAGATCAGCTTGGTCAATTTTTGACCATTTTTAGGTCAGTTTAGCTTACTTTTTGGATCTAGTTAAAGCAGGAGAGAGGAGAGATAAAAATATCTCATTATTTGTGAGTTTACAACTCAACCACACATGTGAAATAGGCGCCCCCTTCATGAGGGAAATTCCCCCACACTGAGGTGTCAAAAATGCATCATTTCTTCTAAATATCTCTTCTTTTTTAACTAATAACCTTGTCCTTAGTCAACTCTTCATCTTATGTGAGTATTTACTCATTTTTTGGGGGATTTCCTTTTATTCTTCAATTTATCTCCTCCCTACATTTGGATTAATCTAATTGGTCCATAGGAACCTTAATTCAAAAATTTCAAAAAATCTAGACCCTTAGGCTAAGATCCTTTTTACCTAATTTCAATTTATTCCAATTGCACATTGGAAATTTCTTTTTGAATATCTGTTTCAAGGAAAACCGTTTCAGACACTAGGAGGATTTTTATATCTAAAAATATCTCAATTTTGAATTACCTCCCTCTAGACATTTTCTCTCTCTAAGCCAAAATAGGGTAAAACAGGATCTTTCTTTTATTTCAGAGAGGGGAATAATTATAAGATTAAAAGGGGAGGTTTTTACACCTGCACACCTCAAAAGCGGGAGGGAGGAATCTTACACATTGGAAGCAAGAAAGGAGAGAAATCTCACTCACTTTCCTTGGATCAATGATCGTAGAAAGCACACGCACATGCTTCTCACGACGATGAAGGAACCTCTCGGCAATGGGCCCCATCCAAGCCACGATTTGATGATTACCCTCCCAAACATAAAACATATGACTGGACAAATGTTTCAAGGCAAGGAAGAAAGCACAACTCATCTTCAAACTCCATGTTCACATCTAGCCAAATGGTATCCCAAGTAGCCATAATCTCGACAATCACCAAACTAACCTCACCTTGGTTAGTGAAGATGGAAACTATGAAAACCCCCTTCTCAGGCACATATCCATCCTTACCAAAATGCAATATTTAACCCAGATAGATCATCCCTAAGTCCTCTCACCTTTGCATAAGGAAGCATGCGACACAATGGAATGGGTAGACACTCAAAGCAACTGAGTACCCTATTTTTTTTAAGCATATCCTCCCCCTCAACCATGGACATACCACTCTCATCATTCACAACACTATCACTCAAAGCTTCTGGTTGCAAAACATACGGGATAGCTTCATTCTCATCAACAATGTGGTCATCCTCACCATCTCTACCCAGCCCATAATTTACCCTCATGCACCTCAATAGTAGGCTCATCCCGTGGCTCTTCCACCATCATCTCACGTGTTGATTGTTTGGGACATCATAGCATAGCGGAGGCTACACTCCAACCCACACACTTTGTCAATCCGTGAATGCAACCCGATTAGCGCATAGAGGCTATCCCGAATGGGAGAAGATTAGTTAACCACACACACCAATGACTTCTAGTCCTACTCAATCCTTCTTCAACAATCAAGCAATCAATCTAACATAATCAACGCATCAAGATTAGGCTACACTTAAGCACAAAAATGCAACTTATGCAAAGAATCTAACATGCAAAGAGCTATCACACAAGCCTCAACTACACATCATTTCATGCACAAGCTTCATCACATGCACTCTACAATTCACAAATCAGATTTTAGCATCAAAACATCATTAAGAAATCTAGATTAGCAAGTGTGTAGACCATAACCTCATATCATTGAAAATGTAGAGAATAGAGAGTACAAGATTGAAGCAAGAATGGAGATGGAGAGCCTTGGGAGAGCACATGAGAAGGAGCTATGGAGCAAGCTCTCTCTATGAGCCTCTCAACCAAATGACCAAAGAGTCCTCTCTAGCTCTCAAATGAGCCACTTTTTATACAAAAACTCTAAAACTCCCAAAAGTTCCCATGTGGGATTATTGTCAAGCCCCCTCCCACATTCATCTACAACTTGGAACTCTTTACAAGAGCCCTAAGTGTCTTTTTTGTTGCATCCTTGCATTGATCTTCATTCGTCATGCAACACTCCCCCCTTCCTATTTTGCGCACGTCCTCGAGCGCGGTAGGAGCACGAGCTACAAAAAACAATGGATACAAGTAAAGCCTTTTATTGAAAAAAAGAAAAGAAAAAAACCAGCAATGATAATTTCACACGTGAGCATACAAGTGCAAGGTTGATTAAAGTTTTAAAGAGTACTAAAATAGGTGAGTAAAGACTAGTCAAAGTGAGACTAAGTGGTAGATAGTGCTATGCAGAGGCAAGTGTGCTTGTACACCGCCGGTTATGACCGCAGTCTCAATGTCCTACAAGTATTTAAGTTATTCCTAAGTGGCAAACCTACTCCTAAATATGAGCAAAGGTGATTGGAATTTTTTTTTGATGTGTGTGTAGAAGTTGATAAAGATTAAGGTTCCATCCCAATGAGACCCAAGCAATGGCCAAGAGACCTCCGCCAAGAGAGTCTAAAAACCACTAAGTATCTCAAGGACGACAGACCCTTTTTCTTTCTTTTATGACCTAAGGAGTACCCCATGAAGATGAGGGCATCGGTCTCGAGGGCCTATAGTGTACCCTAGAGTCCTACCAACATCTATCAAGACGATAGATTCCTCGAAGGTCTTTTTCTGAAGCTTTTAGACATCAGTGTTCACCCCATGGAAACCAAGGCATCGTCCCCAAGGTGCTAAGACAACCCCAGGTCCTACCAAGCATTCCTCATGGCTGTAGACACGTCATGTCTTGATTCACTTGTATATATTTATTTTTTTTGGGTTATATTTTCGTAAAATTTTCTTATTAATCCTAGCACCTAGCTCATACCTAAGAGGTAGCTACCACTAGGAATAACTAATATACTTTGAAAGCATAAGAACTTGGCATACTCCATTGGTATATATCCTACACTATCTTTAAATAGAAATATCTTCTACTAAGTTCACTAAGAATCTAGAATTCACTCACCATATTTTAACAACTAATCAAAAACTTAAACCAGCCAACATTGGGTGAACATGCAAACCATATATCCAAAAGATAAAAGCACAATAAAGAAATAAAGATTAAGATTTGAATACACCTGTTGTAGTGCCTGTTGATGTTGTGCGTTTGCATTGATGCATTGCTGATTTTGTGCAGATTGCTCTTCCTTGGTCTTTGTAGGCGTAGCATGTCTCCCCCCTTCCTAATTTGTGGGCATGGTAGGTGGACTATTGGGGCATGTTAGATGCTCTTGTTTATCTGAGATCTCTGCAAAATGGTTATTCACAAACAAGAAAAGAAAAGAAAAGAATAAAATTTGCTATTGGTGCCAATCACCGAATATAGATGAGGGAAAAAACCGAGTAGGATAAAAGTGCCCTGGCTTGTCGATCTTATTGTGGAGTCACTGAGCTTACCCTTGCGCTGGTGGTGGATCCGTGTCCTCGTCTGCTGGAAAGATGGTATCAATTTTCTCAGGATGTAGGGACAACCCCTCTCAAAAACCGGCCTCTGGAGAAGGTGGTAGAGGAAGGAGTGCTTCCTCACTAAAATATGGCATTAGTTCTATGGGAAGGTTAAGCAGACAATTTTGATTTTGGAACTGCGCAATATAGGTACTCATATTGATCCAATATTGACATGTTGAGGCTTGGGGAAGGAGGGCTTGCAAGATAGGTGGTTGCAAGTCATTTAAGCTTGTATCCCTCCATTGTTGTGCTTGAACCTCCTCAGGTAATCTACGTTGATTTGGTCCTCTCTCTGGTATTCTCACATTAAGAAGATTATGGCATTGGGGTGTAATTCCCACAATTTGCTTCATTAAGCCCGTGCCATATCGTCTAAAGTAAGAGTGGTATATCCAACAAATATGTGAAGCTTCTCCTAATACGAGCCGTGCACACTCTTGACAATGTGAAAATGGGTGATGCTGTTGATAGAATAACGTGACAAAGTGATGCTGTTGATAGAATAACGTAACAAAGTGATGCCCACAGCAATTTTCACCTAAGGGAGCATAGAAGTACCTAGAATGTGTTTGAAACGGAGGAGCACTATAACCCCCGCGATGATCAGGTCGAGTACTATCTGGGTCAATGCATGGTGGACATGTATCTCGCCAAATATCCATCAGGAGTTATCTGGACATAGAACAATGAAATTTAGAACACTCATAACCATCATTATAATTCCAATCAAAAACAAGATTATCTCAAAAAGAACACATCTTCTAAAGGCATAAGGAACTACATTATTCAAACATTGATTTACCAAAGAGCTTCAATTGTAGTGTTAATGCCTTATCTTTGGTTTTAGGTATATCCTTTTTAAGAGGTGGGAATTTTAGCAATTGTCTTGGAATTTGAGCAAGATAAGAGGATTTAGGCATTGAAATGCTAGAATCTATGCTCAAATGATACTCATTTGGACTTGTCTTAGGTACACAAGTTGATGATTGAATTGTGTAACAAGGAGAAATTGGGACAACCGGTGTTTCAATACATGTTTTAGGAAGATCAACACAAGTAGATTTGTAGGTGCTATCACAGCCACCTATCCTATCTTGAAGAGTTTGTGTTGAGTTCTTTTGCACCCACTGATATGGAAAATCAAGGGTGGCTTTTGGAATCTTTCTGAAACACTCTTTTACCCCTAGCACAGCATGGCATTTTGGAAGCCAAATTGATGTTTCACCCTCATAATAGCCTTGTGCTTTAAGAACATGTTTTGGGACCCATCGAGTAACAATCCGCGAGTAACAATCCGAGGTTTAGGCTTGGAAATGATGTGCTTTTTAGGAGGCTTAGCAATTGGACTAGATGGTACAAGTTTATACGCATCTTTGGGTAGCCAAATTGATAATTCCTTCTTGCCTGGCCTTCTTTGAGCAGCAACTAGAGTAGTTGGAACATGCCAGCCATGGCCCTCACTTGAGTACTTCAATTATCCACATCATTTGTTTTGGAGCTTCAAGAGCAGATTTTGAGAGTGGGTTGTGTAAGGTAGAAACATTACCCTTTTGACACGATAAAGCTCGTGGAGTAGTAGATCCCAAGATGCAATCAGAATCAATTTGCAACTTGTATTGTCTATTCTTCCAATCTAATGAGCAATTGCTAGCATTTAACCACGATCGACCGAGAACAGCCTCTACTACTGCCTTGGACTTACTTGCCACATAAAA
Source organism: Cibotium barometz (assembly GCF_041138505.1). Lineage (NCBI taxonomy): Eukaryota > Viridiplantae > Streptophyta > Polypodiopsida > Cyatheales > Cibotiaceae > Cibotium > Cibotium barometz. The sequence goes on from NC_141106.1 coordinate 36,038,306, forward strand.
GGGCAGTGACATCTGGTGATCCTGAATGGACATCGTAATGACACATTTTCCCTCTATAGGGTTATCTTCCCCTAAGAAGCTTCGTAGGTCCACAGGAATGTGTACAAGTGTGGGTTGACCCAAGGCTATCCATGTGTCAAACGAGAGAACATTATAATCTGCACCAGAGTCAATTAAGGCAGAGACAAAGTAGGTAGTCTCATGAAGATGAAGGCACACTTGAATATTGAATGGATCGACATATGGTTCATCAGTAGCCAATTGTATGGCCAACATAGAAGCTTTGCGACGCTCCTTGGCTTTTGCAACTCTAGCTTTAGCCTCCTCTTGAGCCTGACGTTTAAGTAGGTCAAGTGCTTCTTTCCGTGTTTATGCAGCATGCATCTGTTGAAGCATGGCTTCAGTTAATGGTTCATTGTATTTCTTGAGACGACTTCCATTAATGAAGTTAGGCATTTGCTCACCTTCTAGTGTCTCTAAACGCACTGCACCACTTGGAGTAAGCTCATTAATCACAAACGGTCCTAGGCCACGTTTCTTGAGCTTTCTCTTATGCTTCTTAAGTGTGTACAAGAGCACCAAGTCTCCTTTTTTGAATCGTCCAGTTGTTACATTTCTATCATACCATTGCTTCTGTCTCCTCTTCTCGGCATACATCCCCATTACCGTCAATAAGCGGGTCTCATCAATCTTTTCCAATTCATCAATGCGTTGTGAAAGCTCATGACCAGTCCAACCCAATTGTTTAGCTACTCATAGAGTAGGTACAAGAAATTCAATGGGAAGAATTGCGTCTAGCCCAAAAGCAAGCTCAAATGGGGTTGTGCCCACAGATGTTTTATAGGCTGTCCTATATGCCCAAAGAACTGAGTGTAACTTTTGCTCCCAATCAGTCCGATGTCCCTCAACAATCTTTGTGAGTGCTGTGCAGAGAATCTTGTTTAGTACTCTCAGCTTGTCCATTGGTCTGGGGATGATAGGGTGCAGAACGCTTGTGAATTACCATAAATTCTTGAAGCAAAAACTCTATGACCTCATTCACAAAGTGCACACCTTGATCACTAACGATCTCAATAGGTAAGCCATAGCGTGTAAACACGTACTCATACAAGAACTTGGCTCTGGTTCTGGCATCATTTTTGACTGTTGCCTTTGCCTCAACCCATTTGGTCAAATAGTCTGTTGCGACTATAATATATTCAGCATGCGTGTGACGAGCTGGAGGTTTAATGGGACCGACAAAATCAATACCCCATTTTGCAAAAGCACGTGTGCTTAACATAGGCCGCAATGGCATATTGTCCTTTGTGATGGGAGGTTTGGTCCTTTGACAATCATCACAACGTTTCACATATTCTTCGGCATCCATTTGTAAGGTTGGCCACCAAAGCCCAGACCACCTAATCAACTTAGCTGTGGTATTGCCCGAAAAGTGTCCACCCCCAACACCTGCATGTGCATGAGTTAAGATTTTCAAATAGTCATCACATACACACATGCGTAAGTTGCCATCCTTGCCCCTCTTGTAGAGTTGGCCCTCTATCAGCATATAGTTTGCCGCTTTAACTTTAATAGCACGCTTTCGATGTTTAGGAATTTTTTGATCCGTATGACCATGCTGAAGATAGTCCACAATATACTTACTCCAACTTGGTGTAGTTGAAATTTGGAATAATGTGACATTATGAATTGGCTGTTGAATTTGACATGAAGCACAGTTACGAACAAATGTTTCAGCATCTGCATGCATGGTAGGCCACCATTGTCCATCCTGAGATATACGTCGCACACAAGTAGTAGCTGATGCATGGATTCCACCGATACCCGCATGTGCCCATTCCAAGATCTCCTCATATTGGTCGGGGTTAGGTATGAGCCTCAACACTCCATCATTACCCTGACGATATAATCTCCCTGAGATTAACTTGAATGGTCGCCATAGGTCCACATTAGGACCTGCTAGTTGTATCTGCCCACTTGTCAAAATTTCTAAAATGGATTTAGACCATCTAGGAGCTATCTCTACCAGGAAAAGTGTTGAATCTAACATATCATCATCCACACCCATAGGAGCTTCGCCAGAGGTGATTCGAGACAAATGATCTGCCCTAAGATGAGTTGTTCCTTTTCGAACTGCCACTTCAAAATCAAACTCAAGAAGGATGATAAACCACCTCACAATCCCTCCAGTTGCACAAGGCTTATTTACCAAATATAGCGGTGCTTGATGGTCCACAAAAAATATGAATTTGTTTGCCAAAAGGTAATGGCAAAACTTTTTCACTGCATATATCATGGACAAACCTTCTCTTTCTGTTATGGTGTAATTCTTCTCAGCATTGTTCAACTGTCGAATAGCATATGAGATTGGGAAATCCTTATTATGTTCTCCCGATTGAGCAAAAATACATCCAATTGCAAAGTTTGAAGCATCAATATGGACATGAAAGATTTGGTTCCAATCTGGTGCCCGTAAGATGGGTGCCGTCACTAATGCTTGCTTCAACTTTTCAAAGGATTCCTCACACTCATCAGTCCAATTAAACTTTACAAGAAGAGCATATAATGGTCTGGCTAGGACAGCATACATGTAGATGAATCTACGGTAACAGCCACAATGTCCCATGAATGTTTGTACCCCTTTAGGGTTGATAGGCCGAGGTAATGAGACAATGACATCAATTTTATCCATATCTGTTGAAATCCCATTGCGAGAAACAATATGGCCCAAAATTTTCCCTTGTCTTACCATGAATTTGCACTTGTCAGGATTCAAGCATATACGATAAAGTTGACACTTTTGAAACACAAGTCTGAGGTGTTCTATATGATCATCACGCTCTTGTGAGTGAACACATAAATCATCCATGAAGATCTCAAGAAATTGCCTAAGGTACTCCTTGAATACATGACTTATTAACCGCTGAAAGGTTGCTAGTGCATTTGTTAGACCAAATGGCATAACACGATAGGCAAAGATGCCATCTTCAGTAGCAAAGGCTGTCTTGTGTTGATCCTTTGGATCAATTGACACTTGATTGTAACCAGAGAATCCATCCAAGAAACTATATGCCTTTTTCCCTGCAACTCATTCCAGAACATGATCCGTGATTGGAAGTGGGTAATGATCATGCACAGTAGCTGCATTTACCTTCTTGAGGTTTACACATACTCGAAGTTTTCCATTTTTCTTGGGCACCACTACAATAGGGGAGACCCATTCAGTGTGTTCAATCTCATAGATAAATTCTGCCTCTAAGAGCTTGTCTATTTCTTCCTTTATCTTCCGTGCAAAATTTTCATTGTAAGTATAAGGACGTTGCTTGGAGGGTTTTGCATCCTCTCGCAATGGAATTGTATGCTGACATATGCTTGGATCAACTCCTTTGAGGTCTTTATAACTCCAAGCAAAAACATCGCGATACTCCTTTATTGTTTGAATTAATAACTTCTCCTCATCTAAGGACAAGTCTGTGGCAATCCACACATAGCGAGGCTCTTCTCCTGGCTTAGCAATATCAATCTTTTTAGCATCTTCTGGACCATCATATGAAACCCCTGGCATGCTTGGTTTTTGTCGCATGGGCTGTTGAAGAACAATCTTCCGATCTTGAAGAGTGTACTGTGTGAAATTGGGAGGAACATTGAGACCTTGTTCTTGTCCACTTGAGTCTTCACTCATTGAAGACCATGCGGTTTTGAGCTCTCCTTTGCCATCTTGCATCGGAATTTTTTTGTTCAACTGTTGTCTTTGCACTACCGACACTCTCTTTTGAATCGGTTTTAGACTTGAGTTTTGGTTTTTGTTTCTTCGTTTTTTTACGACTTTTGCTAACATTTTTTTAGCTTTTCTCCTGCTTGGAATCCATCTGATCGTTTTACTTGGTCTTTGATACTATCTTGTGCTTAGACATAGTAGAGATATCCATTCTTTCCTGAGAAGTGAGGTGTTGGTCGAGAGTGTTCACTCTTAGACTCCTCCTTTTCTTTTTGTAGTCTTTCACGTCGTTCCCGCTCATCTTGTCTACTAATTCTCTTATGGCTCTTACAGCATTTACGTTTGGGTCGGCTTCGAGGGATCTCTACTTGAACCTCCCTTCCTCTCAAGAGTAGGCGTGCCTTTCCTAACTCTTCCTCAGGGATTGTCACATCATTATCAAAATCAGAGTCCCATCCATCTTCCTTATCAGCATCATTAGCAGATTTGAGTGTTAAATCCTCCATTGAGACTTCCTCGACATGCATAGCTGTTGTGGATGTATCCCTATAGTACAAATCATCTAGAAGGGCATGTGGTTGTACCATTCGTATAGGAATAATATCATATCCATCTGAGTCACAAAATTGAATTGGCTTCGGTAAAGCACATGTCGATAATGTTGCAAGGACATGACTCCATTCTAATGGATCAATTAAATGCTCAGGGAAGGGTTGTGGAATGTATGCCTTATCTGATACACTTCGATTACCCTGAAGTCTCTCAGTGTTGAAATTCCTACATGAGGCTTCACACATCCATAGATCTTCTCGCCCATCTGACAATGTAACTCTTCAACCCTTAGATGAAGCAGAATCAAACTCATCTATTGGAGACCTTGTTACATCATGATATGAGTGATTCCTTAGGTTGACCCTTGTGATGACAGAATCATGTCGGAGGTACAAATAATTATATCCCCAATCTTGAATCATTTGAAATTGTCGCATGAATGGTCTACCCAATATCACTTCATAGTTTGGATGCTTTCCAAAATCCACTACTGCAAAGGTGTGCTCATATTCAATCCCACATGTGGTGACCAATATGTTCTCAAGCAGCCCAAGGGGATGTTCTAAGCTTCCATCTGCTAGCTGCAAGTGCATCCTGGTACTCCTAATAGCTGGTTTGCCCCACTTTTCCCAAATGGACCTTGTCACAATGCCCACTCCTGCACCACTATCAAGTATTGCAGTTGAAGCTACTTTTCGCACTTCTAATGGGAGGGTAGCATTTCCCTGATCGTCCTCACAAAATTTTCCTACTTTGTTGATAGAAACTGGCATAACATGCTTTGTCTTTACCAAGTCTACACATATTTGAATTGTCGTAGTCAACAACCCTCACACAGGAGCAGTCCCAGGAGCAGGAGGTTGAGCACCAAGAACACGTCGTGCTTGCTCTTGTGCCATCGGTGGCTTACGTTCAAAATTAGTATACTGTTGATACATTTGTGGAGCCACTCCACCCCTTGGCTGCTCACGCTCCTGTCTCATTCTTGCAATGCGAGTACATTCTTGTGTGGTATGGGTAAAGTTCCAAGCACAGTCTTGGCACCACTTTTTTGTGGGTTGGTTTGAGACTAGAGGAGAAAAGGTATGACATTCCTCTGTTTTATGATTACCGCCACATGCTCCACAAAGATGAGGACCTGTAGGAAGTACACTCCTCATTCTCTGCTCTGCTGTTGTTGTGGCTGCATGGGTGGACGATAGGTCTGTCCCAATCTCCTTAGTACTAGGTTAGCTATCTGGTCTGGATTTACTAGAACGCTAGACCCTAAACTTTGGTCATCACCCCACTGATCTCTAGGTTTCACCTCTGGGCCAGAACCATCTTGGAATTTGAAGTTATCGGCGAAATCCATAGCATCATGGCAACACTCATTGAAATTTGTATGCTTCTTCACATAGAGATGTGTATGCAGTGTTGAATTTTTGAGTCCTTTTAGGAAGAGAGAAATTAATCGACTTTGGGCGGGGGCTTCTCATCTTCTGGGCAACGATTAATGTACTGCTTCATTCTATTTACACAGTCTCTAACACTCTCATTCTCGCCTTGCTTGAAAGAGTAGATGTGTGCTACCGTGTCATGTTGAATTCCCATCAAAGGAAAATGCAGCAATGAATCTCTCTTCCAAAACTCGTAAAGAAGATTTGTCTGAAGCCTACAGTCTCTAACACTCTCATTCTCGCCTTGCTTGAAAGAGTAGATGTGTGCTACCGTGTCATGTTGAATTCCCATCAAGGAAAATGCAGCAATGAATCTCTCTTCCAAAACTCGTAAAGAAGATTTGTCTGAAGCCTCTAGTGCCTGAAACCAGGCAAGGGCCTTTCCCTCAAGAGTAAGTCCAAATCCTTCAATTTGAGTATGTTGTCAGCCACTTGCTCAGCTTGAACTGCTTGCCTAAATGCTGCTACATGGTCGTATGGATCTCCCGACCCTTCGTACTTCTTTACCAGTTTCTGAAGAGTTGATGACCTTACATGTCTTGAATACTCATCATAGGGCCTACGGCCTCTCACTCTCAGTGGGAATTGTTCCTCTCTTTGGTAAGATGGTCCACATGCATCCAAAATTGGTGTGGGTTCCCGATTACCAGCCTCACCAAACCCCTCCAAAGATCTTGTCACCCGCATTTCAGGAGGTGCATTTATGGGAGGCCAAGTTGGCTCCCCTACCCTCCGATTGTTATAGTGAGAAAAATGTTGTTGGGGTGTGATCTGTGGTCACACTTTTGGTGTCGGATAATGTCTTGGTGCTAGGGTTGGGCTACTAGCAGTGGTCCACTTGGATGTTGAAGGTCCCTCTCCAGTGAACTCTCGTAGGGGAGGGGCAATAGTTTCTCCAAGAAAGGCTCTCTCTCCTCGTTTGGCTGTATTTGTTGAGAACACTTCCATGAATAATGGTTGTCCTTTCCACGTGAGCTCCCGAATCTCTTTCCAATCTAAGGTTCGGTATTCATTGGCCCATTTATCAATTATTCGGTTCATGTGTCTTGCAAGCTTCTCAACTACCACTACTAATGCTAGAGGAAGATTGAGCTGTGGCAATCTAGTTGTGGCATAATATCCCTCTAAAGAGTCCTTATAGACCTCTTGAAGAGTCCTTATAGACCTCTTGAAGTGGGTCATCCTGTAAGACCTTTGTCACTGGAATTTGTCGTACAAACTCCCACTGGTTCTCACCCCCCTGATCCATTTTGTTCTTGCCTTTCCTATCCCTTTCCAAATTTAGATCTACAAGAAGTAAATCATCCATGGATGGCTTTGAGGACTGGGCATTGGAGGGTCCAGGCATGTTCGGCTCAATGAGCCAGTCATCTCTAGACTCCCTTGCTCTGGAAAGTTTTGATAAGTCTAAGAACTCGGTTTTAGAGAGCTCCCCTAATTTGTCTACATTTTCTGGATGGTAGGTGACTTCGTAGCGAACACCATCTCCACCCATGTACATGTTACCCTGGTCATTGACTAGAGGTGCTCTATCAAGTTCTGAGAAAATGTCTGCGATCTTAACAAGATACCGTTGTTGTGGATCCCTAAAGATCTCAGCTCCTTGAGCATTCGTGTAGACATATTGGAGTCTCACATTGAGTGTTAACCCCATGGTGTCAGCTTCAAATGGATTAAAAGATCTTGTGGGTGTCCTACTTGGGGCTAAGGGATGACTATTTGTCGGCCCTAGATTGTCCATGGACAATGAGCTAGTTGTTCTGGAGGAAAGGGTATCGGATTGGGATTCAGAAAGGGTTTCAGCAATATCTGCCAAATTTCCTACCGATTGGGTCCCACTTTCCTGCGTAGGTACTCTAGAAGGTGCCTTAGGCCCTATGGCAGAATCTATAAGACGTCCCGACCGCAAGTGCATAAGGTCAAATTTTTTTTGGTTTTTTATGTGTTTTTTTTTCTTTTTTGTTTTGTTTTGTTTTGTTTTTGGTTTTGTTTTTTGTTTTTTTATAATTATAATTATATATATATATATATATATATATATATATATATATATAACCCTATCTAACCACTAAATGCAACTAAAATGAGTATGTGTGTAACTATCTATCCTCCTTTTTTTATTTTTTTATTTTTTTATTTTATTTTTTTTTCTAATTACAAAAAAATATGAATCACGCTAAACAAAACACTAATTATGCACACAATTATAAAAATTCTAAATTAAATGCAAGCTACTTTAATTATGCAAAAAAATTAAAAAAATCAAAAATTATAAAATATGCAAAGAATATGGACTCCTAAAAACACATAATTTATAGATTTTTTCTTTTTCTTTTTTTAAAAAAAAATCTATTTCTTTTCTTTTGTTTTCTTCCTTTTTCTTTCTTTGTTTGTTTTTTTTAACTAATAAATTTTGTACTAATTACACAAGATTATGAATCACGCTAAAAAAATTACTAATTATGCGCACAATTACAAAAATTCTAAATTAAATGTAAGCTACTTTAATTATGCAAAATTTTACAAAAAATTAAGAAATGAAAAATGGACTCAAAATACGAAAATAAAAATTGTTCTCTTTTTTTTAAAATAATTTTTTTTCCTTTCTTTCTATTCTCTCTTTTTTCGCTTTTCTCTCTCTATTTTTTTCCTTTTTTTTCTTTTTTTGATTTTTTTTTAAAAAATTATATATTTTTTTATTATTTTGTTGTTTTTTTTATTTTTTATTATTACTTTTTTATTTTAAAAAATACAAAAACATGAAAAATTAATTAAAAAATAAAAAATAAAAAAATAAGAAATGCACCAACCTTATTAGTTCGCTCCGAATTTCTCGCCTCGCGCCGTTCTGTGCGCCTCACCTCGCCGGCGTCTTCAATGCACCGCCTTCTCTCTTCACCGCTCCTTCGCTCGGTCAGTCTACCACAAGCGAGGTCGACATCTTCTTCACGCATCCTCACCGGTGCTACGGACGGCGACACAGGCTACTTCGCCGCCTCACCGGTGCTACTGACGGCGACACAGGCCACTTCGCCGCCTCACCCTTCTTTCGCCTTCTTGCCTTCTTGCTGTGCTGCTGCTTAACCACCTGATCCCGCCGGCCACCACTGCAGCCTTCGCAGCTGTGCCGGCCTTCACCTTCGCACCGGCCTCTTTGGCCTTCGCCTTCTTTCAGTCGCGCCTTAGCTACAGCTCCACACTGGCCAACGCTCTGCAGGCTGTGCCTCCAACTGCCAGCCGACGCCTTCCACTCCGACTTCGCTTTCTGCCTACAAAAACCTACAACTTCACGCCTTGCTCAACTCCACACTGTCGCGTTCCACTCAGTGCTGCCGACGCCGACGCCTTCCACTGCACTGTCGACGCCGACGCCTTCCACTCCCACTTTCCACAGCTCGACGTCACACAGCCCGTCGTCGCTGTTGTTGCTTCTGTTCGACGGCCTACAATGCCTCCCACAAGCCTTTCGTCGGCTGCTCTGCCTGCTGTTTTTTTAAATATATTTTCTTTTTAATATATTTTTTACTCGGTCGGCTTCTACCGCCTACGGCCTCACGCGCTGCTGCGCCTCCACCTCTTGCAGCTATACTGGCGCTTCAGCCGCCTCCCAGCGCTTCTAGCTGCTCTTTCAATGTATATAAATTTTTATTTATTTATTTTTTTTTACTGCCTCCACACGCTTCCCATAAGCCTTCGCTATAAGCTGGCCGCCCAACTGCTGCAACTTTTGAGCCGGCCGCCCAACAGCTGTGCAAGGTATATAAATATGTATAAATAGATATATATATATATATATATATATATATTTCTTTGCTGCGCCTCCAACGACACACCTCCTACAGCCCCTACGTCGAAAAATACAAAAACTGAAATCACTTTAATGGCGGGATTACTCTACCGCAATGGGGTTTTAATTTTTTTGCTTCTAATCAAAAAACAGAAAACACACAAGGCGCCCTTGAGATCACACACTCAATGCCCTTGCAAACTCTACTCTAATCTACCCTAATCCACGATTTTGCAATCAATGGAGCACTTAGTAAGAAGTAAGGTTAACACCCTTCACTAACTTAGGTGTGCGTTCCTCGGCAACGGCGCCATTGTTTGGGACATCATAGCATAGCGGAGGCTACACTCCAACCCACACACTTTGTCAATCCGTGAATGCAACCCGGTTAGCGCATAGAGGCTATCCCGAATGGGAGAAGATTAGTTAACCACACACACTAATGACTTCTAGTCCTACTCAATCCTTCTTCAACAATCAAGCAATCAATCTAACATAATCAACACATCAAGATTAGGCTACACTTAAGCACAAAAATGCAACTTATGCAAAGAATCTAACATGCAAAGAGCTATCACACAAGCCTCAACTACACATCATTTCATGCACAAGCTTTATCACATGTACTCTACAATTCACAAATCAGATTTTAGCATCAAAACATCATTAAGAAATCTAGATTAGCAAGTGTGTAGACCATAACCTCATATCATTGAAAATGTAGAGAATAGAGAGTACAAGATTGAAGCAAGAATGGAGATGGAGAGCCTTGGGAGAGCACATGAGAAGGAGCTATGGAGCAAGCTCTCTCTATGAGCCTCTCAACCAAATGACCAAAGAGTCCTCTCTAGCTCTCAAATGAGCCACTTTTTATACAAAAACTCTAAAACTCCCAAAAGTTCCCATGTGGGATTATTGTCAAGCCCTCTCCCACATTCATCTACAACTTGGAACTCTTTACAAGAGCCCTAAGTGTCTTTTTTGTTGCATCCTTGCATTGATCTCCTCATTCGTCATGCAACAATCTCCCAAAAGTTCCCATGTGGGATTATTGTCAAGCCCTCTCCCACATTCATCTACAACTTGGAACTCTTTACAAGAGCCCTAAGTGTCTTTTTTGTTGCATCCTTGCATTGATCTCCTCATTCGTCATGCAACAATCTCACACCTCTTCTTCCTCTTCGGGAGCTAGTTCCAAGGCTTGATGTCGCACTAAAATAACATTAGAGACAAGCACACAAGAAAAAAGCCAAAGGTCACTTCACATTGCATAAGCATGTCATGAAAGTCATGAGAAAACACTAGTAAAGAGGTTTCACCTCTTTTGAGGAATTTGAGGCATTCTGCAAAACAAGAATCTCCACTGCAAAAACCACAGACTTACATGTTCATCATACAATCCCCAAAAAATTCTCTCTCACTATGTCCCTCTCTTTATCTCTCTCTAACTCTCTCAATCTCTCTCACTTGGCATCCAATCGCTCTCCACTCTCACACATGCTCTCTCTCTCCCTCTCCCTCTCTCTCTACCTCCTCGAAAGAGCCTGCGCCAAAACATTCTCTCTCTCACTATGTCCCTCTCTCTATCTCTCTCTAACTCTCTCCATCTCTCTCTCATCACTTGGCATCCAATGTCTCTCTCTCTATCTCTCTCACACATGCTCTCTCTCTCTACCTCTCTCTCAATATCTCTCTCTCTCCCCCTCTCTCTCTCTACCTGCTCGAAAGAGCTTGGGCCGACGCGGGCTCTTTCGAGCAAGCAGGGAGAGAGAGAGAGAGAGAGAGAGAGAGAGAGAGAGAGAGAGAGAGAGAGAGAGAGAGAGATTGATCACAACATATGAAGGCATGCAGATATCTCTCTCTCCCTCTCTCTCTGCTGCCAGCTCGAAAGAGCCCATGCCGATGCGGGCTGTTTTGAGCAGGCAGAGAGAGAGAGAGAGAGAGAGAGAGAGAGAGAGAGAGAGAGAGAGAGAGAGAGAGAGAGAGAGAGGGAATGGAACTCCACACTCAAAAGCATTTGCATTGGGGTGCCCATTTCGGGGTGGCCATGGGTGATGGACCAAGTCACCAACTGCTATAGCTGGTGTGTTAACGAATGGAAGGTGGGGCTTCAACTTTAACGGGATACAAACAACAAAGCAAAGCGAGGAGATATCGAGAGTGCTGTGAGGGAATTGATGTAAGGACCCAATGGCAAAGAGATGAGAGGACAGGCAATCAAGCTTAGAGACTCAGCCAAAAATGCTGTGGTGGTCAAGAGTGCTAGTTGGAACCTCTCTCTCTCTCCCTCTCTCTCAATCTCTCTCCCTCTCTCTCTCTGCCAACTTGAAAGAGCCCACACCGTGCGGCGGGCTGTTTCGAGCAAGCAAAGAGAGAGAGAGAGAGAGAGAGAGAGAGAGAGAGAGAGAGAGAGAGAGAGATGGAACTCCACGCTCTAAAACATTTGCGCTTGTTGGGTGCCCATTTTGGGTGGCCCATGGGTGATGGACCAAGTCACTAACTGTTAGATGGTGTGTAACGAATGGAAGGTGGGGCTTCAACTTCAATGGGATGCAGACATCCATCAGTGCCATAAGGGAATTGAGGGAAGGACCCAACGCCAAAGAGATGAGAGGACGGGCAATCAAGCTCAGAGACTTAGCCAGAAATGATGTGGTTAAGAGTGCTAGTTGGAACCTCTCTCTCTCTCCCTCCCTCTCTCTGCTAGCTCAAAAGAGCCCAAGCCGGTGCGGGTTGTTTCGAGCAGGCAGAGAGAGAGAGAGAGAGAGAGGGATGGAACTCCATGCTCGAAAGCATTTGCACTGGGGTGCCCATTTTGGGGTGGCCATGGGTGATGGACCAAGTCACCACATGTTGGCTAGTGTGTAACGAATGGAAGGTGGGGCTTCAACTTCAATGGGATGTAGACAACAAAGCGACACGAGGAGATATTGAGAGTGCCGTGAGGGAACTAATGGAAGGACCCAATGCCAAAGAGATGAGAGGATGGTCAATTAAGCTCAAAGACTCAACCAAAAATGTTGTGGTCAAGAGTGCTAGTTGGAACCTCTCTCTCCCTCTCTCTTAACCTCTCTCTCCCTTTGCTAGCTTGAAAGAGCCTGCACGCGCTAACACGGGCTATTTGGAGCAGGCAAAGAGAGAGAGGGAGAGAACACAGTAGCACTTTGAAAACAGAGAGAGAGAACACTTACCCACCCGGGACCGGCGGAGCGGAAGGGTAGAGGCGGAGATCGACGGATGTAGAGGCGACCGGACCGGTGAAGGAAGCAAGGCAGAGGACAAGCAGAGACAAACGAGCCGATGCTCCCAAGAGATAGTACTTGATTGAGATAAAGACTCCCTAGTGATAGTGCTAGGGTTAAAGTGATAGTGCTAGGGTTCGACGGTGTCGAAGTGTGACATGGCATCAAAAATTCAAGTGGTCATCACCCTAAGCCGCGCCTACTACTACTGGTTCAGCTCATTCAACTTCACCTAAACTTGAGTGACCATCATTGTCGTTCATGTGGTCGGAGATCCTGGGCGATTGTACATGATATATTGAGATGGTATGCTGCCTATTATTCTTCAAGCACACATTAAATGTTGGTGTTGATTGCTTGATAGGTATACTCATAAAAAATTATTACAAAAAAATATTAAAAATCTTTCAAAAATACACCATTATACAGGAAAGTTTTATAAGGTTTACAAATAATAAATGCCAAGACAAACCGTCATTAGCTCATTGTGTGCTTCATAGTCCTCAAGCTAAAGTTGTTATTGCATTCTCATCTATTGGCAAAATATGCCATGATCTATTACTATATTTGGACCTATTGTTGGTTCAAAACTTATCATACATTTATCCCCATAATACTCAATGAGATTGCAAGTTCTGAGATTCAAGAACACTTTGATAGTGGAGGCATGGTTTTTTCCCTATATTCTGCTTCATTGGGTGGCGAGGGGGTGAAAATTGAGCCGCATGTGCTTTCAAATGGTGTGATGAAGGGTTTGTTCTGGATGCAGAGAGTACACCCTTCTATAAAGTGAAGCTTCAATAGGTTGCAGAGCCTGACAAAGTTGTAGTTATTGATGTAGATGAGCCTCTCAATGACAAGGTTCTGGAGGGTGGACCTTCTTCATCTACACAGAGTGTATTTGATCTTCTTCAAATTTAACCAAAAGGCAGCAGCCTTCATGTTGCATACCAAAGTGCAACAAAAATAGTTATTGTTGATGAGTTGCTAGTTACATATGATGGATACATCGCATTTGAGCTACCTCCTACCAAAATGTCTTTCCCAATGGTGGCTGGAATGGAGCACATGCATGATGGTCATGTTTGGGCAGAGTATGTTACATGCAGATGTGATTGTTTTCTAGGCAGTACTGTGCGACTGAGCCGTTGTGTTGGTCATTTGCAATGCTACAATGTGGATTGCCCTCATATACTATCTTATTTCATTGTAAACGAAACACATTGGGTTGGTAAATTGAGGAAGGCTCCTCCTACTGCTGCTGGTGAAGTTACTATTGGTAATGGGTCTCTTTTCTACCATCATTGTAAGTTCCCTCCAACATGTGTGCAACAATGTCCAACTAATATATTACTATATGCCTAGAGATTAAGTGTTCAATTCATATGGGATTTCACAACCATCCGAAGGAGTGAGTCGTGTGAAGTAGAAGATTGCAGAGGAAGAGGTGCACCTAAATATTGTGGCCTATCCTCTGTCAACTCCGAAGCAGATTGAGGTACAGTTTCCCAAGACATGGTATTGGAGCTTTTGATGGAGGGAGGTCAGTCTCACACAAATATGGTTTTGGGGACAAAGAGTTAAATGAATTGCTTATTAGCATGGTTACTCCATTGTCAAATAAGAAGCGAATTGAGCGTTGTGTTCAGGGAGCTAAAGGAGGTTCAATGCTTGGCTATAAGGGTCTCGAAGCTATCCTGGAGTTGAAACAAAAAATTAAGTATCCTTTTATTTATAGTATTCTATTTCCAAGACAGCTAGGAAAAGGTGTGCAACCCCATGTCCGCAAAATGTCAACCCTTGGCCCGAGAAGTAGCATGGAATTGGTCAATAGAATGAGACAAGGTGGAAATGTGAAAGAGATGTGGGTGCACTTTGACCATGTTCATAGGGTTGTTGGTTGGTCCACTATGGCTGCTCGTGTTTATGATCGTTTTCTGCACCTGTTGCTAACTATTGCCACCTATGAATTCAACGTTGAGGACAGATTTTTCCAAATAGAATTCTAGAAGATGTTAAACAAAAAGGTGCAAATTTGTGGTTTTGACAAGCCTGAGTTTCGAGGATTTATGGCAGGCAAGTGAAAACTGGATCGCTTTGTGTATTTTGGAGGGAGACCTTGTCCAAACAAAGAATGCTCATGTATGTTTCATTGGGAGAAAAGCATGGTGGCCCACACAAAACGATGTATTAGGTCACCTTTCCATGAAGAGCATAAGATGTTATGTAAAAAATGAAGAAATGCTTGTTCAGAAGTGGCAGCTATAAATTGTAAATATGCCTTGCAACAATGGTGGAGGCAGGGACATGCTATTGAGAGCGAATTGGCATCACTTGAAACATGGATTGCTTGGTGGGAGGTTTGAGTAGCACATTAGAGTTCATGGTTTCTGACTCAGAAACAAGATGGCCCATTCCTACCAATAACAAATCTTGCAAAGATCAAACACTCAAGCATGAGGGCTGCTGTTGGAAATAAAAAACAATTGTCATTGTACAAAGAAAATGCAGTGGATCTTACTATGGCTGTGCTTCAGAGTGCCCATAGTAATGCTCACTTGGTGGGAGGGTACACAAGAAGTGGACCTAGATTGCAAGAGATCAAGGATTGATTTCTCATGAGACAAGCAGAGTCATCCTCTACAAAGAGGTTAATTGACTTGACACATGTTGTAATGGATGAATCTGGTATTCAAGGTGAGGAGGCTATGCAAGGGCAAAGGTCAGTGCGGCATAAACGGCCTACTTTGTCATAGCCATAGGCCGAGTATGTAACATGCATGGTGAACAAAAGGCAGAGCACAAGTGTGAATGTGCCAGAAAGCCCAGTAACCATTATCAAGGAGAGAACAATAACAAGGACATTGTGGGATATTCGTAGAGTGGATGCCAAGTCCAAGGTCACTTGTTTTGGCCTGCTCAAAGAAACAAAACAATGATTTGGTGCATTAATTAATCATTCAAGAGTGACTCCTGAGAGAGGTGTACCAGCACCATGCTTTTGGGGGGTTGTGTCTACCCTAAATCCACAATTGCACCTGATGGAGTGCGTGAGGGGTTTGTATGGTTTTGTGCTTCTACAAGCACACATTGTTCAAATGTGAACACAACATGGGTCATAGCTCCCCATGATCCAACACCTAGAATGTGGCTTGTTTTGCTGAAGGAACAAATCTCTCATTGGTTGAGGTGGCCGGTCTTGAAAGGGCTAGCTTCTTGTTGGAAACAGATAAAGCCACTACCAAAATGAGTACAAGGGTGGCAGCGAGTGTGGGATTGACACCAAAGGTCCTAACCTCATTTCGACCTAAGTATCGAGGTGCAAAGGTGGTGCGTTGGTGTTCAAAGCTTACTAAAGAATTTCAAGAGAGTGTGAAAAAGGGATGCTCACTTGTTGCTACCATTGCAAGAGAAGATATTGTCATATATGATGAGTTTCACATGTTTCATGTGAGCACTGAGGGGTCCCGTGCACTTGGGGTGCATTATGTGGTGACACTAATAGAGTTTCCAGCCTCCTCATGTCCTGATTTTTAGAAGACGGAAGCAAAACATGAGGTGTACCTCCCTTGCAAACACATGTATTATGTGTACTTGCGGGTTTTGAATCTAGATGCATCTGTCCCCATGAATTCATGCACCAAGCAGCCTTGACAAAGATAGAGTTATTCTAGGCACTTTTCGATTGTCGTTACCATGCAAACCTTAGTGTGCCATGAGATATTGTCCCTTGATTGCAAGCTCTAACTAGATTAAGAGATGCCATTGTTGCATGACAAATGAAGATTAATACAAGGATGCAACAAAAAAGATACTTAGGGCTCTTGTAAAGAGTTCCACTTTGTAGATGAATGTGGGAGAGGGCTTGACAATAATCCCACATGGGAACTTTTGGGAGTTCTAGAATTTTTGTATAAAAGGTGGCTCATTTGAGAGCATGGACACATTGGGCAAACTCATGTTTGAGCTCTCTTGAGACTAGCTCTCCCTCTTCTTCCATAGAGGTGCAAGCTCTTCTCTCTCCCCACCATCAACATTGTTGTAAGTTCTATTCTTTTGTTAATTCAATGCAATGAGTTGATATTTGTCTCTCTTCTCATGTCAATTCTCTAGTGTGCATGTTTCTTATTGATAGCTTAAAGGATTGTGTGCATGTTTCTTATTGATAGCTTAAAGGATTGTGTGCATGCTAGGGAAATGAGTATTGAGAATGAAGAATGCTTTGATCTTGTGTAAGCAATAGCTAAGCTTTCTTCTTGTTTGGATGTATGGATGAGTGGAATGTGGAGTTGAGTGAGCAATAGCAAGATTGAGCTTGAGTGTGTGTTGAGTCTATGTCATTAGTAGTAGTTTTCTTAGCATTCTCTCCATCAAATGGATAAGCTTTTGTGCACCGGTACGGGTTGAATCCCTAGCTCCGAAAGGGATGCAAATCCCATTGGATTGAGCTAAGTGTGGATCATACTACTCTTACTACAAGTGAGAGAGTTATTCCGTCTCTCCATTGGCGCCGCTGCCGGGGAGAAGACTCAAAACCGGTTGAGAAGCTTGCATTACTACCACTATTTCTTTTTGTTTTGAGGTTTAGGGCATTGAGTGTGTGATCTCAAGGGCGCCTTGTGTGTTTTCGTTTTTTTGATGAGAAGCAAGAAAAAAATTTAAACCCCATTGCGGTTGAGTAATTCCGTTTAAGTACTTTCTGTTTTTGTATTTTTGTTGCAAGTTAGCGAGAGATAGGTAGGAAGTAGTGAAGTGGCTTTCTTTCCTTTACTGTTTTGTTGTTTTGTAGTTTGCAACTGAAGCGAGTGTCTGCTGCTGCAGCCTGTAGTAGTGGGTGAAGCGCTGCATCGAAGCCGAGAGTGAAGGAAAAGGCCGGCGCTGCTGCAGTGGAAGTCGGCTGTGCTGCTGTGCAGGAGTGGTAGCTGTGTGCAGTAAAGGTGGGCGCAAGCGAGCTGCAGCTAGGAAAGGCAAGGAGGCATCGATACGGCTGAAAGCAAGGAGGCGAGGAGGTGGCAAGCGGCGGCTGCTCTGCTCTGCTGCCGTAGAGCAGCCCAGCAGAAAAAAAAAGGCTGGAAGAAGGCCTGTAGACGAAGCAAGCGTGCAGCAGTGGGGCGAAGCAGTAGAAGACGACGTGCAGCTGGCAGAAGACCACATGCGCGCCAGCGAAGAATCCGGAAGCCGAGCGGTGGAAGATAAGGTAAGTGCACTTTTCAATTTTTTTATTTTTTATTTCTTTTATTTAATTTTTTATGTTTTTTTGTATTCTTAAATAAAAAATAATCATAATAAATATAAAAAACAAAAAAATATATATTTTAAAAAAAAAAAGAAAGAAAAAAGAAGGGAAAAAAAGGAAAAAGAGATTTAAAAAAACAATTAAATATTTAAGAAAAAAAGAAAAAGAAAGAAAGAGAGAATAGAAAGAAAGAAAAAAAATTAAAAAATGTTTTTTAAAAAAAAAGAAAAAAAATCGTATTTTGAGTCCATTTTTCATTTCTTAATTTTTTATAAAATTTTGCATAATTAAAGTAGCTTGTATTTTTTTATTTATTTTTTTTTAAAATTTTAGTAAATGATGCATAATTAGTAAATTCATATTTTTTGTAATTAGGCACGAAATTTATTAGTCTAAAAAAACAAACAAACAAAAAAAACCAAGAAAAAAAACAAAAGAAAACAAAAGAAAATTTAAAATAAAAAATAAAAAAAATTAACTTACGTGTTTTTTTAGGAGTCTTTTTTTCTGCATATTTTGTAATTCTTCTTTTTTTTAATTTTTTGCATAATTAGTGTAACCTGCATTATTTTTAATTTTTGTAACTTTGTGCATAATTAGTATCTTTTTTAGTGTGCTTCATAATTTTTGTGTCTCTAAAAAAAATAATAATAATCATCATCATCATAAAATCATTTAAAAAATCATTTAAAAAATAATAATAATAATAATAATAATAAAATAGGATAGATAGTTACGCCCACATACTCCTTTTAGTTGCTAGGTTAAATAATATATATATATTTTTTATTCAAAAACAAAACAAAACAAAACAAAAACACATAAAAAAACCAAAAAAAATTGACCTTATGCACTTGCGGTCGGGACGTCTTGTAGATTCTGCCATAGGGCCTAGAGCACCTTCTAGAGTACCTACGCAAGAAAGTGGGACCCAATCGGTAGGCAATTTGGCAGATATTGCTGAAACCCTTTCTGAATCCCAATCCGATACCCTTTCCTCTAGAACAACTAGTTCATTGTCCATGGACAATCTAGGGCCGACAAATAGTCATCCCGTAGCCCCAAATAGGACACCCTCAAGATCCTTTAATCCATTTGAAGCCGACACCATGGGGTTAACACTCAATGTGAGACTCCAATATGTCTACACAAATGCTCAAGGAGCTGAGATCTTTAAGGATCCACAACAACAGTATCTTGTTAAGATCGCCGACATTTTCTCAGAACTTGATAGAGCACCTCTCGTCAATGACCAGGGTAACATGTACATGGGTGGAGATGGGGTTCGCTACGAAGTCACCTACCATCCAGAAAAGGTAGACAAATTAGGGGAGCTCTCTAAAACCGAGTTCTTAGACTTATCAGAACTTTCCAGAGCAAGGGTGTCTAGAGATGACTGGCTCATTGAGCCGGACATGCCTGGACCATCCAATGCCCAATCCTCAAAGCCATCCATAGATGATTTACTTCTTGTAGATCTAAATTTGGAAAGGGATAGGAAAGGCAAGAGTAAAATGGATCAGGGGGCTGAATGCCAATGGGAGTTTGTACGACAAATTCCTGTGACAAAGGTCTTATAGGATGACCCACTTCAAGAGGTCTATAAGGACTCGTTAGAGGGATATTATGCCACAACTAGATTGCCACAGCTGGATCTTCCTCTAGCTCATGTGGTGGTAGTTGAGAAGCTTGCAGGACACATGAACAGAATAGTTGATAAATGGGCCAATGAATACCGAACCTTAGATTGGAAAGAGATTAGGGAACTCACGTGGAAAGGACAACCATTATTTATGGAAGTATTCTCAACAAATACAGCCAAACCAGGAGAGACAGCCTTTCTTGGAGAAACTGTTGCTCCTCCCCTACGAGAGTTCACTAGAGAGGGACCCTCAACATCTAAGTGGACCACTGCTAGTAGCCCAACTCTAGCACCAAGATATTGTCCTACACCAAATGTGCGACCACAAGTCACATCACACCAACATCTTTCTATTTATAACAATCGAAGGATAGGGGAGCCAACTCGACCTCCTATAAATGCACCTCCTGAAATGCGGGTGACAAGATCCTTGGAGGGGTTTGGTGAGGCTGGTAATAGGGTAACCACACCAATTTTGGAAACATGTGGACCATCTTTCCAAAGAGAGGAACAATTCCCACTGAGAGTAAGAGGCCGTAGGCCCTATGACGAGTATTCAAGACAAGTAAGGCCATCAACTCTTCAGAAACTGGTAAAGAAGTATGAAGGGTCGGGAGACCCATACGATCATGTAGCAGCATTTAGGCAAGCAGTTCGAGCTGAGCAAGTGGCTGATAAGCACACTCAAATTGAAGGATTTGGGCTTACTCTTGAGGGAAAAGCCTTGGCTTGGTTTCAAGCATTAGAGGCTTCAGACAAAACTTCTTTACGAGTTTTGGAAGAGAGATTCATTGCTGCTTTTTCCTTGATGGGAATTCAACATGACACAGTAGCACACATCTACTCTTTCAAGCAAGGTGAGAATGAGAGTGTTAGAGACTGTGTAAATAGAATGAAGCAGTACATTAATCGTTGCCCAGAGAATGAGAAGCCCGCCGCCCAAAGTCGATTAATTTCTCTCTTCTTAAAAGGACTCAAAAATTCAACACTGCATACACATCTCTATGCGAAGAAGCATACAAGTTTCAATGAGTGTTGCCATGATGCTATGGATTTCACCGATAACTTCAAATTCCAGGATGGTTCTGGCCCTGAGGTGAAACCTAGAGATCAGTGGGGTGATGACCAAAGATGAGGGTCTAGCGCGCTAGTAAATCCAGACCAGATAGCTAACCTAGTACTAAGGAGATTGGGACAGACCTATCGTCCACCCATGCAGCCACAACAACAGTAGCAGAGAATGAGGAGTGTACTTCCTACAGGTCCTCATCTTTGTGGAGCATGTGGCGGTGACCATAAAACAGAGGATTGTAATACCTTTTCTCCTCTAGTCACAAACCAACCCACAAAAAAGTGGTGCCAAGCCTGTGCTTGGAACTTTACTCATACCACACAGGAATGTACTCGCATTGCGAGAATGAGACAGGAACGTGAGCAGCCAAGGGGTGGAGTGGCTCCACAAATGTATCAACAGTATACTAATTTTGAACGTAAGCCACCGATGACACAAGAACAAGCACGACCTGTTCTTGGTGCTCAACCTCCTGCTCCAGGGACTGCTCCTGTAAGGGTTGTGGACTATGACAATTCAAATATGTGTAGAGACTTGGTAAACCCAGGCTATGTGGAAGAAGAATATGCATCATATTCATCCAAAGATAATCTCTTTGAAAGTCCCGCATACCCAAGCCCAGCACTAGACGCTCAATCAGGGGAACAAAACTCTTTAATGTTGCTAGGCGGCTACCAACCTAGGACTCCAGGCCCCTCAGGTCAATGGCAGCCAAGGAAAGTAGAGGCCAAACCAATGGGCCCCTGTTATGAGTGCGGAGGACCCCATTGGGCTCGTGATTGTCCACATCGCTCAAGGCAAGCATCTCGGTCCAATACAACAGTACAATAGTTTCCACCAATTGAAAGATATTGTCTAGGGTGTTGTGTAGAACACTTCCCAAAAGACTGTCTGCTAAAACCACATGAGGAAGGCACCTCCCAACCAAAGGTCTCACTCAACCTTGTAGGCACAGTTCCATCACCACCTTCATCTGAGAATGAGGATGTTGTGCCACTTAGAGTCATGACTAGATCACAGACACGAAATGCCGAAATACAGACTGATGAGACACCTCGAACTAGGGATGCAAAAACAAATCTAGTGGATAAGACCCTACAGTCCAGTAGAAAAAAAACCACTCGGAGGAAGAAGAACCGAAACAAACAAACTAAAAGTACATCCACTAGTTCTCAAGAAGCCTCTAAACAAAACATGAGGGATAAAACTTTTACATCCCAAGAAGTGCATGAGGAACATCAACCTCAACCTGGGCCTAGTGTTAAACAAGATGAGGCTAGTACGACTGAGGTTAGTTCTGGGGGCTCTGTTTTTGTGGATAAAGTGAATGAGACTCTAGAGGCCATCATTGATGCTCATAGAAGTCGCATTGCAGCTTTATCTGAGCTACCCAAAAAGCTTCAAGAATACCCAAACCCTCGTGAGGAGAAGATCAATTTAGCTGTACATCAGCAACTCATTAGGGAAGCTCAGTCAATACTTGAGGGACCACCACCACCTATTCCTCGGGGCCCAACCTCTCTTAAACCAACATTAGAAACCATACCAGAAGTGTCATCAAGTCAGGAAATGAAAAGTGAGCTCATTTCACAAGCTCATAGCGAAAGGTCTGCATCAATTGACACCCAATTGAAAGGGGGTAATCTGCCACCACCTAGCCTTGTCTTCTCATGCAATGATGAAGTTATTGATGCTAATGAGGACGTGGCAAATGAGATGTGGGCTGCAGTTCACGAGAAAGTTCATGAGCACATGTCTTCCATTAGTTCGCCTCCCTTCTCTGAGGTGGATTTTACCAGAGGCACGGAAAACAAATTTAGACACCCAAGCATCCAGGAGGAAGTTCAAACAATTGTTTCTCCTAGAAGTAAGCATACAATGAAAACCTTACCATCATATCTGGGAGAATATGAGAACTGTTCTCAAACCTTGAGGATACCCTCCATGCATAAAAGGTTGACAAAGGTTTGAGGATACCCTCAAACCTTGAGGATACCCTCCATGCATAAAAGGTTGACAAAGGAGAAAGATATGAGTATGGTGCAGGCTATTTTGTCAGCACCAGTGGCTTGTACCTTACCTTTGCTTGATTTGATAAAAATTCGACCTGAGTTGTGGAATGATATTGCCACATGTTTGTCAGAGCAGGTATTGCTACAAAAGGGTCACCATGAGTGTACTATACACCCTGAGACAAAACATGTTATGCCAGTTCCTATCAACAAAGTAGGAAAATTTCGTGAGGACAATCAGGGAAATGCTACCCTCCCATTAGAAGTGCGAAAAGTATCTTCAACTGCAATACTTGATAGTGGCGCAGGAGTGGGCATTGTGACAAGGTCCATTTGGGAAAAGTGGGGCAAACCAGCTATTAGGAGTACCAGGATGCGCTTGCAGCTAGCAGATGGAAGCTTAGAACATCCCCTTGGGCTGCTCGAGAACATATTGGTCACCACATGTGGGATTGAATATGAGCACACCTTTGCAGTAGTGGATTTTGGAAAACATCCAAACTACGAAGTGATATTGGGTAGACCATTCATGCGACAATTTCAAATGATTCAAGATTGGGGATACAATTATTTGTACCTCCGACATGATTCTGTCATCACAAGGGTCAACCTAAGGAATCACTCATATCGTGATGTAACAAGGTCTCCAATAGATGAGTTTGATTCTGCTTCATCTGAGGGCTCAAGAGTTACATTGTCAGATGGGCGAGAAGATCTATGGATGTGTGGAGCCTCATGTAGGGATTTCAACACTGAGAGACTTAAGGGTAATCGAAGTGTATCTGATGAGGCATACATTCCACAACCCTTCCCTGAGCATTTAATTGATCCATTAGAATGGAGTCATGTCCTTGCAACATTATCGACATGTGCTTTACAGAAGCCAATTCAATTTTGTGACTCAGATGGATATGATATTATTCCTATACGAATGGTACAACCACGTGCCCTTCTAGATGATTTGTACTATAGAGATACATCCACAACAGCTATGCATGTCGAGGAAGTCTCACTAGAGGATTTGACACTCGAATCTGCTAATGATGCTGATAAGGAAGATGGATGGGACTCTGATTTTAATAATGATGTAACAATCCCTGAGGAAGAGTTAGGAAAGGCACGCCTACTCTTGAGAGGAAGGGAGGTTCAGGTAGAGATTCCTAGAAGCCGACCTAAACGTAAATGCTGTAAGAGCCATAAAAGAACCCGTAGACAAGATGAGCGTGAACAACGTGAGAGACTGCAGAAAGAAAAGGAGGAGTCTAAGAGTGAAAACTCTCGACCACCACCTCACTTCTCAGGAAAGAATGAATATCTATACTATGTCCAAGCACAAGATAGTATCAAAGACCAAGTCAAACGATCAGATGGATTCCAAGCAGGGGAAAAGCTAACAACTGTTAGCAAAAATCGTAAAAAGACGAAGAAACAAAAACCACAACTCAAGTCTAAAACCGATTCAAAAAAGAGTGTGGGAAGTGCAAAGACAACGGTTGAACAAAAAAATCCGATGCAAGATAGCAAAGGAGAGCTCAAAACCGCATGGTCTTCAATGAGTGAAGACTCAAGTGGACAAGAACAAGGTCTCAATGTTCCTCCCAATTTCACACAGTACACTCTTCAAGATCGGAAGATTGTTCTTCAACAGCCCATGCATCAAAAACCAAGCGTGCCAGGGATTTCATACGATGGTCCAGAAGATGCAAAAAAGATTGATATTGCTAAGCCAGGAGAAGAGCCTCGCTATGTGTGGATTGCCACAGACTTGTCCTTAGATGAGGAGAAGTTATTAATACAAACAATAAAGGAGTATCGTGATGTTTTTGCTTGGAGTTATAAAGACCTCAAAGGAGTTGATCCAAGCATATGTCAGCATACAATTCCATTGCGAGAGGATGCAAAACCCTCCAAGCAACGTCCTTATACCTATAATGAAAATTTTGCACGGAAGATAAAGGAAGAAATAGACAAGCTCTTAGAGGCAGAATTTATCTATGAGATTGAACACACTGAATGGGTCTCCCCTATTGTAGTGGTGCCCAAGAAAAATGGAAAACTTCGAGTATGTGTCAACCTCAAGAAGGTAAATGCAGCTACTGTGCGTGATCATTACCCACTTCCAATCACGGATCATGTTCTGGAACGAGTTGCAAGGAAAAAGGCATATAGTTTCTTGGATGGATTCTCCGGGTACAATCAAGTGTCAATTGATCCAAAGGATCAACACAAGACAGCCTTTGCTACTGAAGATGGCATCTTTGCCTATCGTGTTATGCCATTTGGTCTAACAAATGC
Source organism: Cibotium barometz (assembly GCF_041138505.1). Lineage (NCBI taxonomy): Eukaryota > Viridiplantae > Streptophyta > Polypodiopsida > Cyatheales > Cibotiaceae > Cibotium > Cibotium barometz. The sequence continues at coordinate 36,063,301 of NC_141106.1, forward strand.
ACCAGCAACCTTTCAGCGGTTAATGAGTCATGTATTCAAGGAGCACCTTAGGCAATTTCTTGAGATTTTCATGGATGATTTATGTGTTCACTCACAAGAGCGTGATGATCATATAGAACACCTGAGACTTGTGTTTCAAAAGTGTCAACTTTATCGTATATGCTTGAATCCTGACAAGTGCAAATTCATGGTAAGACAAGGGAAAATTTTGGGCCATATTGTTTCTCGCAATGGGATTTCAACAGATATGGATAAAATTGATGTCATTGTCTCATTACCTCGGCCTATCAACCCTAAAGGGGTACAAACATTCATGGGACATTGTGGCTATTACCGTAGATTCATCTACATGTATGCTGTCCTAGCCAGACCGTTATATGCTCTTCTTGTAAAGTTTAATTGGACTGATGAGTGTGAGGAATCCTTTGAAAAGTTGAAGCAAGCATTAGTGACTGCACCCATTTTACGGGCACCAGATTGGAACCAAATCTTTCATGTCCATATTGATGCTTCAAACTTTGCGATTGGATGTATTTTGGCTCAATCGGGAGAACACAATAAGGATTTCCCGATCTCATATGCTAGTCGACAGTTGAACAATGCTGAGAGGAATTACACCACAACAGAAAGAGAAGGATTGTCCATGATATATGCAGTGAAAAAGTTTCGCCATTACCTTTTGGCAAACAAATTCATATTTTTTGTGGACCATCAAGCATTGCTATATTTGGTGAATAAGCCTTGTGCAACTGAAGGATAGTAAGGTGGTTTATCATCCTTCTTGAGTTTGATTTTGAAGTTGCAGTTCGAAAAGGAACAACTCATCTAAGGGCAGATCATTTGTCTCGAATCACCTCTGGCGAAGCTCCTGTGTGTGGATGATGATATATTAGATTCAACACTTTTCCATGTAGAGACAGCTCCTAGATGGTCTGAATCCATTTTAGAAATTTTGACAAGTGGGCAAATACAACTAGCGGGTCCTAATGTGGACCTATGGCGACCATTCAAGCTAATCTCAGGGAGATTATATCGTCAGGGTAATGATGGAGTGTTGAGGCTTATACCTAACCCCGACCAATATGAGGAGATCTTGGAATGGGCACATGCGGGTATCGATGGAATCCATGCATCAGCTACCACTTGTGTGCGACGTATATCTCAAGATGGGCAATGGTGGCCTACCCTGCATGCAGATGCTGAAACATTTGTTCGTAATAAATGTGCTTCATGTAAAATTCAGAAGCCAATTCATAATGTCACATTATTCCAAATTTCAACTACACCAAGTTGGAGTAAGTATATTGTGGACTATCTTCAGCATGGTCATACGGATCAAACAATTCCTAAACATCGAAAGCAGGCTATTAAAATTGAAGCGGCAAACTATATGCTAATAGAGGGCCAACTCTACAAGAGGGGCAAGGATGGCAACTTACGCATGTGTGTATGTGAAGCTGACTATCTGAAAATCTTAACTCATGCACATGCAGGTGTTGGTGGTGGAATTCCCACCACCAAGCCTCGTGTTAGGTGACCTGTTTATAAGGTGAACGGTTGCTATAACAGCTTCAGCCCAAAAACCATGAGGTAATGCAGCATGTGACAACATAGAACGGACCTTCTCCTGTATGGTCCTGTTCATCCTCTCTGCTGTCCCGTTTTGTGGAGGATCATAAGGAGTAGAGAGCTCCCTCTTGATGCCTTTAGCATCACAAAAGTCCTGAAACTGTTTGGACATATACTCTCCACCATTGTCGGAACGCAAAGCCTTCAGTGTTTTGCCAGTTTGATTCTCAACAAGAGCAACAAACTTCTCAAACACTGAGAATGTATCACTTCAAACGAAGAGGATAAACCCACACCTTGCGTGTGGCATCATCAATGAAAGACACAAAGTATTTTGCCCCTCCCAAAGAAAGCTGAGGCATCTCACATACATCTGTATGCACAAGCTCTAACTGAGCATCTTTCTGTCCAAGAGCTTTCTTGTGGGGGCACTGTAGTTGCCTACAATATATACAATGCTCACAAAACTGAAAACTTGAAAACTTTAGAGAAGGCAAGTAACCCAAACGAGACAATTGCTCCATTCCCTTGACACTCATGTGTCCCAACCGGCTATGCCACATGAAAGGAGGCACCTGAATCAATGATCCGTGAGTGCATACCATGACCACCTGTAAGAAGTGAATGGGCATCAAGTGAAGACGTAAAGAGGACCTCATCCTCACTGCCACCTGCATGTGACACATTGATTTCTTCAATCTTGACTCCACTTTTGCCCTTTGGCTTTACATCTTTGGCTTCATCCTTCTCTTTGTCTTTGCCTTTTCCCTTTTCTTTTTGATCACTTTTCCATTTGTAGCATTGCTTTTTAATGTGTCCCTTCTTGCCACAATAATGGCATTCCAAATCCTTTTTTGAGCGAGACTTGCTCCTTCCCCTTTCTTGGCTTTTTCCCCTTTGCTGGGATCTCCCACGTGCATTCATTGCATTAAACTTTCCAACAGAGTTGTTTTTCCTGTTCATCTCTTCTTGAAGAAGAGCACCCTCAACATCTGCATATGACAGCATAGCATTCGAATTGCTAGTGGCTGTCCTGAATGTGTCCCAACTCTCTGGCAAAGTGCATAACAGAAAAGTGGCTTTGAACTCATCGTCCATTGCCAACTTTTGATTAATGACCTGGCTGACAATATCATTAAACTCATTTAGATGGGCTGTCATAGACGCCCCTTCCTTCATCTGAAGACCTATGAGTTTCTTCAACCAATACACTTTGCTTGAGGCACTTTGTTGGGCATACAAGTCCTGCAATCTCTGCCACATTCCCCAAGCTGTCTTCTCTTCACGAATGTTGAAAAGTAATGAGTCTGACACAGACAACATGATAGTAGATCTTGCCAGCTCATCCATATCTTCCCACTCTTCAGCAGTAAGAGAAGCGGGCATTACACCCCTTTCTTTGATAGGCTTGTGCTGCTTTTTCTGAAGCAACACATTGCCAAATATCATAATTATGCGAGCCTTCAAGCTTCTTGATGTGAAGCAATGAAGAGCTCTCACCTATGGTTGCCATAGCAAAATGCAACCTGTCAATGCCTGACTCCCTGCAAAATGTGCAAACACTGCACCAAAAGCACACAAAGTGCTCACAGTTTTTCTCCCAAGCTTTATCTCCCACTGCAGAAGCACGAATGCAACTTTTCTCCCACTTTATGTGATGAAATCACCAAAATCTGGTTGCTGCAGATTTTGGACAGCACCTTAAATGTGCTCTGTTGCCCTTCCAAAGTACTGTACAGCAGGACCAAGTGCTCACCAATGATGTACCAAACCTGTACCGGCAAGTACAGTAGCTGAAATTGAACCTTTTGGTCACTCAAAACAGTATACAGCCATGCCAAAACTTGCACAAAGCTGTGCCAAATCTGTACCAGCAGGTACAGTAGCAATAAATGCTCTCCTGGCTGTCCAAATGAGTGAAAATCAGACTTTTACAGTCCCGTACACTGCATACAACAGTCCTGAACAGAAATTGGGCAAAAGCCCCTTGACTGCAAGCTGATTTTTGAGGATTCAAGGCATAAATGTCTTGCCTGTTGCTTTGCCAAGCTTAACAAGCATACAAACTTGAAAAGCCCCTTGATTTAAGATCAATTTCTGATCATACATGGTACATTGATGCACATGAAGGCATCCAGAGTGTTCACGATGCTTCCCCCTGGCCACATATACATCAAATACATGAAAGCCCCTTGATTTATAGGCACATTGAGTGCTTGTAAGGCATCAGCACATTATCCACAACATCAAATGCGATTTGCCTGCATGCAAATCAACCAAATCGGCACAAAAGCCCCTTGATTTGCACTGCAATTTGCTGCAATTTTGCCCAAATGTGCGATTTTTCACATCATTCAGCATGTATGAGTGCTTAATTGCACAATTACATCAAAAGCCCCAAATTTCGACATCCAATTTCCTGCAAATTGATCCTGATTGTGACCAATTTCTTGCAAATTGATCCTGATTGTGACCAATGTCACCCAATTTTGCCAATTTTGCTCAAAAATTGAGCAATTCGGCGCTTGTATCTGCTCAATTAATGATTGCACCTGCTCAATTGCAAATCCCAAAAAAAAATTTTGAGGCAAATACCTTGATTTCTGATTTTATTTTGCAGGAAAGGGGGGTGATGAATTTGGTGCTGCTGTATAAATGATGCTGCTTCACGGCCAGGGCAAGTGTATCGACGAACATGACCTTCTTGTTGGGAAAGTCGACTCATGGGTGAAGGTGAAAGGAAAGTCGTGGAGGACAGCTCCCATCCTCATCTGCTCTTCATAGCGCTGGCAATCATGCCTGTGCTCGGGCCAATGCAGACGCTGGTAAGGTGAGCAATAGCGAACCGCACCACAGGCGCCACAGCGAATGGAAGGTGGGCCTGCGCAAGGGCGCCCTAAGTATTCGCCTTCGCCTGGCTGCGGCGAATGATTCAACGCCCGCCTTCGCTCACGCTTCTTCGCTCGCCTGCTTCAGTGGCTCGCTACACTACGAATGCGCTCGCTCACGCCTAGTTGCCACCTTTGCTCAACGCTTCTCGCCTATGGCGCTGCTTTCGCTTCAGTGGTGCTATCGCCTAGCGCTAATACGTGTTTTCGCCAGCCGAATCGCCTAGCTGCCGCCGCCGACTCAAGTAGCCAGCCCCACCGACGACTTCGCCTTGTGTGGGCTGACCTGATTTCGCCCAGGCACGCAACTTGAGCACCGCACGTCCGCCTGGTTAATAACGATCAACGGCTGCTTCCCTTGCCACCTCCGCCTAGCTACTACGACTGCCTATGGTGTGCTTCAAAGTTGCCGCCACCTTCGCCTATTCACAAGCAGCTCCGCCATCACTGTCGGTGTGGGGTTACGCCTTGTGGCCACCAACACTTTGCTGCGAGCCGGTGCCTGCTATCAAGGAGAAGAGGGAAGAGGGAGGGATCACTAAGCTCTGATACCAGTTGTGTGGGAGTATGAATTAGGGTTTAGAGATTCATGTGGGAGACATCTACGATTGGGTCGAGTAAGTTTTGACATTTCTTGTTTTGAAGTTGGGACATTTAAGTGTTTGTGTGTATGTGCTTATTATTAGTGTCGTGCTTTCAGGCACTGTCTGCCCATAGAGAGGAAACATTGTCCATGGTGGCTAGACCTTGACTATAATGAGGCTCCTGTGAGGAAGAAATTGACATGTATAGGAGACATATGACTTTAGTGGTGATTCAGCAAGACCGTGAGACCATTGATGAGGTATGTTGTGAACCCATCACATAAGCAAGTGTTTATTTCTAAAGGTGTTGGCAAGGCTTTTAATGATGTGGCTTTTACTCTAGAAAAACCAGCCTTCCACCTCGCATGCATAGACCAGCCACTCAAGTAAACATTTGTCAGGTTCACACCACCTGTGAACCTGGGTAGAGATATAGTTCAAAAGGAACTGGAGGCAGTGAAGCAAGGCCATTCTACACAAAGGGGGGTTAGTAGCAGCTCCATTGCTGACCTTGTGGGTGGTGAAGATAGAGTAGATAGAGCACTCAAGACCCACCTAGTACCTACTGGTAAGATCCTAGAGGCTACATCGGTGGGTTGATTGACTTTGATTCCTAAATAGACTGAATCGTTTGGTTGATTGAATGTTGTTGTGTGTAGGCACAGTGCTAGCATACTGTATCAATGTTTTTAACCTCGTTCATGACATACAGAGCCTTGAGGTGCCATCAGATATGATGGCAAATTTTTTAAAAAAGGACTGAATATCATTTGTACTAGGGGGAAGGTAAGGGGAAAGATGGTAGACTACTGTGTGGACATGGAGTTTTTGCTGATTTTTCGACATCATAGTTGTACTATTAATTATCTCCTCATGACTTCAAAATCAAAATATCATCAATATATGTGCACCAAAGAAACAGTCCGTTATGCAATTAAGCCTTTGAAGAAAATGTTATTTTTAACTTGGGAAATAATGCTTACACGGCTCGAGCGAACTCTAACTCAACATGGGATGACCGGCTTAGCTCAGCTGCTCGGACTCAAATTGGTCCTATCATCCTGCATAGACAATGGCACATCTTCAACATGGGCAATTGGATGAGCAGTGTCATCCCCTGTTTCCACAAAACCTAGTCTTTCAAGGTTTTTCATCTCCTTGAACCACTCCCCATAACTTGTCATGTGGTTTGAAGCACCTGAATCAACGTACCATACATTATCTTTATGTGCTGTTTCAACATTTTCAGACATGGCATTAACGACATGCTGCATAACAAACAACCTTTCATTATCCTCATTGTTTCTGCTCGAGGATGCGTACCTTGAGTGCCTTTGTGTAGCTTCGATTGAGGACATAAATTGCTGTGTTGACTGCTTCAGCCCAAAATGTATTGGGCAAACCCTTTGCCTTCAACATGCATCGAGCCATCTCCATGAGAGTTCAATTGCGACGTTCTACAACACCATTTTGCTGACGTGTGTGAGCACTGGTGAGTTGGCGCTTGATGCCATTCTCCTTGCAGTAGCTATTCGATTCCGTCGAAAGGAATTCTCCTCCTCGATCTGTATGAAACTTCTTCACCTTCTTTCCTAACTCATTTTCCACAAGCCTATGCACTATTTAACTTGTCAAAAGCTTCAATCTTATCCCGAAGGAAATAAACCCACAACTTCCTACTGTAATCATTGACTAACAGCATAAAGCAAGAAGATCCCCCTAATGTAGTAGTAGACATTTTACCACAAAGATCAACATGTACCAGTTCTAGAGGAGTCTTTGCCCGATTGCTGCTTTCCTGTGGAAATGCCTTGCGTTGTTGCTTGCCCATCATACAAGCTTCACATGGTTCCTGCAATTCTGAAAATGCAGGAAAATTAGCTACCATACCCTTTTTCTGCATCTCCTTCAGTACGGCAATTCCAATGTGACCAAATCGCTTATGCTAAAGCTTGCTTGTGCTCTTATTTGTGCAGACACTGTAAGGGTACTCAACTCATAAAGATTATTGCGCCTTACTCCTTTGCCGACTACCTTGCCAACAACCTTTAGAATTTTTGCTTCAGTTTTCTTGAAGCGTACTTCAAGCCCATGATATGTCATCACACAACTGATAGTAGATTTCTCTTTATCTGGGGTATATAGAGCACATCTGACAGCTTCTTCTCTTCACCTGTAGATGCCACAAAAGATGCCACAAAAGATATGGTTCCAGACCCTTCGGCTGGACAATTAGCATTACTCCTGACAACAACACTAATGGTTTCCTGTAGAGGCTTCAAGGAACTATACCAGCCCTTCTTACTGGTCATGTGTCGGGAATTTTTGGTCTGATGGACCATTATTGTGTTAAGGATATGAATGTTCTGTATGTTCTGAATGAATTGTTCTCTAATAATGAGTTCTATATGTTCTTCTTGTAGAAGAGATCTTTATCCCAGGATTCTATGTGGGTTGACCAGACTATAAGGAACCCTAGAATCGGTTGGATCTTAAGTTGAAAGAGTTTATCCTCCAGCTACTGCGAGATGAGGACATCTCGGGTTTTTTAAGTGGGGTAGTTCAAGCTCGGTCTTGACGTTGATGACTGATTCCTTTCCCTTCCATGAAGACTTCAAGGTGCTGTTCTTCTCGTCAGCTTGCTTCTTTCTACAGTCCTTAATAGTGTGACCCTTCTTGCAATAATAATAGGTACCTTGAAACTTCTTCTTCTTTGTCTTCTTCTTCTTCTTCTTCTCATCAGAAGATGTCGCGCCTTTGTCTTTAGCATTGGCCGAAAATGCAGCATCACTACCATCGTGGGTCTTCAGCCGCATCTCCTCCTCAAGTAGCATAGCACTAAATTCTTCAAATGATAAAGATGGTACTCTAACCTGAGTGTTTAGTGATGTAGCCAAGCCATCATACTTTCGTGGAAGAATTCGGATGCACCTCCAGGCCAAGTCCTGTGTGTGTAATCCCGACAACAGCCATTTGATCTCGCAGATTTTGATCCACAAGATAAATGCTTCAGCAGCTTCTCCTTCAGTAAACTTTTTAGAAGCAAGCTGATTCTCCAGGTTCAAAATCCTCGTCTGATTGCGAGTTGCATAATACTGATTTCTCAGTATGATCCAAGCCTATCTAGCCTTGGTAGTATGTTGAATCAGAGTAAGAACAGAATCACTTACATTGGTGATGATGGCACAAAGTGCATCAGCATTGCACCTTCTCATGCCCAAAGAAGTGTAGCATCTGGTGGAAGCATGTTTGTAGGGTTGTGTTATGGCTCGCCCTAACCCTCCTTGAAACACATCCAAAAAGAGATTGCCTGGTGAACTGTAACTGTCGTGAGAGGATCTTTCCAATCGCCGAGCTCGTAACCCTTGAGGTCTCTAAGCTCTACAACTCCTTGAGAAGCAATTCTGCCATGTCTCCTGCAAGTGTTATCACACCGTCGCGTTGCACTACGGGTGCTCGTCTCCCTCCTCTCACCTCACTTCACTCACAACTCACTAGCATGCATTAGGGAGACAGATTAGCAAGAGCAAGACTCAATTGCACAATGGGAGAGTATGTTGTATTATGAGAGAAATTCACTTGTATACATGGCCATAAGTGTTCACACTCACTTAAACTGTGGTGGCCGACCGGGCACTTTAGGCTCATAAGAGACATAATGCTATTACAATGATTACTCTCATAATATATCCATGGAGTACGTCACTTAGGATTTCATCCTAACTTGCTACCACACGCTCTTGAAGCGAGAATCGCCATAAATACTCTGTCACACCATTACGGCGCCTGTCCAAGTTGTAGCTTTAGACACTATTGCTTCATATCTTGAATGTATGACCCTTTGGTGTATCTACTGTGACTCCTTGATGTAAGATAATGGTGGTAGCTCTTGTTAATCCTATAATTGGATTAACACTCCCCCCTTCCCAATGGCAATTACGTCCGCGTGATTGCGTTGAAGATCTTTTGTGTGGGGAGAATGAACAAGATTTTTCAATGGCATTGATGTTTGAGTCACGTTTAATGGTCTTTGTTCCTCCGGAAGGAATAAGAAAAGCTAGTTAATGAATGAAAGGGTTTTTTGCGGGAATGATTGCATTTTTATATTTGTGTGAGTCTCCCGTTTTTTTGGCTCAATTTATTTTTGGCAATCATCGGCAAGGTTACATGTGAATTTTGTTAGTGGGGACACTAAGAGATGTTAATAATGGGAGACAAGAGAGAGAGAAGGATCCAGAGGAATGTAGACTTTAATCATCAGAACTAGATGGTGATTCTCAGTTCCTCATTTGATTTATTAAAGCGACATTCATCATTTGAAGTAATTGGCTTGTGATGAAGCCCTTTGTGTGGCAGGATGCTTGTCGAATGTTGTTGAATAGGACCTATTCCTGCTTTCTTCTGCCCATGTGCTTTTTATGTTTTTATGCATATTTAAGGGCTCTTATGAAGCAGATTTACATGAAGTACAATAATTGAGTCATAAAGACTTAATTATTGAACTGCGCTGTATTGAAGTAGCCACTTGTTGGTGAGGATTGAAAGAATTACGTCGACTTGCGAGGCTATAGATATCTTCATTTAGGATTGAAGATAATTGATTTGTGAAGATGGTGGCGTCATTTGGAGAGGCTATAGATATCTTCATTTAGGATTGAAGATAATTGATTTGTGAAGATGGTGGCGTCATTTGGAGAGGCTATAGATATCTTCATTAAGGATTAGTATGATCCACACTTAGCTCAATCCAATGGGATTTGCATCCCTTTCGGAGCTAGGGATTCAACCCGTGTACCGGTGCACAAAAGCTTATCCATTTGATGGAGAGAATGCTAAGAAAACTACTACTAATGACATAGACTCAACACACACTCAAGCTCAATCTTGCTATTGCTCACTCAACTCCACATTCCACTCATCCATACATCCAAACAAGAAGAAAGCTTAGCTATTGCTTACACAAGATCAAAGCATTCTTCATTCTCAATACTCATTTCCCTAGCATGCACACAATCCTTTAAGCTATCAATAAGAGTGGAACTCTTTACAAGAGCCCTAAGTATCTTTTTTGTTGCATCCTTGTATTAATCTTCATTTGTCATGCAACACTCCCCCCTTCCTATTTTGCGCACGTCCTCGAGCGCGGTAGTAGCAAGAGCTGCAACAAAAAACAATTGATACATTAAAGTCTTTTATTGAAAAAAAAGGAAAAGAAAAGAAAAATCAGCAATGATGATTTCACACATTGAAAGCATAAGAACTTGGCATATTCCCTTGGTATATATCCTACACTGTCTTTAGATAGAAATATCCTTTTCCTAAGTCTTCTAAGACTCTAGAATTCACTCACCATATTTAGACAACTAATCAAAAACTTAAACCAGCCAACATTGTGTGAACATGCAAACCATATATTCGAAAGATAAGAGCACATAAAGAAATAAAGATTAAGATTTGAATACACCTGTTGTAGTGCCCTATTGATGTTGTTCGTTTGCATTGATGAATTGCTGATTTTGGTGCAGATTGCTCCTCCTTGATCTTTGTAAGCGTAGCATGTCTCCCCCCTTCCTAATTTGTTTGCACGATAGGTGGACTATTGGGGCGTGTTTGATGCTCTTGTTTTTTACGGAGATTTCTGTAAAATTTTTATTAACAAACACGAAAAGAAAAGAAAAAAAATAAAATTTGCCATTGGTGCCAAACAACGAATATAGCCGAGGGGAAAAACCCAATGGGAGAAAAGTGCCCTGGCTTGTCGATCTTATTATGGAGTCATTAAACTTACCCTTGCGCTGGTGGTGGACCCGTGTCCTCGTCTGCTGGAAAGATGGTATCAATTTCCTCAGGATGCAGAGACAACCCCTCACAAAAACGTGCCGCTGGAAAAGGTGGTAGAGGAAGGAGTGCTTCCTCACTAAAGTATGGCATTGGTTCTATGGGAAGGTTAATCAGACAGTTTCGATTTTGGAACTGCGCAATATAGGTACTCATATTGATCCAATATTGACATGTGGAGGCTTGGGGAAGGAGGGCTTGCAAGATCGGTGGTTGCAAGTCATTTAGGCTTGTATCCCTCCATTGTTGTGCTTGAACCTCCTCAGGTAATCTACGTTGATTTGGTCCTCTCTCTGGTATTCTCACATTAAGAAGATTATGGCGTTGGGTTGTGACTCCCACAATTTGTTTCATTAAGCCCGTGCCATATCGTCTAAAGTAAGAGCGGCATATCCAACAAATATGTGAAGCTTCTTCTAATACAAGCCGTGCACACTCTTGACAATGTGGAAATGGGTGATGCTGTTGATAGAATAATGTGACAAAGTGATGCCCACAGCAATTTTCACCTAAGGGAGCATAGAAGTACCTAGAATGTGTTTGAAATGGAGGAGCACTATAACCCCCGCGATGATCTGGTCGAGTACTATCGGGGTCAATGCATGGTGGACATGTATCTCGCCAAATATCCATCAGGAGTTATCTGGACGTAGAATAATGAAATTTAGAACACTCATATCCATCATGACAATTCCAATCAAAAACAAGATTATCTCAAAGAAAACACATCTTCTAAAGGCATAAGGAACTACATTATTCAAACATTGATTTACCAAAGAGCTTTAATTGTAGTATTAATGCCTTATCATTAGTTTTTGGTATATCCTTTTTAAGCAGTGGAAACTTTAGCAATTGTCTTGGAATTTGAGCAAGATAAGAGGATTTAGGCATTGAAATGCTAGAATCTATGCTCAAATGAGACTCATTTGGACTTGTCGCAGTAGGTACACAAGTTGATGGTTGAATTGTGTTACAAGGAGAAATCGGGACAACCGGTGTTTCAATACATGTTTTAGGAAGATCAACACAAGTAGTTTTGTAGGTGCTATCACAGCCACCTTTTCTTTCTTGAAGAGTTTGTGTTGATTTCTTTTGCACCACTGATATGGGCAATCAGGGGTGACTTTTGGAATCTTTCTGAAACACTCTTTTACCCCTGTCAAAGCATGGCATTTTGGAAATTGCTGTTGCACCCTCATAATAGCCTTGTGCTTTGAGAACATGTTTTGGGACCCATCGAGTAACAATTTGAGGTTTAGGCTTGGAAATGATGTGCTTCTTAAGAGGGTTAGCAACTGGACTAGATGGTACAAGTTTGTACGCAGCTTTGGGTAGCCACATTGATAATTCCTTCTTACATGGCCTTCTTTGAGCAGCAACTAGAGTAGTTGGAACATGCCAGCCATGGCCCTCACTTGAGTACTCATCAATTATCCACATCATTTGTTTTGGAGCTTCAAGAGCAGATTTTGATTGTGGGTTGGGTAAGGTAGAAACATTACCCATTTGACACGATAAAGCTCGTGGAGTAGCAAATCCCAAGATGCAATCAGAATCAATTTGCAACTTGTATTGTCTATTCTTCCAATCTAATGAGCAATTGGTAGCACTTAACCACGATCTACCGAGAACAACCTCTACTACTGCCTTGGACTTACGTGCCACATAAAAGGGCACTGATATCTGGTGATCCTGAATGGTCATCATAATGACACATTTTCCCTCTATAGGGTTATCTTCTCCGGAGAAGCTTCTTAGGTCCACCGGAATTTGCATAAGTGGTGGTTGACCCAAGGCTATCCAGGTGTCAAACGAGAGAACATTATAATCTGCACCAGAGTCAATTAAGGCAGAGACAAAGTAGGTAGTCTCATGAAGATGAAGGCACACTTGAATATTGAATGGTTCGACATATGGCTCATCAGTAGCCAACTGTATGGCTAACATAGAAGCTTTGCGACGCTCCTTGGCTTTTGCAACTCTGGCTTTAGCCTCCTCTTGAGCCTGACGTTTAAGTAGGTCAAGTGCTTCTTTCCGTGTTTGTGCAGCATGCATCTGTTAAAGCATGGCTTCAGTTAATGGTTCATTGTATTTCTTGAGACGACTTCCATTAATGAAGTTAGGCATTTGCTCACCTTCTAGTGTCTCTAAACGCACTGCACCACTTGGGGTAAGCTCATTAATCACAAACGGTCCTAAGCCACGTTTTTTGAGCTTTCTCTTATGTTTCTTAAGTGTGTACAAGAGAACCAGGTCTCCTTTTTTTAATCGGCCAGTTGTTACATTTCTATCATACCATTGCTTTTGTCTCCTCTTCTCAGCATACATACCCATTACTGCCAATAAGCGGGTCTCATCAAGCTTTTCCAATTCGTCAACGCATTGTGAAAGCTCATGACCAGTCCAATCCAATTGTTTAGATACTCATAGAGTAGGTACAAGAAATTCAATGGGAAGAATTGCATCTAGCCCAAAAGCAAGTTCAAATGGGGTTGTGCCCACCACAGATGTTTTATAGGCTGTCCTATATGCCCAGAGAACTGAATGCAACTTTTGCTCCCAATCAGTCCTATGTCCCTCAACAATCTTTGTGAGTGCTGTGCAGAGAATCTTATTAGTACTCTCGGCTTGTCCATTGGTCTGGGGATGATAGGGTGCAGAACGCTTGTGAATTACCATAAATTCTTGAAGCAAAAATTCTATGACTTCATTTACAAAATGTACACCTTGATCACTAACGATCTCAATTGGTAAGCCATAGCGTGTAAACACGTACTCATACAAGAACTTAGCTGTGGTCTAAGTCTCACAAATGCATATTCCTAGGATATGGTGACAGAGGTGAAATGGGGTATAGACTTTGGGATCCCGTGAATAGAAAGATCATATGCAGCAATGATGTCATTTTTTAATGAAACATGCATGTATAAGGAGCCTGCAAGGCAACAGGAGCCTGGCAGAGTCATCTTTGATGATGATGGACATCATGGACAACAACAAAGGGCTGTAAATCAGCCATTACAGGAGCAGGAAAACCAGCCCTTAAATGGTGCTGAAAATGGTCCAAATGGACAGCCAGAGATGGCAGAAGATATCCCTATGGATATACCACAGTTAGAGGAGATACCGGGCATGATTTTTCAGCCTTATGGCATGGAACAGGAGCCACCAATGGGTGATATGCAGGCTGGACAGCAACCTGCAAATGATGGTCATTGGGTACGTAGGTCCACTAGACCCTCCAGAGCCCCTGACAGGTTTGTTCCAGGGGTTGACTACTTGATGCTCACACTGACTGTGGGGAGCCCTCATGTTATAAAGAGGCTTTACAGAGGGCAGACAAAGCTCTATGGGAGCGTGCCATGAAGTCAGAGATGGATTCTCTGCATAAAAATGGAACTTGGAAGTTGGTGCATTTGCTTGCAGGCAAGAAAGTTTTGCCATGCAAGTGGGTATACAGGCTCAAAGTTGCACCAGATGCAAAGCCAAGATACAAAGCCAGGTTAGTGGCTAAGGGCTTCAAGCAGGAATATGGTGTGGACTTTAAGGAAATCTTCTCTCCAGTGGTCAAAATGACCACACTTAGAGCTGTGTTAGCTTTGGTTGCGCATGATGATCTGGACTTGATTCAGATGGATGTGAAGACTACTTTTCTTCACGGTGATCTCCATGAGGAGATATATATGCAGCAGCCAGAGGGTTATGCAGTGAGTGGAAAGGAGAAGCTTGTATGCAAGCTGAAAAAGAGTCTTTATGGGCTTAAACAGGCACCAAAAGGGAATGGTATCACAAATTTGATACATTCATGAAATCTCAGAAATTCAGGAGAAGTGACATAGATCACTGCTTGTACACCAAGAAAGCTTTGGATGGCAGTCTATTGATCCTCATCTTGTATGTTGATGATATGTTGATTGCCGGGAAATCTCGTAAGGAGATGGATACCTTGAAGCAGAGGCTGCATCAAACCTTTGATATGAAGGATTTGGGTGATGCAAATCACATTTTGGGTATGCCGATACTTCGGGACAGAAATCAGCATGTGTTGTATTTGTCTCAGAAGGAATACATTGGCAAAGTCTTGCAGAGGTTCAATATGGACGGGGGGAAGAAGACTAGTACTCCTTTGCCTCCATATGTGAAACTCAGTGCTATGGACAGCCCACAGTCGGATAGTGACAAGGCTGATATGGCCAAGATTCCGTATGCTTCAGCTTGTGGGGCAGTCTCATGTATGCCATGGTTGCTACTAGGCCGGACATTGCATTTGCAGTGGGAGTGGTTTCTAGATACATGGCCAACCCTGGCAAGAAGCATTGGGAAGCAGTGAAAGGTGTCATGAGATACCTGAAGGGCACACAGGATATGTGCATTTGCTTTGGCAAACAGGATGCATTAGTGCATGGTTACACGGATTCGGATTATGCCGGTCATCCAGATAACCGGAAGTCTACTACCGGTTATGTGTTTACATTCACGAGAGGTGCTGTGTCATGGATATCCAGGATGCAGAAGTGCACAGCCTTATCTACTATAGAGGCCGAGTATATTGCAGCCACAGCAAGGAGGCATTATGGCTATCTCGGTTAGTGGTTGATTTGGGTTATACAGGGGATATTCCATTGTTGCATTGTGACAGTCAGAGTGCCATCCAGTTGGCAAAGAACCCTGTCTTTCATGCAAAGACGAAGCATGTGGATGTGAAGTATCACTTCATCAGAGAGGTGATAGAGAACAAGCAAATTCAGCTTGTTAAGATTCATACGGATGACGACCCGACAGATCTGTTGACAAAGAGTTTGCCTCCGGAGTGTTTTGCTCATTGCAGACACTTGATGGGCATTGGATGAGGCCAGTTTCAGCCTTGATATGGCCTTGTATATTATCATGTACATGCTGATTTTTTCTTTTCCTTCATTTAAGGGTACTTTGCCTTTAAGTGGGAGGTTGTTGGGGTAAAGGCGTTATGCCCACCCTTATAGTGTGTACAAGCCCATAAGTTATAGTACATAGTACACTTAGTACTTTTAATGTACTAAGTGCACTATGTGTACTAGTGCAATATACATGTGTGATAGGGGAGTCACACACTCATGCTATTGATGAGTTGACTTATCCCCACAACTCTCTCTCTCTCTCTCCCTTGTTCTCTCTGTGTATGTCTCCCACATGAATCTCTAAACCTAATTCATACTCCCACACAGGTGATACATGCCTTGGCTGCTCACAAAAAGTGGCCAGTCTTTCACATGGATGTCAAATCAGCATTTCTGAACGTCCATCTCAAGGAGGAGGTATATGTGGCTCAGCCACTAGGTTTTAAGATGCCGAGATTAGAAAACAAAGTTTGCAGGCTAAAGAACATTGTACGAGCTGAAATAGGCCCCAAGGGCATGGTATCATAGGATAAACCAATTTTTCAAAAAGATTGGGTTTATAAGAAGTGCTTCTGATGCTAACTTGTATGTTCCAAAAAGGCATGGCAAGATTGTTTTGGTTGTCTTATATGTAGATGACAAAAACATTTCAGGTGACAATGAAGAGATGATCCAGAAGACAATGGATATGCTGAGCCATTAGTTTGAGATGATATACTTGGGTCTTATGCATTTATGTTTGGGGATTGAGGTTTGGCAAGAGTCAGGTAAAATCTTCATTTCATAGCAAAAGTATGCTTGGGAGATTCTCAAAGCATTTGGGATGACAACTGCAAGCCTATGTCTACGCCAATGGAAGTGAACGTGAAACTTTCTGTAGAGGATTCTTCATCACTTGTTGACATCAGGAAGTATAGCAAGTTGGTGGGGAGTTTGATTTTTCTCACTAACACGACCTAATATCAGCTTCACAGTTGGTGTGTTGAGCAGGTTTTCCAACAAGCCACGAGAGAGTCATTGGAAGGAAGCGATGAGGGTACTTAGGTACATTAAAGGTACTCGTGAGTATGGCATCACTTACAGCATGGGTGAAACTCTAACAGGTTATTGTGACTCAAATTGGTAGGATATTGTGATTCTAGGAAATCAGTTTCTGGATATTGTTTTGCGGTTGGTTACGGTGCTTTCTCTTGGACAAGCAAAAAGCAACCTACAGTGGCAATTTCTTCCACAAGGGCTGAGTATAAGGCAACTCGCTTTGTTGCATGTGAGGTAGTATGGCTGAGGAGAATCTTGGTTAACATGGGAGTTTAGAGCAGGGAGGCTACAATCTTGAGGTGCGACAATCGAAGTTGCATGGCTATCTCCAAGAACCCTGTGTTTCATGCTCGCATGAAGCACATTGAGATTCAGTATCATTATGTCTAGGAGCTGATAAAGGATGAGATAGTGAAGCTGGAGTATTGCTCTACAGAGCAAAACTACACCGACATCTTCACCAAGGCTCCACTTCACTCGGCATCTTCATCCACTTGGCATTAGGCCAAAAACCTAGTTCATCTTCGGGTGGTAAGGGGGGGTGTTAGTATACACTCAATGCCCGCCTCTCAGCATGTATCTCACTTTGATGTATAATGCACATTTGTTAGGCCCCCGTTATGAGGAGTAGCCATGGTGTGTATGTCTTTAGTGGTAAGGGGGGGTGTTAGTATACACTCAATGCCCGCCTCTCAGCATGTATCTCACTTTGATGTATAATGCACATTTGTTAGGCCCCCATTATGAGGAGTAGCCATGGTGTGTATGTCTTTAGTGGGAACCCGATCGGCGTAGATGTCGATGATGTCATTACTGTGACCATTGATGATGGTTAGGAGATGGTTAGGGGTACGAGCGTTAGCTAGGGTCTGGGGCATCGCCCCCGGTTGGGGGGTCCCAGGGGGGCTAGCAGTCCCTCTGGCAAGCGTTTGGGGGTGGGAGCCCTGAGACGACGGTATGAGGAATATTCCCTATAATATTCTCCCCCGGATACCAGGCCCATCATTAGTGGGCGGTCGTCGGTGAGCCGCGTTCTTGAACGCGGGCGGTGACCGTGTGTATACAGTGTAACCGCCCTCGTTGAATACGCATCTACCACACCGCCTACAGTACTATATATGGACATGGTTGCCATGAGCTAAGGTATCCAATGCTTGTGAGTATCCACCCACTTCTACACTTCGTACATAATCCATCCAGAGTCTTTCTCTAGATCGCCATCTAGGCTCTACTTGAGAGCGCACTGGTGGACGACACCATCACTTGTACCTCTTTAGCGGGCGGTGACCGTGTGTATGCAGTGTAACCGCCCTCGTTGAATACGCGTCTACCAC
This sequence comes from Cibotium barometz, assembly GCF_041138505.1. Lineage (NCBI taxonomy): Eukaryota > Viridiplantae > Streptophyta > Polypodiopsida > Cyatheales > Cibotiaceae > Cibotium > Cibotium barometz. The sequence continues at coordinate 36,081,429 of NC_141106.1, forward strand.
ACCGCCTACAGTACTATATATGGACATGGTTGCCATGAGCTAAGGTATCCAATGCTTGTGAGTATCCACCCACTTCTACACTTCGTACATAATCCATCCAGAGTCTTTCTCTAGATCGCCATCTAGGCTCTACTTGAGAGCGCACTTGGTGGACGACACCATCACTTGTACCTCTTTAGTATAATCATAATTTTGAATTCTCTCCATTGTGTATCTATTGCATTGTCTATTGTGCTTTGTCTTGCTATCTCTTTCCACTATGCCATATTCTTATAAGGTGCACATAGCACATTGGGGTTCAATCATGACAAAAATAGAGAGAAGTAATGATAGTCCAAATACCCCAAGAATAAACCTAGCAGAACTTAAACTCTATAATGGCAACTTCAAATCTCCTCCAAATCTCCCAATGATTAAAACTCTCTCTATGCAATGTGCTAATCAAAATGAGTGCATAATTTTTCCTTGATAAGATACTAAACAGATAATAAATACTTAATCAAATAACCAAATAAATAAGACACAAACATAGTTATATGTATAAAATTATCAAACTATGATCAAGAGCCCATCCTAGCTCTTATACCATGTTAAAAATCCTAATATAGGATTGATCATGGTGTTGTGCAACATAGATTAAGCATAAATATGGTGGGTTATCAAGAACTCTATTTCTAGAGAGAGAGAGAGAGAGAGAGAGAGAGAGAGCAGCACACTCAACAATACTCTATTGCATATGTTATCACCATACAAACTAAGGCTTCTAATATAAATAGCCATTGACCCTAACTCTTTTAATATCATCATGCCATGTGGCAATCTCTATCCCCCACATCTTCTTGTGTGGCTCTCATAAGTCACATCCCACGTAATATCTCATCTAACCCATAAGGTGTGTTCCTACACAAACATAAACCGACCTTACATATTTCAACATAATTGAATTAAGTTATTATTGATGCTTTCCTTGATCTTGTAGAAGAAATACAATATTCCCGGTTTATATTCCTCTTAGTAGAAGAAACAAAATGCTTGTGAACACAAATCCTTCATGTGAACGAGCTCTTATGGAGGACCCTTCACACTTAAATTTTAAACCTTTAGGGTTTGAACCTTAGACATAAAAGAAAAATGTGATTTTTCATATCTTCTTAATCATGAACTGTTCATCGTGGCACTGATGACCGTTAAAGCAGCCGGTGTTCGATTTTTGTGGACTTTCATTTGTTGTAGATCTTCTACTCTTTCTCCGAGATAAACGACGCTCGACTGTTCAAAGATGTAGGATGTGTTAAAGTAGTCATCACTTGTGTGTTGCAAGGCTTGGTGTTGTAGTTGCTGCCATAAGCCACTTCTTGTATACTGCTTGGTGCTTGCCTTTAGAGAGTTAAGTCCAAGAGTACAAAGATGCTCAATGCCATATTTGGCTACACTTTTGAGGAAGATGTAGACTCTATTTGAAGAGCTTGCTCAGCTACACATATTTTTCTTGCAGAAAATACTTGCGCTCTCTTACAATAATTGATGTTGTTACACATGCCACATGGGCATGTTCTCCCCCTTTCTCTACACTTGTTGTTACACACGCCACATGGGCATGTTCTCCCCCTTTCTCTACACTTGTTGTACCCTCACACATTGCTATTTCAACATTATATCTTCAATGAAGCTTATCTCTCTAGTTTCTACAATTGGAAGTTGATACAATTAAATCCTTTGCTCTCGGGTTATTTACAAAGAATCCTAGTGTTCAAACCGTCTAATTGTGGCCTTATGGCCTAGTCTACTTCTAGAAGAATCTACTAACATTAGGTCTGATGTTTCGCTTAGAGAAAACTAGCCTAAGTCACAAGGGAACATCATTAACATAGACCTCTATAGGTTCTAAGTATAGCCCTTAAAATCGAGCTCTCAAGATGTCATTGTTACCCAATAGTTAATTGGCCTTGTTATCTTAAGTTTGTGCACCCACATACACTATCCATACAATATGAAATCATTTCTTTTATTGAATTCATTCTTAATTATACCTTAAGAATGCCTTGCTTCATACCCCCATGTAATATGGTACCAAAAATTGTCACGAACAAATAAAAAGGAATCAACCCTTATGCAATTTAACTAAGATAACAAGATGCATAACCCTGGTATCATCCCCCAATTACATACATTATTATTCCTTATATCTTTTTGTATGTGCATATAATGAGGATCATGCATATCCAATCATTCCAATTATCATCACAAATCACTATTCTCCTAGAATGGACCACATGATTAAGTTGTATGCTCCACAATACATAGGTTTAAGGATTCTTTCCCTATTATATAAGCTATCCTTTATGGCATAGTAAGTCCATATGATTCCCTAAGTCCATCTCTCAACGTCAAAACCATATGACTTCATACGATATCCATGCATTTACATATACATTTCACATCATCCCTCTTCTACTTCATATACATTTAACCATGTGCAAGAGTATCTACTTCATCTTCTATATTACTTCACATGAATCTTTGCATCTAAAATCTTCTATTTACTTAGAGAAGCACATGTTGGACAGATTACCTCCAATCCATCGTGCATGTACTCCTTACCATGAACCTACATGCACTCCTACACACAATCATGTATGTAACCTTTCATACATTGAGAACTCATTCATCATGGATAATCAAACCCATAAGCACAACTCTTATGTTTTTACAATTTATCTTATATAACCTACTTGGGGGGTTCACCTCAAAAAATGTTAAGTGTACCACGCGAGTTCAGCAGGAGGGGTTTTTTAATTAGATACATTGAGAAAAATTAACAGGATTACATTAACAGGAGGGGTTTTTTAATTCAACTTTAGAAAAAAATCCGTTAGTTCCTAAAGTAAAGAGGGATTGTTTTATTGGGGGGAAAATTTTAGTTAAGGGGTTTTTTAAATACCTCTTGAATGCACGTGATACCTAGAGTTTTCTAGTAGTGCACCCCCCAAGATAACCTATAAGCTTCTTAAATAGGGTCAATGACATGGAAGATACCACACCCAATTAATTTCGATTTCTCTTCTCAATTACTTTTAGTCCTTAGTTAGGGATTGTAATTCCTAACAAAACCTCATCCTAATTTATATATAATACCTATCATAACCCTTACTATAATACCAATCACAATCTCTAGAATAATCTTTAATTAATACTTAATCAATACCTCAATCCCTAAGAATGATGAATTATTAAAATCATACCTTGTAGAAATTTGTAACAATCTATCAATCAGTGTTTTGCCCATAACTGGAGCTCCTAAACTTTGAATCCAAAACTTTTTAATGCATCAAAAAGCCTATGCAAGTAGCTGCATAGCTTTCTCGTTCAGGCCCATATCAAATTAGATCATTATGAAGGTGTAAAATGCATGATAACAAAGGTGTGTCTAAAAACAACATTCTCTAGAGATGAAGAATGTTATGTTTTGCCCTCCCTTTAGTCTTCTTATATAGGTAAAGTGGTAGCCCACCATGCGTGAGAGGGACTTCCAAGTGTCAAAAAGGGATCTCATGCAATCCTCTATGCACTCACGTTAGTCTTCATGTAACTCATATTAGAGTCTTCATTTAAAATTCGTTTTTGAGTTCAATGGAGTCTAAAAATGCATGCATATTCTCTTATTTTCTAACCCATAAGGTTGGATATACCTTATTTTTCAAGCCCATGTTCCCATGAGGCTAAAATCCTCACACGCCTTTAGATACTTTTATGCCTTTACATCTCCTCACATGCCTTTAGATACATTTATGCCTTCACATCTCCTCAACTTAAGGATACTAACCCATTATTTTCCAAGAGGAGAACACTTCCCATTTAATGAGAGATCTAATTTATTATTGCCTTACATTTAATGAATCTATAATTTCATTATTTCACAAGGCTTGCTAATGTTCTTTTCTCCCTCTAACCTTTTTGTGATGTGCACATGAGAGAGTTCCATTTAAATTTTGCACACATCAATCTTGTCCAGCTTGCTTGGAAAATAATCCCAGATATTTATTCAACCTTATTTCTGAGGCTTGTTAATTGAAATATTCAAGATTGGGCAAAGTAGGTAGCAATAATGACTTGCAACTTCATACTGCTCTCTCTTTTTATTTTATTTTATGGCATCACTATATAGCTATGCTTGTATGAGGTTTTACCATAAAATAGTGAGGGTTTAATGGGTTGAGTAATACTTATATCACGCTAATAGAAAGGCTTTGGGATTTTTTGAAGAAAGATTATTCATTGTAAAATTGTTACTATTTGGACAATCATGTTTAGTGTTTGCCTTGCCAATCAAGCCTGAGTCAAAGTAATGCAAATGAGTGGTTGAATTGCATGCATGACATAGGTTTAGACGTGCAAGTTGTAGAGAAGTTATTGCTCATGTTTCTTTCTTCTAAGTATAACACTCTTCTATCAGTGGGGAGACTATATCAGATTTCACTTAAATGCTCATGTAAGTGAGTTGACGTAGTGTGAACCCTCAAACTAGCTCCCAATGCCAATCAAGCCTAAGTTAAAGTGATGCAAATGAGTGGTTGAATCACATGCATGAAGTAGGTTTAGATGTGCAAGTTGTAGAGAAGTTATTGCTCATCTTTCCTTCTTCCAATTCTAACACTCTTCTATTAGTGGAGAGGCTATATCACAATTCACTTAAATACTCGTGTAAGTGAGCTGACATAGTGTGAGCCCTCAAATTGGCTCTCCAAATGCCATAAAACATATAAATTATGCAAAACAATTGTGAGTTCCCCCATATGACTACCATCTCCATCTACAATAGTAGAAGCTACAAGTGCATATGTCCATATCAATCATGTTAGTGTAAGCTCATCCTATAGGTTCTCTAAGCTCATCTACAATAGTAGAAGCTACAAGTGAATATGTCCATATCAATCATTTTAGTGTAAGCTCATCCTATAGGTTCTCTAAGGCATGAACCTATTATAATTTTCTCATGAATATGTCAACATGTATAGTTAAATGCATACCCGCAAAAGATATGATGTCCAAAACATGCTCTATCACATCATAGAATATCACCATGTATATTGATGCCACCATATTTTGTGTCTAACATGTGGATGCCACCATATTTCATGTAATACCACCGTATTTCATGTCTAATGCCTTAGATGCATTTTTTCATTTTATCGGTGGTAAAAGGCACAAGTTAAGCTTGACATTGATGTGTTTTGGCTTTAAGCTAGTATGGAATGGCCCATAAAAAAACCCACGAGTCATTGAGTAGAACTTATTTAAAATTCACCGACTTGCCACTTTGAGGAACATCCTCATGGTAATAATCTAGAAGAACTTATTTAAAATTCACCGACTTGCTACTTTGAGGAACATCATCATGGTAATAATCTAGAATAGGTTTTAATATCCCTTGGCTATGAAATACCTCTTAGGAGCTAGCTTAACCACATACACAAGTCATAGGTATGATGTGTAACAAATTTTAGCAAAACTGAGCTTTTTTGACTTTTGTGAATGGTTTTGATCTTTAAATGCGTCCATGTCTATATAGTCACCCCATGCTAGCTTTGGTTGACCATGTTACTCATGGAATCTACTCTTTAGCCTATAATATCTTCTTCCTACCTTGGCTAACTTGTGAATATACCTTGGCTACCAATGACATAAGCATATGTGTATCTAAATTATGAAAAGGTGGCACTTGGATGGTGTCCAAGCCTACAACCTTGCAAAAATTATACAACTTTGATGAAGAGACGCTAAAACCTTGAAAGTAATGTTGCTATAAAATACATTTACCATACTATTATCTAATATCCAACGTTTCCTCATTGAAGTACATTTTCTTTTCTAAGAGTTGCTTACTAGTAGTAAACGTAAAGTGTTTTGTGGTAGTGTCTAGGATGCATGCCCCTATTATTTTCCTTTTCTTGGTTTTGCTTGTCTTAAAATATATTTATAAAAAAGTAAATAACATCAAGTACCGCTTGATAACTAAGCATAAGATCATGTTTTAAACCAAGCCATCCGAACCATTGCAATATGAAATGCTAGCTGTTACATGATAACTTTCCAAACTTCCTAGTTGTGGTCACTCATTAAGAACAAATATATCCATGTGTCAAAGGCTTCAAATTTGACCCATGAAACCTTTACTCAAGTGCACAAAAGCACATTCCATATTTAAAATAAAAAGTTCCAAAGGGAGCATTGATATAATTGCTTAAGTCTACCCACTATGCATGAGCTATGCATCCAATTCAACAAAACATTGATATAATTGCTTAAGTCTACCCACTATGCATGAGCTATGCATCCAATTCAACAAAACATTGATATAATTGCTCAAATGTAGCCACTACGCATAGCTCATGCATCCAATATACCCAAACTTTGCAAAAAAACATTGATATAATTGCTCAAATGTAGCCACTACGCATAGCTCATGCATCCAATATACCCAAACTTTGCAAAAAAAAGTTTAGGAGAGGGAGTATCGATGTAGTTACTCAAGTGTAACCATTATCCATCCACTACACCCAAACACGAGAGTTATTAAATCAAGTAACAAATAAAGAGCACTAGTATACTAGTCGATGCAAATACATACACACTTTGAGAGTTATTAAATCAAGTAACAAATAAAGAGTCACTTTGAGAGTTATTAAATCAAGTAACAAATAAAGAGTCACTAGTATACTAGTCGATGCAAATACATACACACTTTGAATGGTACATCCATCCACTACACCCACTACACCCACTACACCCAACCATACATCCATCCACTACACCCACTACACCCAAACATGAGAGTTATTAAATCAAGTAACAAATAAAGAGTCACTAGTATACTAGTCGATGCAAATACATACACACTTTGAATGGTTGTGAGAGAGAGTCAATGTCTACCAATTAGCACTTAAGGCTAGGAGATTTTGAAACATGTGCTGCTGGAGGAATTAAGGAATTCACTAGTATACTAGTCGATGCAAATACATACACACTTTGAATGGTTGTAGAGAGAGTCAATGTCTACCAATTAGCACTTAAGGCTAGGAGATTTTGAAACATGTGCTGCTGGAGGAATTCATGAACGTAGCCATTTTCATGTAGATGGAGTTGTAGCTCTTTAGTGTCAAGAATTTAACTAGTTGGAGCATCATACACGAAACCAAAACCCCCTCACAATTTTTTGAAGCAAAAAGTGGCAGCTGAGACAAGATGGAAAATGTTCCACATTAACATCATGTGTGTAAAGATCCAACATGGTAGGAAGTTCTTTGTGCAACCAACCTCACAACATTGGCTCCATCCTTGAATTTAGAATCATTTACCTTAGAATTCTAGGCTTTCCCACGGCATAGTTTGTTGGGAATAATGGTGGCACCTATGTTCTTTCTAACTTGGCCTTTCCTTTTGCTAAAAGTATGCCAATTTTTAGCAATTTCTTCTCAAACCTAAGCTCTAGCCACCTACAAGTGCACGATGAGGTGGCAACAAGCTTGTGGGAATGCGGATAGATTTTTAGTAATAAATACTATTAAATTAAATGCTACGTGGTCAAGTTAATGAGTTAATTGGGCAATGGCAAAGGCCCCTACGCACTTTCATTGATACAAAAATCAAAGAGAAGCTGGCCCATTAGAGCACGTTCACGCGGGGTGAGGGAGGTGTTGTCCTCCTACATCAACCCCCCACCTTTTGAGCTCTGCATAAGGGCTCCACAACGCCTCCTGTGTGATGTGAAGATGTTGTTTAAGCACACAAATAATAATTTAAAAAACGACATAACCAGGGTTTAATCTTAGATTTATTTTTTTGGGAAAAGGAGAGCATTTTTGTGTCCCCCACTTTACCAAGGGAAAAACGCTCGAAGCGAAAAGGTGCTAATCATGAGTCATAGTGGCGTGCGCTGTGCCTTCCTCAAGGGAAAGGTGGGGAGGGCCTTTCCCAGGTCACTGGCGATTGGTGGAGCCGGGAGCCCTGACCGGGAAAGTGCCCAACCCAGGGCCTTTCTCGGCCGTCATGGGTCGAGCAACAAGCTTCAAGAATTATGGGCACCTCATTCCGAGCAGATGGTGATCTTTGTACGAGACTCTATTTTTCGCGTCAGATTCCCTCCAGAATGCATCTCACTTGAACAGGCAGTCTCACCTCTTGATGCCCGTCTCGCTCGACCATGACAGTTGGAACTTGGGAGTTGCTTGGCACTAGAGGCGCCTGCATGAAGAGAACCTTAGGAAAGTGAGCTTATTGATTCTGTCGTTTGACCGAGGGTATCTTCGACCCTATTCTAGCCGGCTTATAATTAGGTCTAAGGGAGAAGGTAGATGAGAGGAAGGGCGGTGCTCGGCTGCAGAGAAACACGTGGAAGGACAGAGGCCGTCAGATGGGAGATGAACGGTAGAAACTGTTAGTGAACATAGACCGTTCGATGAAAATCGGACGGTACAGAGGGAGAGGTGGCCCAATAAAGCATCGAAACCCTACATGCGTAACTCTGCCTCACTTCTCCCAGCTTCTCCACTCTGCTGCATCTGCTCTGCTGCAGTATCGCCATCGCCATAGCTACAGCCATAGCTCCCGTGTTCCGTACCGGGCATATAAACCCGATCGCAAACAGAAACCCTAATTTGACATCTTTCGCTTTCTCGGAGAAGCCCCTCTCTTCCCATTTCTTCGTCATCCCGTTACTGGCTTTTGGTCTCTGCGTGTGTCTCTCCCTCCAGGGTTTCTACCCCTATATTTTCTAGGGTTTCTGCCTCTGTATTTTAGGGTTTCTGCCCCCTCTCTTTCTAAGGCTTTTGCCGCCTCTGTTTTGGAACCTTGGCCCCCTCCGTGCTTTAGCCTAATTTTAGCGAGTATTCATTGGCCAGAGCTCAGATCCGGGGGCAAGTCAGCTGCTTACATGCCCGTGTGGAGGCAGGTCTGCTAACCGCGGGAACTGATCCAATTTGAGCCAGCCTCGATCTCCTTCCGGTTGAATGAGCCTAAGGTAACCTGGATATGGCGTCTGCTGTCATTCTCACATATGAGCGGAAGCCTGGCTTCAGCCGCAACACCTCCATGAAGAAGGTTCATAATGCATCAAATGGATATGTCCTGGATGCGATGCCTCCTGAGCGCTCCTACACCCCAGAAACGATGGCTGACTCCTCGGACACTCGACGGTCACGGCTGCCCATTGCTACCGCACCCTGTGTTGCACAGAACTTCACCACTAAGTCAGCTGAGCCGCCCTCAGAGACCGCCTCAGAAGACTCTTGCAGCTTGAAGAGGAAGTCAATGAGCTTGAATGAGAGTAACGTCAAGGACACTATCGTCTCTGGGTTTGGATTATCTCTAAGGGATCTCAGCAGGATTGAGAAGAGGCAGCTCCGCAAGCGGCTCAAGGTGGAGCTTCAGCAGGTTAGATCTCTTTCTCTGAAGGTGGAAGCCAGGGAGGTTCAGGTAATGAGTTTTGCACAGGCGCCTGCAGTCCACACCCTTGCATCTAGCAGGTCCGGTGTCAATGGATCTACTTCCAACGGACACTATGTTCCAGCAGCTGCCGAGTCTTCCTTCAGACAGCCCAGCGTGGTTATTCCTGAGGTTTGTCTGGAAACCTTAAATGCTACTGGAAAAGATAAGCGGACCCCCAAAGCGAACCAGCTTTATGTCAACTCCGAATTTCTATCCGGCAAGGAGAAACTTCCACCTCCTGAAAAGCAAAAGTCAAAAACAGCCTTGAATGCGAAAAGAAGCCTGCATGGGAAGCTGGACCCTCGTGATGCCAAGAGACAGAAAGTTGACCTCTCTCACAGCAGGAGGATAGGTGAGCTCTTGAAGCAGTGCAGTATCATCCTGAAAAAGTTGATGGGTCACAAGTTTGGCTGGGTTTTCAACGAGCCTGTGGATGTTGTTAAGCTGAACCTGCATGACTATCTCAAAATCATCAAGAAGCCCATGGATCTGGGCACGGTCAAAAGAAAGCTTGATAGTGGAGTTTACTTGCTTCCTACGGAGTTCTGCGAGGATGTCAGGCTTACTTTTGCAAATGCTATGAAATATAATCCCCAGGGTCATGATGTCTATTACATGGCAGATTCTTTAAGGGGGATCTTTGAAGGTAAGTGGAAGACCTTGGAAGAGAAGTTGAAAGAAGTGGATTCTGCAAATGGCAGATTAGTGGATGCAGATTCCAAAGAACCTTGTTTGGCCCCACCTGAGCAGTGCCTGCCAGGGTCAAATGCCACACATGTTCCCTCGTCATTTAACAGGCCTGCGCCTTCAAGGAAGGCAAAGCTACCCTCCCTCACAAGGTCAACTTCAAAGCCAAAAAGCAAGGTTGCCCCACTACTCAAGCGGCAAATGACATTTGAAGAGAAACAGAACTTGAGTGATTGTCTTGGAAGTCTTCCTGCAGATAACCTTGAGCAGGCTGTTCAGATAATGAGGAAAAATCCCAATTTGACACAAAATGATGATGAGATTGAAGTTGACATTGAGTCCTTCGACAATGAAACGTTGTGGGAGTTGCACCACTTTGTTATGGACTGTAATAGGCCAAAGAAGCAAGAGGAGAGACCTCTGCAGGCAGGCCCGCAGGGAGCCAGCATGCCTAAGGTGATTTCATCAACACAGCTTTCCCTGGCCAATTTGGAAGTTTTCCTTTTGCATCACATAGTGATTTGAGTTCCATGTTGTGTTATAGATGTCCAATGGAGCTTCCAAGATACCCAAGCATACCCAGAGAGGTGAGATATGCCTGAACAAAGCTGATGAAATTTGAATTGCTGGTTATGTCACATAGTTTCCTTACATGGATGCTCCTAGCAGGCAGCGAAGCTGGAGACGAGGAGGTTGACATTGGGGATGATATGCCTGCCAAGGAGTTTCCACCAGTTGTTATTGAGATGGACAGGGGTGTCAGTATGAAGAATAGCAGTTCAAGTAGCTCGAGTAGCGGCTCTGGGTCTTCCTCTAGTGGTTAGTTTACTGCTGTTTATTGTACCAGTTACAGTGTTTCATTAGCCCTTTGCCTGTTGTGCAACCTACAATTTAATCTCATTGGTTCTCTCTCTAAATTTGCAGATTCGGATTCTGGTAGCTCTTCTGGGAGTGATTCTGAAGGAGATGATGGCCACTCTGCAGGGGCTGTTTCTAAGATTCCATCTGCAGACAAGGTTTGACAGTGCTAGCCATGTCATGCAATTCTGGAGTTCCACCTCAGATTGCACTTTTTTTGTATGTGGAAGCAATTTTTTGCTTGTGAAATCTCTCTTTTTCCAGTATAAAGTGGGTGACACTTGGGCGTCATGAGTTTGTGTACTTATTGTGGAGGAGGCTGAAAGTGCCCTTCCTTGCGGAATGTCCCCGCCACCGCTGCAGGAACCCGTGGGTTCAGCCGCTGTTGGCGATCGAAGGGGCTGTTCTCCTACCCTCGAGGATGATGGAGTCAAAAGTGCGTCCTGACTTTACACAACTTCTCTTGGGATATCCAGCAGTTTCTTTGTCAGGCTTTGCTTCTCTGGTGTATCTCTACATGTTGGGTATTGCTGTTTCTATTTTAATTGTCTTGCACTACCATAGGTTTTAACGGTGGGAAGTATTTCTAACAGGATCTGTAAATGATGTGGGTGAAAGGAACCCATCTATTAACATCTCTTGCACTGGGTTGGGCCCTCAGTCTGAAGGTATCCAATAATTGTTCTTGTCCATTTGTGGCTCCTCCTAAATAGTTGAAGGTGCTGATTTCAACTCCTTTGATATTTTGTTGAAGGAAACGATATTAGAGGGGAGGCTTGCCATGAGCGGCATGCCCGATTGCGAAGACGATTCGCTGAGACTATTTGGAAGGCTCAGGAGAAAACCTTACCTTTGAACAAGGTTTGTTCCCTCTTGTCAAAGTCTAATCTTATATTTATGTCATACTTCATCTGTACAGTCTTAGTATAAAGTTGAAATTGTACTGTTTGTAGAGTGACAAGGTTAATCCTGAAAAGCTGAAGAAGGACCAGGAAGAGCTAGACAGACGAAGGAAAGAAGGTAAGAAGGGTAACAAAGCTGTCTTATCATAGTTGGAAGTATCCTGTTTGTGCCATGTTATGTGTGCGATTATCTTGCTAGAAGTGCCTTTTCTTTTGACAGAGAAAGCCCGCCTTCAAGCGGAGGCTAGAGCAGCAGAGCTTGCCCGTAAAAAGGCAGATCTAGCAGCCTTAGCTGAGGCTAAGCGAAGAAGGGAGGCCGAAAGAGAGGCTGCTCGCTTGGCATTGCAAAATGTAACAGTCCCTGTTGGTGTTATTGATTGAATCATCTGCTGCTGTTAAAGTTTTAGACTGATCCTTGTCAAAGTGCATGTGTCCCTTCATTAATTTGTACGCTGGTGTCTTGTGATACCAGATGGAGAAGACGATTGAAATTGATGAGAATATGGATGTTTTGAAAGATTTGGAGAGGCTGAGGTCTGCTCCGCTTGAACATATTCCCAGTTCTGGAGATGAAACAAGTCCTGTACATTCTTCAGAAGGGCTCTCCACTTTTGCTTTTCAGGGAGCTAATCCTCTGGAGCGTCTGGGTCTTTTCATGAGAAATGATGAGGAGGAAGAGCAGGAAGTGGATCCAGCTCTTGCTCCTGGCAGCTCTTCGTGAAATGGTACATTTTTACTTTCGTATTACCACCCTGAAGTGTTCAAAGTGAAAGCAAGTTTGGGCATATAAGAGGATGCATCCATTAGATGTGATGGAAAGCCCAGATCTGAAGATATTATCTGGCTGCCTTGTCATGTGGGGAGCTGGTGGGAAACAGGAATTGGTGTGAGGTGCTTCAAATTCGTGTGGCACCTATTTTCTGTATATATAGTCGATAAACAGACCCATGATGCTCCAGTGAACACTCTGGAAGTGAGTGTGCGCATGTCTTCCAAGCCTTGCGCAATTCACATTGAATTTGTGATGTGTGTACAGCATATGCGGTACCTCCCCCCTATTTTTTTCCCTGTAAGTCAGTTTCTCAAGGCCAGCATTGATCAAACCCTTTTTCTCTCATGTACCAGAAGATTGTTGATGATCTTTTACAGATGGTCTCTTAATTTGCAACAATTGAGTCTGTCAAACACCATGTTAAGAAAATGGTTCAATTCAAAAGCCCCTGCTTGAAGTGGCTGTGCATGTCCCCATCTGATCGTTTGTTATTGTCAGTTTCTCCTGCCTTCAAATGGGTTGTAAATTGATTGGCTCCTCTCTACACAATTATTCGTCCTCTTCTAAATATCCATTTCTTAATGTACCAGAAGATTGAATTTACATGCATTTGCACCCCTCTCTCTCTCTCTCTCTCTCTCTCTCTCTCTCTCTCTCTCTCTCTGTCTCCGTGCACGCGCACATGCATTTCAGGCGTGCACTCTCTGTGTGTGCGTGTGTGTGTGTCTCTGTCTCTGTCTCTGTCTCTCCACCCCGACTTTTATACTCATAGAAGCACACTACACGCTTAGATTTAAAACACCTTGTCTCACATGCAGCGTAACACAAATATGCATGCACATGCTCTCTCTCTCTCTCTCTCTCTCTCTCTCTGTGTGTGTGTGTGTGTGTGTGTGTGTGTGTGCGCGCGCGCGCGACACACTAACACAAAATTACAACGCTCTCCATGCTGTGTGTGCGCGTGCGCGTGCACGCGTGCGCACGCGCCAACCTTGCAGCCTTGGGGACTTAACCTCCTCAACTGTCTTTATTTCATCGAGATGCACTATGCCAGCCAGGCTACAGGGCAGGTATTGGACTCAGAAGGCGCTCCACACAGTACATCTCAACCTTGACTTGTGTGAGACGCGCAACACCTCCCCCAACTCGAAGTCGTGTGCGCTACAGCAATGTCATGCACCATGTGTGCGACACCTTTCAGGGCCCCATAACCAAAGACCACGTGGAGTGGCACATCACACGTCAAGAGTTGGTCATGCTGTCCCGCGTGCTTTGCTTCAACACATTGGGCTGAATGCTTTAACATGTGCAACTTCTCTCCACCCTTGTTCGTGTCCATCGGGGTGCTTGTCAATTGGGCATAATACCTCCACAAGGAACTTCACGCCATCTACTGCAGCCCACAAGGCAAGCTGGCCGCCGCCGCATCACTCCTCACCAAGGTCCTCTACCAAGCGGCTGACTTCTGTAGGGCAATATCACCATCCCTTCCACGATCCCTGAGCCTACTATGCCCTCTAGCCATCACAGTGATCTTCAAAAGTAGGAGGCGATGGCCGAATGTGTCCCAGCTTCTCGAAGAAACCCTACTCCACTGCACACCCAGCCTCGGGGACCAATCTCTCCCCTTTCCCACCAACTCACTCCGAAGAAAGGTTGTCAGCCTCACTATCCATCTCTCAGCGCCACACATTAGATACCCTTTGCTAGGTGTATGTTGGTTGCTTTCGTTCCCAACAAGCACTCTTGAGGAATCTGGTCCTCCCACGGTGTCCTCCCAAACTCTGCAGAAGGATTCTCTAACCACGGTTGGGAGCTCCTCACGTCCATGATGAACACCATGCAGTGCCACCATGAACAAGTCAACAACATCCCAATCAGTCATGCTCCTAGCTTGTGCAAATTTAATCCAAACCCGATAGGAACTCCAGGATGCCCTCCTCCCAACTCTGCAGGTCTCCTTGGAGGATCTAGAGCGAATCCTCGATGAAGCCCTGTAAGAAATCACCCAACTCCAAGAGTAGCTCCACGCGGCCTAGCAGGATGCCCAAATCGCCCACAATGTCCACTCCCTAGCTCAAAGGAAGCGCAGGAGATGCATCGCCTAGCCCAAACCGTCGAGGATGGTCGGAACTAGATCCGCGCCTCCTTTGACTCCTACAAGGCTATCATTGAGCACACCCATGCGGCAAAAGGATGCACATCTGTGCGAGCGGCCGAGGAACGTGCAACTCAGGTGCACCATGCAACTCTGGGGCAGATGTCCAACACCACTGAATGTAAAGTTGATGCCTAGTGAGTTGCCCAACCTCTCCATCTCGCCCCAGAACTCTACCCAACACCTCTAACTCCACTTCTGTGCCCTCCAGCTAAATCTCTTTCGACACAACATTTTCCTCGACGACCCTATCACCACCTCTGCCCTTTCCTACCTCATCATCAAAATCCCTCTCCCCTCCATTTACCTCCTCGCTACTCTTTTCTTCCAAAACCAACTTTCTTTTGACAACCCCACCATCCTCTTAACCCTTCCCATTCACCCTCTTGCTGCCAACCTCGTCAAATGGGCAACCCTCCTAGAGTACGGACACGCTACCGACACCGACACCTTCACCATACTTACAGTGCCCATTGGACACCTCTTCAAAACCCCTTAGCGCCCTTGCCTTCTAGGATTGGCTCGACTGGACAATAGTCTACTACATTTACAAGCCCCTCCCTCCCCCCTTACTCCCTCTATGGCCTCCTCGTTCTCTACACCCACAACCCTCCACTGGCATCCTCCGATTCGACGATTCCCATATTGCATTTCCCCATGACATCATCCTCGAAGAGTTAAGTGAGGCTAAGGCCTTCTTCTCCAAACGTCCGGTAGCTACCCTTGAAGGAGACCTTGCTGTAGACGACGACGAAGGCAATGATCACCCCACTGGAGGAGATCCCCTTGTCTCCCAACCTCACCAACATCAACCTTCATCTCACCCACACTCCCACTCCCACCTAGGCTCTAGCTCTCATTGCCACTCAACTCACCCCCCATTGGTGCCCACCACGCTCCCTCGAACCGCCCGCCGTCAATGCCACTCCTCTCGAACACTAGTTTCCCTTCTCCAACCTCTTCCCCCGCCACCCTTCCCCTCTTTCCCTGACCTCATGCAATCCCTCCTCATGTCACCTCGCCACCCCCTTCACCAACACCGCCGTCACCCCCTTCCTCCCTTAATCTTGGTTTAGGCCTGCCATTGCTCTCCAAAGATCTCCCTTCTACATCGGCGCGTGCACATCCTCTCATGGACGCCTCGCTTGGCACCACCCCCTCTACCTCCAAAACTCCTGCCTCAACAACCCCAACTTGTCGACCTACCTTCACCCCACCCCCCCTGGAAGAGGGAAAAATCCCACCCCAACCCCCACAGGAGGAAGACAAGGTGGATCCCCACCTCAATTCCCTCAACTGGCGCAATACTTTGCACCACATCGAGTTTGAGCAAGCCATCTGCATCTTGCTCGGTCGCCAGCTACAAGCAGCGCCACTAGCAAAGATCATAGACTGCATGGACATTAATTTTCTCTGGCTCTACATCGACGCCAAGCACGATGCGTGGAAGCGACAGTGCGTGCACGAAACCATGGTGGCTACATCCGGCCCCCCACTCTGATACTTAGTCCCCCACGTTCGATCTTATGGCGGATTGGCGGCATCTCTTTTTGCTCTCAAGCTGCAGATTTGGTCCGGGTTTTGCAAAGTGCCCTGCCATCTCCGCATCAACCCGGCCTACCTCCCCATTTGCCATTGCTTGGCTTGGGATCTATTCCGCAATAGCTTCTCTTCTTTTGAGCATTTGAAAAAAGTTGCTATACTCGAGTTCTACCATGCTTTCCTTAGCTAGTCAGGTTATAGTGGTGAACCAAGTTTTTCTCCCCACCTCCATGTGGTATATCACCTCCTACTAGTCTTTCTCTTAGGCCTCTATTGGTCACGTTCAAGATTTGATCCAAAAATTTCTATGGGTTCGTAATGATGATGGGAGACTTGTCCAAGCCAAGGTGGCCATGAAGGGTGATCATTTAGCCTATGATGTAGAGAGAGGGCCTGGGGGGCACATCATCAACCCCTCCATTTGAAACCCTGCCCTATTGGGCAAGTTGATTGTTTGAGGTTTTCTTTTGAGTGGTGAGCCTTAGAAGGACTTCCTCCTAGCTAGGATCTATGCTCGCACCCCGATCCTAGGAGGCATCGGATGTGGGCACGAGGCTTTAGACCAACATTTGAGGATAGATTTGCAACTAGTCTCTTGTGTGCTTGGGATCATCTCAAGCTAGCTCTAGTAGCCTCCGAGGACGAGCAGCTCTAATAGCCTCTAATTTGGAACGCCATGGTCCATCTACCTAGTGGTCACCTACTTGAGTCTCATTAGAGAAACTTGGACTCAATTTTGGGCCTTTTAAGCCCTTAGGGATTCTAGGGAATATTCCATGATGACCAATGAGGATGAGGCTTCCGTTTTACAGAACTTTTGAGATTACTTTTTTGGTGGGATGGCCATAACTTGAGCATATGAAGTCCAAATTTGTCGGAGGTCAGTGCTTTAGAATCCTCTCATTTGAGATCTTTCCAATGATAGGTTACATGATATAGTTTTGAGGTACGAAGAGTTGAGTTATCCATAAGCTCCCTTTTTTCAATAGAATGATGACTTGGCACTTCTTATAGGGCCCAAAAATGAGTCCAAATTTCTCCTAATGTGTTCGCATATATTATGGGGAGCTTTGAGCACGAGCCTCACTAGGTCACTCTTGGAGATTGGCTTACATTTAGACAGCTACCCCCAAAGGTCCAAGAGAGAGGCCTTATTGGGATCCGGGGTAGAGACATACTTTGCCTTGACATCAAGTCCTCCATCCCTCTAGAGTGGCTAGCCCCAATACCAGAAAGATTACTTTCTTATTGGCTAAACATACAATGATTATGACTAGCATCGTAGAAGTATCTTACCTCACTTAAGTTAAGTAGTCAAAGATTAAGATTCCAATATGGAGAATTGCTACTTTTCTCCTCATAAATACCCTTAAGATTACTTCCTTATTTGATAAACATACACCGATTCACGACTAGCATCATAGAAGTATCACACCTCACTTTTAAGTTTAGTCTAAAAGATTAAGATTCTAATATTGCTACTTTTCTTCTTGTAAATACCCTTAAGTGTCTTGAAGCAAGGCTAGTAAGCAAAATTGTGAAGAGCGAGTAACCTTACTCTCGAAATTCTTTATGGTTCTCTTTTCATATTGACAAGGATTGTTAGCTAAGAAGATCATTGTTAGTTTTCTCCTCGTAAATACCCTTAAGTGTCTTGAAGAAAGGCTAGTAATAAGCGAAATTATGAGCGAGTAACCTTGCTCTCAGAATGCTTTATGGTTCTCTTTTCATATTAACAAGGATTGTTAGCTAAGAAGATCATTGTTGTCTAATGTTACTTTATATATTATCATTGAATGAATTGTTGAAAAAGAATGCTTTAGAAGAGAAGGTTTTCCTAGTTTCAATGGATATGTTTGGTTTAATTGTTCATTTGCGCAGCAAGTACATCTTCTCTCCACCTTAGCTAACTCTGCTCTTGCTTGTGTAGCCGGATGGAGGTAGTAGGAAGGCCGAGAGTCATCCCAGGGCCCCCATGCCATTGGGAATTGGATTTTTGCCCCACGAGGTTGGACATGTGATTATAGATGTTGCCTAGCTCTATGAGCCTAGGCTAGTGTGGTGAATTAACCTGCCTCATGAGTAGACGTCCCCTTTGAGGAGCGGGAGGGTTTGGTACAAGCGGTGTGCTGAGGGGACAATAGGCTGGCTTGGTCCTCATTGATTGGCCAATGACGAGGGAGTATGGTCCACGGGATATGCTTGGCTGATTGAGGCTAGAAGACCAAATTCTAGATTATCAGTGGTTTGGTTTTAGTTTGGATATGTCTATGGATATAGATATGGAAGCCTTGATCTGGCCACACTGACTCGATTTCAGGGTCTCTTTTGTAAATGTTTTGAGGTAGTATTGTTTTAACGTAAATATTGTTGCTTTCAATTTTGGGCATTAAAGGTTGTTTTAAGGAACATTATGCACTAAAGGTTATTTTAAGGAACATTATGGAACTCCTTTAATTAAGGAACCTATTTTTATGTATCACAATGTGGTAGGATCTAATTACCTAACAAAAATGATTGGGTGAGTGGGTGGATGGATGCCCCGTGTGCCATCCTATGGATGGGTGGACCGAATGAGTTGGGTAGCTTTCTAACAAATTTATTTATTACGATTCGTTTGTAAAAGTAGGACCCCGAACAAGTTTTATTTTAGGGGACCGATTGAGCGGCCGTGCCTCGTTTTTAAAAAAAGGTCTATGAACTAAGTGCAGGAGTTGTTTCATCCTCGATCGTGCATTTGAGCACCATTTGATCCCAAAAATAGATTCCTTTGATATGTTTTGTGAGATAGAGTTAGGTCCCTTTGTTTGCATGTATCCTCGTATTTTTGAGAGATCGAGGTGTCGTTCGGAGACCATGGGACTTAGCTGCCTATCAAAAGGATCCCCTTGGCCTAGCTAGGGTGGGGACCTTACTAGAGAACATATATATTATTGAATAGGTTCATGTTGCATGACCATCCAATGCCATGTGCACACCTAGGGTGCCATATGCACATATTACGTATTGTGTAAGACTTACGAGCATATTATGTGAAGTGTAAGGTGGTTGAGAGGCTCACACATGGGGCAGGATCTAGGCGACATGCAAGGAGGCTGGAAGGTTGACACATGGGGAGTGTGAGACGAGCTTAAAACTATACAAAATCTAAATTTCTACACTCCCTATATTTTTTGGAGCATGCACCAAGGATGTCCTACCCAGCTTACACATCCGACTATTCAACTGTGAGCCTACACATCTAACTGTTCGACTATGAACTTGTATGCCCAAAAGGTACATACTATTTCAACATATATTGTTTGTATATTTGTGTAGATAAGAATCGCAAGGCTGAACCTTATACCTGTGTGAACTATCTATACTATATATTACACACAAATAAGTTCACATCGCCACATGTTAAAAGAAGAGAAGAAAGGGCAGAGGACTAAGGACGTGTCCTCACCCTGCTTCAGGTTGTTCACCTAAATGAGCATACTCCTTGCATGAGAGAGAAAGACAAGAAAAGAAAAGAGACAATGCAAGGGTTGGTTTGGGAACATGCATTTAGCCAATCCTAATGAGGGTTAAGTCCTCAATGTGAAGCCACTAGTGGCTCACTACACCACCACTTATGTCACTCAAGTGGAGATTTCCTTAAGCTAGGTAGGGAGCAATGAGAGAAGTTAGAGAGCTCAACTCTCCTAACTCAATGCCTTGGTTCCTGCAAGAGAGAGAGAGAGAGAGAGAGAGAGAGAGAGAGAGAGAAGAGGCAAGCAAGGGAGCATCACCTACAAGCACACACATACAATCAAGCAAACAAGCATGCATGCATCACACACAAGCTCACTCCCATAGCCACAAGAGAGCAAGAGGGAGAGAGAAGAATAATCAATTGTGATAATGGAATTGTATATCCTTTTCATATTTCATAGTTCACTTATATACGTGAGCTCTCTTTTTACAATGGGCCAGCCGCCCATTTAACAATTGGGAGCCCAAAATTGGTTCTCTAGCTCTATGTACACCTAGGCTTATTGCTCATGGTGGCTGGCATTACACATGTCATAAGCTCGGTCATCCCGTATCTTTTACATGAAGCACTTAGTGCGGTTTTGCATAAAAATGAATTACATAAAGCCTAACCATGCTTAAAATAATGTTAACATACCCCCGTTCCTAATTCAAGCCCATCCTCGGAATTGGCAAGAAGGCTCAACAGTAGTAGAGAGAGTATGTCCACACAAAATCGTATCATGATCTAGGATATTAGGGGGATCGATGGAAATCTTTGTAGCTAGTCTAGAAGGCGATTTCCATCATATCTTTGAAGGTTTGGAGATGCCAGGCGGGCATCCATTGGATGTGTTCATACTAGCCACAAAGCTGCTTGAGTGTGGGGCCTTTATTGATGTCAAAGGTGAGGCCTTGGACTCGTTCATGGTAGTGATGCCACATGGGGAACTCCGCCAAGAGGGTGGTGATGAGGTTAAAGAAGCGGATGGTGGCAATGATGGTGGGATCCGACACCTGATCATATTTTCCTATGAATGCATGCATTTGGGCTAGCATGCTTTCTTCTGTGCATAGGCTCGAGAACGTAGGAGGGCTGAACCATGGAAACTTTTAAGATAAATTATAGCTTAGGGTCCTGCTTTTGCTCGATGCAGAATAGGTCCCAGGGTATGGGGAGGAAGACCAAGTTGATGCGAAGATGGAAGGGGGCTTTGCAGAACTCTGCCCAAATCTACAGCTTGAGTAGAAAGGATGCCGCCAATCCACCTACTCACCTGTAAGATCGAACATGAGGGGCCGAGCATCAAAGTAGGACCAAATGTAGCCACCGCATGGTGTCGTAAGGGTGCTATCGCTTCCATGCAACCTGCTTGGCGTCGATGTAGAGCCGGAGGACATTAATGTCCATGCAGTTTGTGATCTTTGCTAGTGGCGTTTGTTGTAACTGGCAACCAAGCAGGATGCAGATGGCCTGCTCAAACTAAGTACGGTCCAGAGGATTGCACAATTGAGGGGATTGAGGGGGGGATCCACTTTGTCTTGCTCCTATGGGGGTTGGGGTGGGATTTCACCCTCTTGAAGGGATGTGGGTGAAGGTAGGTTGGTGGGTTGGGGTTGCTAAGGCATAGGAGTTTTGGAGGTAGAGGGGTAACAAGGGAGATCTTTGGGGAGAAATGGCAGACCCAAAATCGAGATTAAGGGAGGAAGGGGGTGACAGTGGTGTTGGTGAAGGCGGTGGCAAGGTGATATGAGAAGGGGTTGTATGAGGTGAGGGAAAGAGGGAAAGGGTGGTGGGGGAAGAGGTTGGAGAAGGGAAGTTGGTGCCCGAGAGGAATTTGGCATGGAGGATGGGGGTTTAATAGAGCATTGGTGGGCACCAATGGGTAGTGAGTTAGGTGGGGGTTGAGTGCTGGAGCCTGGGTGGGAGTGGGAGTGGGAGTGGGAGTGGGGGCGAGGTGGAGGTTGATGCAGGTGAGGTTGGGAGGCAGGGGAGGTGTGACCTTGGCTTCCTCCTGGATCTTTTCTTTTCCCTTATGTGGCAGAGTGCTAGTGGTGGTAGCTCTAGCTAGCTTTGGCCTTTGGAAGTGTGGCAGTGCAGTGAGCTTGGGGGCAGAGGTATTGTGCATCAACAGTCGTTGGGTAGCCAAATTTTTTGATTAGCTTCATAGAACTTTTGGACATTGAGGAGATTTTTAGGGGCCCATCTATAAGTAGTGGTTGTGTGAGGACGGCGGGGAGAGGGGGGCTTTATCGAGACAGCGTCGCTATGGTGGTGTCTTTTGACGGATGTTCTCCATGGCCTTGCGGGTTTTCAGTTGCCTTAGGAGAGGTCGACATGAGGTTCTAGTAGTATGTCAATGTGTCAGAACCTTTGGGGTTGCCGAGGTTTAAGGGGAAAGGTGGATTCTTCAGGGGATCCACCACGACGTGGTAATGCCCTCATAATAACCTTGTGCAATGAGGATCTTCTTGGGAACCAATAGTGATTATTGGTGGTTTGTGTGGAACAACGGAGGTGAGCTGGCACCTATTGGTTAGTGGTGTTAGCAGTGTTAGCTAGATTAATCGGCTTCACTAGCAAGGTTTGACGTGTTGTGGATCTTGGTAAAAGAAGGGACTCCTTTTGGGTGGCACGATTCTATCTTTGTCAGTAATTAGGGGAGTTATGGTCAGTGAAGAGGATTGGGCACCTGGTGGAGGTAATATTGGCGGCTCCGATTCTTCGCCTGTCATATAAGGACGATAACCTGGTCTGAGGGTAGTTATAGTGTTGTTGTCCTTGTGTCCCAATCGATATGACACCGATTTGCAGCCCATCCATCCTCTTCCTAGAAGGATTCCTTCTTACATTGTCCCTATAGGTATGACATAGAACTTTACTTCTAAGGGGTTATTTCCAATGTGAAATAGAATTGTAACAACATGAGCACTTAACAAAATGCGAAGTAGTGATAGTGGCCGGGGTGTGATGTAAAGTTAGTCTCTCAAGAGATTTCCATGTGTTGTAGGAAATTAAATTATGGTTAGCACCTATCAACAACAAGTGCTAACTTTTGGGTGAAACTTGTTGAAGTGATCATTCCTAACCACAAACGCACAAGTTTCGCTTCCCAATCCTCTTCCTCAAGGTGTACTACCTAAGCTATGTTTACCGTGATTTGTTGGCCTCTAAGTTTCACTTGCCATTCCTTGGCTTCGCGTTGTGCTATTTTTTCAATCTCATTCTATTTTTGTTCTCCTCCTGTTTGAGGTGAATTGCCTTTAAGGTGTTTTGCATGAGCGGTCCAAAGTAGCGTTACAATTTGCTACCATTGAAATAACTAGCCATCTCGACACCGCCGTGAGAGTTTCAATGCACACTTTGCCCTCTGGGGCTATTTCGGCCACTAGTAAGGGTCCTAGTCCTCTATATTTGAGATTTTTCTTGTGGTTTTTAGTGCTATAGAGAAGGACCATATCCCCCTTATTCATCTCTTTGTCCTTAAGTTGGTCATCAAACCATTGCTTGTGCCTTAGTTTTTCGACAATCATCCCATACATAGCCCTTAGATGCGTTTTGTTGAGTTTCTGAAGCTCAAAGAGTCGGTCACTCATAATATTGCCAGTGAGTCTTTCCTATATGGCTACCCTTAAGCTTAGCACCAAGAATTCCATAAGCATAAGCACTTCAATTCCATATGTTAAGCTGAAGGGTGTTGTGTTAATGGCCACTTTATATGTCGTGCGATAAGTCCATAGTGCAACTGGCAACTTCTGTTTCCAGTCGTTGGTGGCGACTTGCCTCTATAGTCTTGGTCAAGATGGCGCATAGGGTCTTGTTGGTGCTTTTTGCTTGGCCATTAGCTTGGGGGCAATAGGGCAAAGATTTATGGTGCGTCACACCAAGAATTCTTGTAGCAAGAATTCTATGACCTCATTTATGAAGTGGGTGCCATTGTCACTTACAAGCTCAAGGAGAAACCCAAAGTGAGTGATCATGCACTCGTAAAGGAATTTAGCCATGGACCTTGCATCGGCTTTTCTTGTGGCTCGAGCTTCAACCCATTTGGTGCAGTAGTCAGTTATCGCTATGATATACTAGGCTTGGGTGTGTCGGGAAGCTAGGCTAATGGGACCCAAGAAGTTGATGCCCCATTTCTAAAATGGTTGAAAGTACATGATGAGATAGAGGGGCATCATGTCCTTATTGTGTAGAATCATACTTTGTTGGCATTCTTCACATCGTTTGACATATTCGACGGCATCTCCAAACAAGGTTGGCCACCATAAGCCTACTAGAAGCATCTTTCGCAGTGGTGTCTACTGCAAAGTGTCCGCATGTGCGACTCTAGAGTGGGCTTGTTCCAAAATAGAGATGTATTCCTCCTCATCACAAACACCACGTCTCATTATTTCTTTTTTCCTTGTTTGTAAAGTTGCCCTGTGAATCAATTTATAGGGGCGGCTTTCTTGATGAGGCATCTTTCTCAATCCTTGTTGATCAATGCTTCGATGGTGGTGGGCAGGCTATTAGCTAAGAAATGTGCAACTTCCTCTCCCCATTCAAGAATCAGGTATAGTTGGAACAAGGGGCATCTATTGGCAAGCCATCATCAACACCCACCAGCGGCTCTCCATTGGGAATGCGCGACATATGGCCGGCTAATACATGTTGGGAGGCTTTACGTACTGTGATAAAATCAAACTCTAGTAGAATTAGGAGCCATCTGGTGGATCCTACCCATGGTGCAAAGTTTATTCACCAGATAAGGAAGAGCTTGATGGTCTACGAAGAATTCAAATTTGGTCCCTCGCTAAAAGGTAATGACAAAACTTCTTAACTGCTGCTGTTAATTTTATTCTACTTCATTTAATTGGCAATGATGATGACTGGTAAAGCTAACAAGGAATTCCTTGTTGTATTCTCTAGGTTGAGCTAGCACACAATCAATTGCAAAAGCAAAGACATCTATGTGGACATGGAATATGATTTCCCAATTAGGGAATCTCAAAATGTGAGCACTTGCCAATGCTTTTTTGAGGGTATCATACGCTTTTATTGGCACTCCTTTTTCCATTTGAAAATCACTAGGAGTCCGTAAAGGGGATGAACTATGTCAGCATACATAAAGACGAAATGCCGGTAGTAACCTACGTGCCCATAAATTGCTCGACTCCCTTGAAGTTGGTAGGGGGTGGTAGCTCACAAGAATGAGTCACACCTTGCTGTCATCTATGGAGATACTATGTTCTAAGATAATGTGTCCCAAGATTACTCCATGCCAAACCCAAAATTGACATTTCATAGAGTTAAAAGAGATCTTGTAGGGCCTGCAACTCTCCAGCACTTTTCTCAGACACCATAAATGTGCTTTCCATGTAGAATTGGCACAAAGGTTATCCATAAAGACTTCAAGGAATTTACATAGATACTCCTTGTAGGCTATGCACATTAGGCATTGGAAGGTACCTGGGGCATTGGTCAAACCAAATGGCATGATTTGGTATACATATGTGCCCCATTCAGTGGTGTAAAGGCCATTTTATGTCGATCTTTCGGGTCGATTAGCACTTGGTTATAGCCGAAAAACCAGTCAAGGAAGTTGGAGTCTTCCTTTCCTACAACCCACTCGAGAGCACATGTTCTGTGAAGGGCAATCTTGTATCATGGCAACATTGACCTTTTTGATATCCATGCATACTCTGAATTTTTTGCTCTTCTTGGGTACTATCATGATGGGTGAGGTCCATTTGGTGTGCTCTATTTCGTAGATAAATTCGGCATCTATGAGTCGATCGATTTGTTCCCAGAACATATTTGAGTACTTGGGGTTCATAGTGTATGCTCTCTACTTCACGAGCCTTACTCCTTCCACCATGGGGATGGTGTGTTTAACCACTTTAGGAGGTACACCCTTCATATCCATATATTTGCAGACAAAGCAATCTTGAAATTCTGTGAGAAGGTTAGTAAGGTCTTTCTCTTCTTCCGCAAGAGTTCTTCCCTAATGTAGATGAGTCTTTGCACTTTCCTCATCCCTTCGTTTTTTGGCCTCCCGCGCGCCAACTTTTTATTTTGTGTACTACGTGCAGAGCAGCAAAGCTCTTGGGGTTTAGATTGGGAATAAACCGATTCTTCTTTTTTTATGGTTATACGATGTTAACTGGGATGGGGAACTCATCGAGCTCCTTTTGCCAGGCCTGGCAGAAGTCGAAAAAAACGTGCGTTAGCAGCTTCCACATATCTCGGCCAATGTTCTTCAGATTCTATTGGGAAGATGTAACCTTCTCTTCCTAGGAAGCCGTTTGTTTTAAGGATCTTACGGGTGTGTTTTTCTCGTATAACGGTATACTCACATGTTCATGGTTTGTAGCATTAGGCACACATGCGGCGCTGAGCATGTAGAGGGATGTGATCTCCTGTCTGTCTACCATGGCAAATCTTGTACTCATGCATTTTGGAAGTATGTCCATGGTAGCAAGGATGTGCATCTAGTTCTCAGAGTCTTCCAGCTCCGAGAGGTGTGAATTCTATGCTATCTCGTTCATCGTCCAACATTTTATGGCACGTTTGGCATAAGTGTAGTACTGTCATAGATCTTGTAGTAGTCATTGAATCATTTGCCAAGGGTCCTCCACTTATTGGATGGATCTGCCAGGTGCATAGGTTGACCTTTAGCATTCGGTCTTTTTTCCGAATGTAAATGTGATCCGAGCCTAGTCATGGGTCATCCTGGTTTCTCTCATAAAGGTTCATCCTAGGATGCAATCGTAGGAAATAGGCTACTAGCCAAAGTTCATTACCACAAAGGTGTGTTAGAAATTGGTTCCGACAATCTTAATCCTTAAATCCCGCAAAAGACCTATGGGCTTTGTAGTGGCTCCATCAGCTAGTTTCACAATCAATGCGGTGTCATCCATGGGAGGTTTTTCCCATTTTTCCCAGCATTGTTTGGTAGCAACGCTCACTCCTGCCTTGCCATCTAGGATGGCGGTGACTTAAAGTTCATCAAAAGTTAGGGGCAGTGCTGCATTGAGTTCATCTCCTTCAAAATACTGCCCTAACTTGTTCACCCGGACTATAGGAACATCGATAATTCTGTCTATGGACCCGTCCTCATCAATCTCATTGGAACTTCCAAGTTCCAACTATTCTTCCATTCTTGCTCTCCAAGCCTTCCATCCAAGCCTCCAAATCCTTCCATAGACTAAGGTGCCAATGGGAATCTGGACTTGTGAAGACAGAAAGGAGGAAAGACCCGTAATATCTCTCGGAATGGGCATAGGTTCATGAACCTAGTTATCCCTATTCATGCTAAGGCTTTTCAAGGTGTAGAGTATAGGGATATGAACTTCAGTGTCTGATCTTCTTGGGTAGTCGTTCCTCATATTCTTAAGAAGATATGCAGCAGCAATGTCTACCTGGTGCAAAACTATCGTGGCTTTTGGGTCTACCTCTCAAGGGAGATTCTCAGGGAGTGCTTGGTGGTTGGGACTTTCTTTAAGCTCTTGGGTTTCCTCGATTGGTTTTAAGTTGGGCATAGAGGAACTTCCCACTATTTGAACTGCTTGAGGTTTCTCCTCCATTTGAGCTTGACAATCCTTGACTAACTCGTGAGCGGCGGCCTTCAGCCTTCCCTTCTCCTCAATTGGGTTTGGATATTCGGCCAAATTTTTGGGTAGATGACTGGGGTCTATTTGCTCTCTTTCTCAAGGGGAAGATGGCAGTATCCTTTCTTCGTTAGATAAGGAAGATGACACATTGGTAGTTGTCCCCTCGTCGTACCCACTTTTTATGATAAAACAGAGCTATCTCCCTTGTTGATCTTTGTGACCTTTTTTTTTAGAGCACCTAGTTGCTCGTGCTTGTTCAGGAACCATCTTAGAAGATAAGATCCTTGCATGTCCTAAGTTTTCCTACTTCTTCGAAGTAGACGCTTCGGCCAAAAGGCATGGGTTATGGCTCTCCTTCTACTTTGCATTCAAATGACTGCTTTTAGAGGCACTGTGTGGATGAAGCCATCCCGTATACTCAGCAAGTTAATAATGGTACTCTCTTTAGCTTCATTTCCCTTCCCCATTGCACCCATTCTTAATGGGAAATCCTTGTACATATGGTCTATCCTACAAAGTGTGCATAAGGGAGTTAAGGTGGGACGCTCAAAGGAGTACTAGCCATCCCTTGACTAGACATTGAGCTATTTCGATGAGGTCCACCACAACGATAGCATTACATAGGAGGTCGTTTAGACATACTATTCAAGTCTCCCCCTCATGGTGTCACGGGCTTCTAGGTATACGGGGTACATATTGTGTTGTGTGAGATCCTTCAAAGCTATAGGACCGGCTTTTGCATCCATGCCATGATAGTCTTTAATCAATAGGGGCGCGAAGCTATATCCAAGAAGAAAGAAGCTTACCTCCTTGTTTGAAGACACTAACTTGTGTTGTGCAATATATGCAAAGTGAGTAACCATCATAACAAAGTATACGTAGCTAGCATGACCGTGCTAGCATGACCGTTAAGAGGAGGGGAGGGAAATAATTAGTGCTTCTACCTTTGTATTGACTCTTTCAATGTATAAATCATATATATGAGTGATTTGTTTTTTTGCAAATGAATTATATGTGCAAGAGCGCTCTAGAAGCTCTCCCCTTTCCTCAATCTACTCTATTTGAATATGTGCAAGAGAAATCTAGCTCTATGTGAATTATATATGCAAGAGCAATCTAGCTCTATGTGAATGTGCGAGTTTATGCATTCCTAGTTGCAATTGATGTTTACCCTGATTGTTCTTTATTATAATTGGTGATTGCTTATATGAAATTTGTTTGTTGCAATTTATTGATTGGAGCTGGTCTTCTATGATGACTTGCTATTGATTATGTCGATTATATGATATAAATTGAGATGAGGTAATTAGGAATTATTAATCCTAAATTGACTAGGTTATAGGCGATAATATTTTTTTTCTTACGTGCTTTGCAAAATTATCTATTTGCTTGAGGTGATGCAATTTAATTCATTTTAATTGGAAAGAATTGTGCAAAGGGTATGAGGAGTTAATCACCCCATGAATTTTCTTGATTCTCCATGTATAATTTTAGGAAAATTAAGTGGATTTTTCCAAGTGCTAGGTATGAGTTGCATTTATACTTGCTAGGCTAATTAGTTTAATTAGGGTTTATTATCATAGTGATTCATATGGTTGGTTATTAATGGGGAGGTATTGCCGGGTTCCCCCGCAATATTTTTTGCAAGAAAGCTCTTGAAGAGTAAATTCTAAATCCATGTTCTCCGACAACTTTGCAATTGGTATGCTCAAGATACACCAAAAAGTAGATTGAAAAGAGAATTCCCAAAGTAATGGGATTTTCCCAAACTCCCTAATATGGTCTTAAGGCCTTTTTTGTGTTTTAGTGAAAAAACAATGTTGTAGGAGGACTCTACATACCTCCCATGGTGTTTAATAATTTATTGATCTTTTAATCCTCTATAACACCAATGAAAGGTACAAGAAACTATAGGGGGCTTCCATAGGCGCCCCCTATAATAATTTTTTGCAACATAAATGAAAAGAAGGGATGCCAAAAGGGCGCAAGTATTGGCAAAACAATGATGAGTCATCGTTGTTTTGCCAATACTTGCGCCCTTTTGGCATCCCTTCTTTTCATTTATGTTGCAAAAAAATATTATAAAACGCCCATGGATTTCTTCCCTTGGCGTTTTTTGATCATTTCATGGACAGTTATAGACTTTTTAATCCTCTATAAACAATGGTGAAAAATGTTATAGGGCACATATAGATGCCTTCCCTTGGTGTTTCGTGTAGTAATGGTTTCATGAACAATTGTAGACTCTTTGAGAGGGTTGCCTGCATGAGTGTTCAAGGTGACTATTTGCATGGATTCATCTAGTAAATACAACGATTTACTTATCCAAGTTTCGCCAAGTATGACATTATAGTTAAGGGAATCTAGGGTAGCATGGAATGTAAATTCCATATCGCCATCGATTGTTTGTATCTAAAGTAACCTGGAACTTCGATGTTTTGTCCATTGGCTCCTCTTGCAAGACTATTGCTTGCAGGGATGAGTTTAGGTTGTCCCAATGACACCCAAGTGTCTATTGTCACGATGTTATGACTAGCTCAAGGGCTAATCCATACGCGTTTGCGGCTGAACATCATTGCCTGTAGGGAAATCCAACCATACCATGATAGAATCTTCCAAAGGAACCATGGGTGTTTCGGTTTATTGTTCAGCTTCAAATCCTGTTTCTGTTTCATATTCCCATTCACTTTCATCCTCTGTTTGGGTCTCAGCTTTTTCAAGAGTACCCAATGCGTATACTAGCACACTTGGTCCTCTCACAATTCTTAATGAGGGCTGTTTGGAAACTTGCGAATCCTCACAGTCACGTTTTATGGAGCTTGTTATGTCCTTGTATAACTTAGGTTGAGCCATTAAAGGTGCAAGTGCCGATGTGATGCTGGATTTATGAGAGAAGAGCATTTCTCCGAATGAGGTTTTGAGAGATTGTTTTAATTTTGTAAGGGAGTTATCGAATTCCTCACGTGCTTTCTCAAGCCTATAGTTTGTATAGTCTGTTTTAAATGATTGTTCTGTAGAGAGTATGTCTTCCTCAGTCATGAGCTTTCTCAAGCCTATAGTTCGTACAGTCTGTTTCAAATGACTCTTCTGTGTAGAGAGTATGTCCTCCTCTTGAAAGGGAAAGTGGTACTCCTCCAGGCTTTGTATCTTGTTTCCTGTTTTAGGTTTGGCATTATGAGGTTCAATCACAATCGGTGACCCTGTAAAACATTCAACCGAGCTAAGCGTGCTCTCCTGAGCTTGCTTTTTGCGTTCCGCATATGTCATGTGATCATTATTATCCATTTGGGGTGGTTGGGTGGGTTCTAGTTTCTTGATTGGTCTATGTGGTGCATTGAGCGAAGAGTAAGAACTTGTTTCATCCTCACTTAGTAATGTACTAGAACTTGTTTCATCCTCACTTAGTAATGTACTAGAACTTGTTTTTCTCTGACTTTCTTTGGTTTGTCAATTTTTCATTATGTTTACCCATGCAACGAGATCGAATTTTCTTTTGGGTTTTTGTATCTTGTGTCGCACATATGGGTGTCGAGGTTTGTGTGGCTGTCTTTGAGGTCGATGCTTAAGCATCATGTATAGCTTTTGGCTCTTTTGTGTTTGTCCCCTTTTGGGTTTATGTCCTCTACAGTCTCCTTTTCCTTGTCTTTTAATTCGGCCTTGGTTTCGATAGTTTTTTGTCCCTTGTCTTTCTTGGGTTTAGAAGGTTTTGTTTTCTCTTTTGGGTTCTGTTTTAAAGCATGTTCTTCTACCATGTTGAGGTATTATCTTTTACATTCTTTTTGACTGTTTATCGTGCGCCTAGGCTTGTAAACATGTAAGCACATTCAATGGCACTGTGGACAATTGCCAGTTTTGTACACTTAAGACATTAAGAGTTATATTTTCTGAGACAAGCTGCATTGATGCAACTCATCTTGGGAAATCTTAGAACATGTGATCAATGCCACATCGTTCACACATTGGTCGCTCGCAAGGTGTTAGTGACTATGGGCATGGAAGTATTCCAAACTATGCAGTCTGCCACCTTGTGAGGTCCACGATAATAGAAACATTGAAGTGTTCGATTAACTGCTTCCTGAGCAGTTTCTACCCTTTGGACTGTTTCTGTTTGGTGCACGGAAGATGGAGGTTTTGAGTCCATTGTGGATGAAGCGGGACATTTTTTAGTATCATGGTCAAAGATTTTACAATATATGCAATATAGAAGAACAGGTGCCTTGTATGCACAATGAGGATTGGGATGATCGTAGTGATTGCACTTAACACAAGGCATTTCATTCCTCACTTTAGAGGCATTAAGGATGTCTGGTTTGTATTTTGTGAGTTTGCCTCTAATTTTGGTGTTTGAGCAAAGGATAATGCTCAATGTATAAAGGGTTGCTATATGGTGGGATTCCATAATCCTAATGTCCTTACAAATTGGATTGAAGAACATGAAGGTGCATGCTTGTTGCTAATGGCATGCGACAAGCGGTGATGCGTGGTTGCAGCTAAACTTGGAGGGAAGGGCATGGCTCATGAACGATGGGCAACAATGGTGGGGGGACATTTTCTAGCGAGCGCTTTTTGGTGAGCATTTTCTAGCGAGCACTTTTTGGGAATCGGGCGAGTGGATTCCAAAAAGATACCCTCTCCCTCCATGAAGAGAGAGAGGGACGAAGATAGTTGGAGAGAGTTTCATGATATAATTATTTAAGAGGGAGAGGGCGATAAAGAGCTAGAGGGAGTGAAAACAGAAAAACATGACAACATCACATCCTCTACATCGAGGTTATTGCTTCAAATTGAAAATAAAACCAAGTTGATTCACGTATAACTTCCAAATACATAAATGTGAAAACCATCATCTTTACTACTATGGGCCTTGCGTACAACTTCTAAATACATAAACTTGAAAACCATAATCTTTACTACTATGGGCCTCGCTTGTCCTTTGGGGTACCCTTCCACACTTCCTCTAGCAAGATACGCTCAGCTGATTCATTAATAAAACCATGGGCTCGCTATATCGCAATTAAGCCCACCACTTTGCCCTTCACTTGAGAAGTAGCGTCATCATTACTAGGAAGTGGAAAGGATGTGAGACCTTTCCATGCTTGTGCACCATTGTATGGTCTTCTTCTTGACCTCCACATTGGTGGCCTCCCTTTGGATATGCCCAATAACAACTTCAATGCTAATATTTGATGAGGCCATCATAAACAAAACAAAGGAGGGTTTAGGGCGGTATACTCTACTAACAAGGCTTGGTGGCAATGGTGATTAACAAAGTGCTTTGGAGATTTCCTCTATATTTATAACAATGGGAGAGGTGTACTCTACTTTTGCAACAAACAAAATAAAAAACAATTTTTACCTTTTTTAATGTCAATAATAAAGGCATCTTTCCTCGAATTTCTACACCACAATAATAAAGAAATCTTTTGAACTTTTTTGGGAAAGAGCAAGTATGTATTGAGCACTTTCACTCTGTCTCTTATCTCTCTTTCTCGTCATTCCCCTCTCATTTCTCTAGGATTTCAAACCGATGAATGCTCGTAATGTGAATACCATTTATCAATACATGACAACATTCTACAATACTAGACTTGCTTGAAAATGCACAATCCATAGCAAGAGGGGGGAGGGGGGGAGAAAGATATTGCACAATCGAATCCTCTACAATAAGGTTGCTTCCACAGAGGCTACATAGGTCCCAAAATACTTCAGGTCAACTGATAATCCATGCATTTAATTGTCTAAATTAGGATAGGTTCTCCTACAAGACAAGGCATTGTAAAGCTCAAGGTCCGATAGGCTAGGTTGGTGGATGAACATATTCTTGTTACTAGCACACACAAATAAATGAAGTATAAGTACTTGCATGCAAGATACGTCTTATTCTTGGATTCTCTATCTGCAAATTTTGGACACATATAACATGGTTCATCTTGCACATGCACATCATATTTTCCCACGTGTGTATCATCCCCGTGCGATTCGATCTTGAAAACTTCATACTTGTGCTCCAGTCTCTGCACTTCTTCTACCACCGTAGCTTTCATTTTTAAAGAGGCCTTTATTTTTTTGGCCGCTTCCTCTGATATTGACGTGCGGAACTTGACTCTTATACCATTTCACATGCCTGAGTCACTAGTCTCTATGTTAGTAGTAAACCCATATGGTGGTTCTTTGAAAGTTGTAGTGTAAAGAACCTTGAAACCCTACTACTACTTTGTGGGGTGGACATAACACCTTATGCATTCTTGCTCTCCACCTGGTATCCACCTTCCCATAACGAATATACCTCTTCGTATGTGAGGTTAGTTCCTATAGCAACTCGCCATATCTTGGGTGGTGGATTGGGCTTTGGGTTTATGTCGGTGTCCACAATATAGCGATGAAGCGCATGGTTAGGGCAGAATCACATCCATTGTCTAATGAGACCATTAGATAGCCTTCAAAAGATAGTGCAGGCACACCCTTCATAGATTCAGTTATGTGTTTCCCACACCTCTTACTCCCATGAGGCGTTTCACTGCATTATTTCCTGTTGCCAATGCATGTCCTTTGGATTGCCCACATTACTTCATTCACCTTGTGCTCAATGACACTGCACTCTTTGACTTCCGCTATTCTTTCTGGAGTATTGATTGTATCATGCTCCTAAAAAATGATATTTCATGGCCTCCCAGCATACTCGTGGTCTTGTGCATGTGCGTTGTACTCTGGTTGATGCGTGGTCTCATTATCAATATCAATGACCACAGCGGGTGGTCTCTTGTTACGTGGACTTTCTTTGTCATCGGTGAGAGGGGTAGGTGCCTTATACATGGGTGTTCCTTCAGTTGTCTCATTAACTATTCGAACCACTTGGGTTGGGTTTGTAGAGCACCATTCTTTTAGTTTCTCCAAGCTTGGTCCTCTCCCTATGTGCCTGCCTTGAGAGTAAGAGATTGCCTTTGTGCTTTGCAAAATTGCATTTTCCATATCGGTTTAGTACATGCATCATAAAGAGAAATCTTACATCTATATCCTTCCCTGGATTGGATACAATGATCAAGTTGTGTAAGCTATTATTCTTCAAGCCCATTATGAAACATCTCCTCAATTGAACCTCGTTTAATTTTTCTCATAACTCATAATGTGAGTCCAAGAGTTTTATCCTAAGGATAAAATCTCTAATGGATTCATTTGGTTGACGCTTAATTGAATAGAGTTTTGCTACTACACTCCATCAATCACCTTTTCTGGAAAAGCCATGTATAAAGGCTGATTTCAAGGTTTTGAAGTTGGTCTTGATCCGCTGGCATCAATGTGATGAACCATCAACTAGCTTTTCCCTCTAAGCATAAGTTCAACGCATGTACCTTAGTTGGGTAGTTGGGATTTCCAAAGGCTTCACATCTTTGTTCAATCATTTGAATGAATTGAACAGGGTCTGTTGTTCCATCATATTTGCCCATAATTTTGGAAATTTGAACAGCCCTATTTCTGTATGAGTCACTAAGGCCGTATGTGAGTGCTCTTGTTGGAAGAGTCAATGAGTCCTTGGGCCCACCCCTTCCTAGACTAGTCAGTATGTCCAAGGTGTGGGCATCTAGGAAAGGGTTGGTACTTATAGGATTTGTGGGAATGTTAGGTAAGGGACCAAAGCTCAGTGGAATCGAAGCGATAGGGGGTGTAAAACCTGATGACACGCTTGTTATAGGCATGGCCAATGGTATTGGGAGGTGAATTTGTGGCATAGATCTCAATGGCTCGAAGATGTCAGCCATTGGGTTCAGTCCTTGTGTGATCCATGGCAATCCCTCTATCGTGGCCATGTCAGAGTGCCTAAATGCTCCTTAATGAGCAATCACAGTTGTTTTTTTTTTGGCTTTTTATACTTTCCCACATCCCAATCTTAAGAGGCTTGGCATACTCTTTGTTAGATCAAACGGGTGTTTGTTCGCCCTAATTAACTTAGGTGCTACACGCACGTGAACCTTAGAGATATTTTTCCAGAAAAAGCATATGCTAGGAGCTTTTCAGATGGAAGAGGAGGTCCTAAAACCTAGATTTTTTTTTTGTGCGTGAACTCTAGTTCCGTGAAAGTGCAGAAAATGGTTCACGCCGTGAGCCGGACTCCACGGAATATTAAATTCATTTTTTTGGGCGCGTGAACTCTAGTTTCATAAAAGTGTAGAAAATGGTTCATGCCGTGAGTCAAACTCCACGGAATATTAAATTTATTTATTTTTGGGCGCGTGAAACCTTAGGCTTTTACGCCGTGAAACATTGAGTGTTTCATGCCGTGAACCGGACTCCATGGAATATTAAGTCCGCTTTATTTATTTTTGGGCGCGTTAAAACTTAGGCTTTTACGCCGTGAACCGGACTCCACGGAATATTAAATTTGATTTATTTTTTTGAGTGCGTAAACCTCAGGCTTTCATGCTGTGAAACATTGAGTGTTTCACGCCATGAAACGGTCGGTTTTTTTTTTGAGTCTAGTGAGAAATACGAATTTTCCTTTTTGGAGGGGAATTTCAAATGAAAGGGGTATGGGCGTTTTCCCATAAAAGTAAGTGGGAATCAAAAAAGTCAACCTTTTAATAACACCCCTTACACCCTTCATAAATGACTCCCAAAATAGACAATTTTGACAACTCATGAGCATCTACTCATTGAATGCTCATTAGCCTTAATGAGTTGTGTAAAAAAATGATTAAGAATTAATCTAAGATTAATTCTTTTTTACACAACTCATTAGCCTTAATGAGTTGTGTAAAAAAGTGATTAAGAATTAATCCAAGATTAATTCTTTCACTAATCTTTTTCTCTTTTACACTAATCAAGAACTATAATTAACCATTAATCTTTAATTAAGTCACATAATTGAGCACATCATTGGATAGAGCAAGGGAATGCTAATCTTTGTGCATCAACAATTGTGTAAATTAATCTAAATTAGGAGATTAATTAGACTCTTAATTATAGTCTTCTCTTTTAAGGTAAATTTAAGCAAAGAGAATCAAATTTCTCCAATTGATGAAAACATTGATGTGATTAGGTGTTTTGATGCATCTACATGCTCTCAAAACACTCAAAAACTCTAATTTCGACTACTCATATGATCAATTTAAACCCCAATTAACACATTTTCTATTTTTTTGGACCTCTTGAATAAGATTAATCACCTTTAATGACAAAGCCAGTCCATTAAGAGAAATTAGTCAAATTCAAGGGTTTTTTAAATTTTTTTGAAAGATGAAGCTACTCTTAATGCTTTTGCTAACACTCTAATCCAAACAATTTCAACAACAACAAACACACAGTTAAACTAAAATTAATGATCTTATATCTATGTTTAAACTAAAGAGAGCTAACATTCGCCCCTGTACCCCCACTAGGGGGGCTATGGGACCCCCTAGCTGGGGTGATGCCCCGAACCCCAGCTAATGCTCGTATCCTTGACCATCTCCTAACCATCATCAATGGTCATAATAATGTCCCCATCGGCGTCTAAGTCGGGGTTCTCACTAAAGACATATGCACCATGGCTACTTCTCATAATGGAGGCCTAACAAATGTGCATCATACATCAAAGTGAGATACATGCTGAGAGGTGGGCATTGAGTGTATACTAACACACC
The DNA here is from genome assembly GCF_041138505.1 of Cibotium barometz. NCBI lineage: Eukaryota > Viridiplantae > Streptophyta > Polypodiopsida > Cyatheales > Cibotiaceae > Cibotium > Cibotium barometz. The sequence goes on from NC_141106.1 coordinate 36,118,539, forward strand.
TCCCACTGGATTAACCAAGAGTCCATTGCTAACATATTCATATCCATCGTATGACCACTATGCCACCATTGACGTATCAATCGAACCTTCAATGATGTAGCTTCACTGGTAAGAGCCATGCACGCCACTTCTCGCACATTGCTTTGTGCTCTCCTTGAGACATAACACACACATACTTTGTTGTGTGGGCAACCATGCTTTACTCCCAATGAAATAGGCAAGACCTCTCCTGATCTGTCAAGATGTTATTTTTCCCACCATTGATGAACACATGTCAAACTGCATTCCAGTTAGAGCCTCAGCCTCGTCTGCCCATGAAACTAAAGAAATCTTCCCTTTCACAACCATGGTTTGCATCACTTCATTAATGCATTCCCAGAATAGACATTGGGCCTCCTCTTTCATTTCATATGTCGCAATCATTAGAAGATCCTCCATGAAAACTCTAGTCATTTATGAGGTGACATACTTGACCAGCTCTCTGACCATCTTAATACTCTACATTGGTAATATGCTACCTTGGATCATACACATGACAAACCATGGTCACCCAAGTTGATGTTCCTCGGGTGTGGTCAACAAACTATATCCATGCCTGTCGCTCGCCGCAGGTTGCTAGAGCCGATCCGTCACATTCGATTCACCAAATCCAACCCTAAAGCAGGTCCAATGGTGGAAATCTTGAAAACATAGCACTTCTCACCTGAGGACCCTTGTCCCAGGAACCTACTTCCGTGGAAGAAGTTGTAAGTGCACTCTCGTAAGTGCACTCTCGCTTTAGCTTCAGAAGTGAATCCAAGCCAAAGATCTCCTTTGAAGGCCCGTTCCAGGCTGTAGGTGACTGATCTCCTTTGAAGGCCCGTTCCAGGCTGTAGTGTGACTGACCTTTGAAACCTAAAAATCAAATTGTTCAAATTTCACACTTTACTTATCTAGATTTTAATAATTGTTTTTACAGAAACATAATTGCCCAACTAGATTAGCCTACTAGCTATCTTCCACCAGTGGTCCCATCTCCTCCGCAATGTTGATGAACTCTTGTTCCTCAATGAAATGTGAGGAACCACCTTCTTGCACTTATGCTACCATTACGATTTCTTTGGCCACACACATTTGTACCTTCCTTGCCGCCCTGACATTGCGATCTACTCCTAGCACCCTGGACACCATTTGCTTTGTCCTATCAGTTAATGCCTTTGATGTGCCTGCGCGTACATTATGTTGATGGAAATCGATGTGTATCATTAATCGACTCATTGTCTCATCAAAGGGCATCACATATAATAAATATATCAATTGCATGTAGCAATGCACATCGCCAGCACTGAGCAGTAATGGTGGCAAAGGAGCTTTCCAGACGCATTGGTTGATGCCTTTAGCATGCTTCCAGTAAAATGTGATGTATTTGACACCCTGTGGTTCTTAAACATGGGCAAAGTTCATTCACACACTTCAAACTACCTAGGCAATGGCTTCTCCAATATACTTGAGGGAAGGCAATGTTAGAGGTTTGCGGCTTTGACCACCAGTGGGATCATACTTATGCTCCATGGAGTCCATTTCTGAACATGTTCCCATGGTTGGTGGGAACTCAAATGCAATATCACCATTATATTACCTAGGAATCTCCACAGCCTTGATAACCTCTTTGACATTCAACAAAATCTTTGTTAATGTGTTTCCCTTCTTCGTGCTCTAAAGGTATTCCAAAATGCTCTTTCCATCTCCTCTTGCAATAGTGGACGAGCCTGATGCACCGGTTTTGTTGTTATCTTAAAAGGGGTTGCATAAATCTATCACATTAGTCTGAGTTGGGTGGGCTAGCTAAGATGGCTATTGGTTATGGGTTTGAGTTTAACGAAGCATCAACTATTGCGCAGTAATTGGTTGAAAGAGAGTCCTCAAGTATAAAGAACTCCTCCCCCTCATGATTAGACCTTGCCTCTAGAGGGACATGCAACTCTCGTGACCCAATATTTACTATTGCTTGCAATCCATAGAATGAGTGGGGAGCTACTTATTCTTGTAAGAACTTTGCACTCACGAGAACTCATCCATTGCTGAAACATAGATTCTTTTTGGAAGAAGGGAATGTGATTGTACAACTCATTGTAAAGAGGAACAAAAAAGAAGTACACAAGAACAAGAAAGAATGACACAATAGGTACCAAGTACACACAAAATGAATGGTGATTAACACCCTTAAATAATTTGGCACTTTTTAATTTGACCATTTAATGTAATTATTATTTTAGAAAAAAATATTAATTCCCAAAAAATATATTATGTGATGTATATACATATATTTCAAAAATTAGCATCCCTACATTGTCTCTCTCTCTCTCTCTCTCCCTCTCCTCCGTCATCTATCTCCCTCTCCCTCCCTCTCCCTTCCTCTCTCTCTCTCTCTCCCTCCCTCTCTCTCTTAAAGGATTAAAAAGTCTCAAAACATAATTCCTTGCTCATAAAGGACTCATTCTTATTTGATAAATGCTATAGATGGGCAATCTTCCTAAATAGTAATATGCATAAAATGACATCAAGTTAAAGCTTAATTGATGTGCCAATGGTGGAAACATTGAAGAAGTGGCCTGCAATGGAAACACTCGTGAGACAACATGGTGCAAGTCCTTGCAATGAAAACTTTGAAGAAGTGGCTTGCCCATGCATGACTATACGTTATTAAAGTCTCTTATCTACCATAGCTTTAAACAAGGAGGCATAATCAGTTCTAGATATATATATCAAAAAATACCACTCCCACACTGATAAAAAAACCATGTGTATACTAGGAATCCACTTAGAAAAAAAAACATCAAAAAATCACCACTCCCACATTGACCAAAAAACTACATGAGTTATTCTCCTTAAAAAATAGACTCAATTTGAGAAAAAAACACTTAAAAAATCATGTTGCCTCTCTCTCTCTCTCTCTTCTCTCTTCTCTCTCCTCCCTTCTCTCTCTCTCTCTCTCTCTCTCTCTCTCTCTCTCTCTCTCTCTCTCCTCCCTCTTCTCTCCCTCCTTCCCTCTCTCCTCTCTCCCTCTCTTGACACTCAGAGCTATTATTGAGGAGGGTAGATTATATGGCAGGAGAATTTATTGTTGCTTTGTGGATTTTCGCAAAGCTTTTGACACAGTACCGAGAGCCAGACTGATGCGTAGACTATAGGAGATGGGAGTGCCCACAGAGCTGATTTGGGGAATCATGGCTTTATACAGGACAGTTGTGGGACAGGTATGTACTACTTAGGGTATATCTGAGATGGTTTTGGGGTGAAACAGGGCTGCCCCCTTTCTCTCACCTTATTTGGGATGTACGTGGATGAGGTTTCAGACTATGTAGAGCGAGAGGGTGATAGAGGAGCACAGCTAGCAGGGACATGGATTCCGTTGTTATTGTATGCTGATGATATTGTCTGATCTCAGATTCTCCAGAGGGGATGCAGCATCATTTGGATGCATTGCACACCTTTGCACAGGACAGTGGATTGTTTGTTAACCTTGGTAAAACCAAGGTGATGGTGTTTAACACCACAGCACAGTGGGTTAGGAGGTCAGCACCCACCTTTACATATGGTTAGGAGACAGTGGAGTATACAGATGCATATACTTACCTTGGTGTGGTTTTCAGTGGCCCACTATTTTCCTTGAGGAGAGCAGCGGAGACCAGATTGACCAGAGTTTATGCAGCATTGGGGAGACTAGAGAGGATGTGTTCGCAGGTTCAGTTTCAGGAACCTCGAACAAAGCTCTGGCTCTTTGACACTTTGGTCACTTCAGCCATGCTGTATGGAGTGGACATATGGGGACCCTCAGTAGATCACCACAGCCGAGCTGGTAGCACTGATGGATGGAGACATATGGAGAGGCCCTTGGTTTCTATGATTTCCTGGATGATTAGGGCCAAGGCCTCCGTACCACATGATATTATCCGTGCAGAGATGGCTGCTCCCCCATTGGTAGTAGAGGCACTCACTCGATCAGTCTCCTTTATACATAGCACTTGGGCTCTCCCTAGAGACAGATATGCTCGCTTAGCCCTGGAGTCTTCACGACAGTTGGCATCACAGGGAGACGGATCATGTTGGTATGCACAGATGATAGCTTGGTTCCAGTTGCATGGATTTAGTATGGAAAGGCTACCTCCATTTTAGTACTCCCTGGATGCACCCTCCCTCTCTCTCACACAAGCAGAGACTACCAGACTTATTAGGTAGGACTTGATTCAGCTGGACACTAGGAGGACATGGGTACAGCCGACACAGGAGCTTGGTACGAAGATGGCTTTCTATAGAGATCATCTTCTCCAGCTTACGCAGGATGGGTTTGTGATTAGACCCAGCTACATGGATACTCATCTTTCTCATGGGGTAGGGTGTGCTATTGGTCAGATGCGCACATCCTCACACCAGCTAGAGATTGAGACTGGCAGATTCAGAGGAGTACTAGCTGAGGCCAGGATTTGTCAGCTATGCCAGATGGAGCCAGAGACAGTTACATTACATGTCACTGTCCAGTATATTATGAGATACGAGGCCGTTTTCACTGCCTATTTAGAGAGGGTTTCGGACCACTTTCTAGAGTCATGAGATACCAGGATCAGAGATGCCTCGGATTATACTTGCTGGAGCTTCGTAGACATAGAGAGGGTCTCTTGAGAGGGAGGGGATCAGAGAGGGAGAGACACCTACAGAGGCAGATAATAGACTTCTTTCGACCAGAGATTGAGCAGTTAGGCTAGCAGGCATTGCAGCTAGCCCCAGAGTATAGCCACACTAGAGGTACACTGATTGATCGGGCTATAGAGCTGGGGCAGTCCAGGCGCCCCAAGATGGAGGCCCATCTCGACACCGGCGGAGACTACAACAGAGGATCAAGACCATACTAGCACGGCATGGGAGACGCCCAGTCAGAGTACTCACCATGGAGGACATTGAGGATATCCGCCGATGAGAGACTTCTTTGGATAGTGATGTGTATGATGCTTACCTTTGTTGCTGGAGTTTTCCTCCCAGATGTTATCCATTAGGAGCTCCTAGTACCGTACTTTTCCTCATAGTTATTTCAGTTTCAGTTAGTTGTTTTTAGCTTTTCTTACACAGACATTGTATCAGATCCACCAATTGTTGTAACCTTTTTGGTCTCATAGGTCATTTTGGCCTTTTGAAGACGTTAATATATCATTTCATCTCATTTCATTTCTCTCTCTCTCTCTCTCTCTCTCTCTCTCTCTCTCTCTCTCTCTCTCTCTCTCTCTCTCTCTCCCCCCTTTGCTTATGTGGACATTCGTTACGTACGACAGCAGCTTCCATGTGTAATGCCCAAGCTCGAGCATTACATGTGGCTACCTATGTGGAAAGCACCTTCCACATAGGCGCATGCCCTGTGTAATGCCCGTGTGGTGGTTGTGCATTATATGTGGCGCCAATGATTTGGTGCCAGTTGTAATGCCCGACCTCAGGCATTACATGTGGATGCCATCGTGGACTGCTGAGCTCGAGCATTACACGTGGCCACCTACGTGGACTACACAGTCTATGTAGGGGGCCATGTGTAATGCTTGAGCTCGGGCATTACATGTGGCATGTCACTGTGGACTACGCAATCCACAGTGGCATGCCACGTGTAATGCCCAAGGTTGGGCATTACACGTAGTAGTGCCGCTCGCGTGTGGCATATGCATGCCATGTACGCGGCATGGCCTGTGGTTGAACAACAGCATTTAAGCTATTAGACAACCACAAGAGGGCTCACAACAGCCCTTTGTGAGCCCCCCTTCCACAATGCCACCCCCTCCATGCACCCTTGCACCCCCCTCCTTCCTCAACACGCCCTTACATCGCCCCCCCTTCAATGCGCCCTCTTCCCTCAAGGTTTCTGTCCTTTAAAAAAGAACACTCGCTTTCATGTGCCTCCCCCCCCATCAACGCAAAATGCCTCCCTAGACTTGTTTGCAATCGAAGGGCTTCACCGAAAATCAAGATGAGATCGTAGTATCATAAGAAGTGGGCATGTCACAAGTGGCCATATCAAGCAAGGTAGCTAACACCTCTTAATTGTAGTTGGCCTTGAGGGCTGCTTCTTCAATGCCTGCCAACAATCGTGTTGCTACTAGGAGTAGTGCCACGATTGCCAAAGAAGAGGAGTCAGTAAATGAGAGTTTCGGCAAAGTGGTTGATTGACACATCTCCACGAATTGGGTGGAGGACCACTTGGTCGATAATCATAACTGCCTTCCTAGAGTGTCACTTTGTCACCTCCTTGCAAACTCGGTAATCCTTACGAATGAGGATTCCATCAAGGAGTTAATTAAAAGCAAGGAAGAGAGCACACACCAATCGGCAATGGCGGTATTCATTGTCTTTGAGGGATTCCCTGGCCAAGAGCCCTTTCCATTCGACCGTCGAAGTGCACTCGGTCACCACGACCTATCGTTGTCAGCTGAGTTTGACACGATACTAGAGGTGACGGAAGAATGGCAACACGGTTAGGAAGATGTTGGTTGTTTGGGATGGCAACCATCGACTCAAAGTATGGCAAGAATGGGCAAAAACCAATCGAGTTGAAAGAGAGAAGGTTCCCAAGGTGATTTGTAGAGTGGTCTGATTCCTTGAGGAGGAGGAGGAAGAGTTCTTGTTGGTGTTGCACATGATACACAAGTAAGTGGATTGTACATTATTTTTTTGTGTATCAAATGAACAAACATCTCATATGTCATCATTTATCTTATTTAATATGCATGCAAAATTACAAGGGTCACTACCATTCATGTGCCGAACACAATGGCACATGATATATTTATTATACAGCATGAGGGTCTTGCCGATCCACAATCCTTGTTGTCAAAGTTCAATGACATTGATTGTGCATGGGCTGAGAAAGCTATTACTCATCGGGGACCCAACAGATCGAAGTGGATGAAGCTTCCCATGGCACTCCTCTCACAATTGGTTTTTAAGGTATGTGCGTACCTCATTCTCAAACCATAATATTGCCATGTTTTGATCTCAAAATATGTTTCTTAAACATAAATGTACTGTTTGGTTTAATAAATTTCTCTCTCTCTCTCTCTCTCTCTCTCTCTCTCTCTCTCTCTCTCTCTCTTTAAAATATCTCCTTCCGCATGAGGAAAGCAACACGAAGCTTGGCATTATCTACATAGCAACAAAAATAACAAGTAAGGTTTTCTAAGGGAAACAAGCAAGATTTAGCATAATAAAACATTCATAGATGTAGTCATCATACAATAGAGACAAGACTGGTCAAACTTCCCAAAGTTGTTATGAAGATGAAAATTAATGTGGATTTAACTTATAAATGAGTATAACGTCTTCTATCCATGAACTTAGTGCAAGAGAATGCCTATGTTTATGACCATAGTCTCAAAACACAATGATGTACATCAACCATCTAAAGCAAGATGCTATCTCTAGATGCAAAATTGCTTGTGATTAGATAGTTATTTACATAATAAAAGTCTGTTTTTGTTTTAAAAGAATTTTATTTTTATTGATTGATTGATTTATTTTTTGGGTGCTCCCCCCCCTCCCCAATGAATAAAGATAAGCTACCACTCCATGAATAGAGACCAAAGCAATGGCTCAAAGACCTCGACCAAGAGTATCTAAGAATCACTAAGAACCCTCCGAAGTGATGGTTTTCTAAGAAGGGAGCAAAAATGCAAGGTTCCACCCCATGAAAAATCAAGGTATCTGTCTAAAGTACCATTACTAGCGTCCCAAAGACCTACCAGGATCTTACATGACGATGGCTCTCTTCTTGGTCTTCTCTTTTCTTTTCTTTTTCTTAATTGATTAATTAATTAATCTATTTATTGTAACAACTATCCTTTCACTCACGAATTTCCTAGAGAGTTAGAATATGGCTAAAGAGGACTCAATAAAGATGGACTTGAGTACTTGGCATACTTGTTCTAGATGCAGAATAGGAAGACTCTTTTTAAGAAAAAATACTAGCATTAATATTCATCTAGATAGAAACTAAGAGAAAATCGGACCAGTCTAGGTGCGATGTAAACATTCTCCAAGTGGACACTCCAAGTGAACAATAAAGGCAAAAAACTACAAAAGATCTACATATGAGGAGAAAGTTTCAAACACTCCTATTCAAATAGAAGAGACCTACCATTTTTTGCTTGTAAGATGGTTGAATGTGGAGTTGTGGAAGGCTACATAGATGGACATACCCTAGCAAACCTCTAAAATTGACTGCACACTTTGAGAACACACGTAAGAAAATAACAAAAATGAAGAGCAAAGCTTATTGTAAAAGGTCATCGTTAGAAAGATGTAATCTGAATCTGAACTCAAACTCATCATTACTAGGTCCTTGATTCTTAAGGGGTACTCCTAGATTATATGCTAGTTGTGGCATACTTGGTAGAGGTCTTAGGGCATCCTCACTATAAATGGCACTTGGATGACATGTAGGTGAGCCAAACATCTATCCCCATGGAAACTATCAAATGAAGTCACCTACAATGGCCCAAAACAAACAAGTACGTGGCAATAAAATCTCATAGAGTGATTGGGCTAAGGCATCATAACATTCCATCCTCCATTGCTCTACCTCTTGCTCTTTGATAGTCCTCACTTGATGGGGTCCACCAACTGAATAGAGAACACTTTGATCATCATGCCCCAGTGAGGTCACTACTACAAGGAATTGAAGAAGTCCGGTCCCATACCTTCTAAAGTAGGTTCTACATTACCAACAAAAAAGGATGTAGCTACGAACATGCAACGCCGCTCAGAAAGAATCACGACATAGTTTAAGGGAGTGAAATTGTAAACAAAATAGGTCAACAAATGCACTATCACAAACAAACCTCACATAAGGATGCATAAAAATATTGCGAGTGGGTTTGGAAGTAAGGAATACTTAAAAGTACCATTTTGTACTGTCTGCATCCAAAATGGGTACATTGGTGTCACCAAGAGAAATCTATTTCTCAAGACTTGAAAAGGCAACATTGAAACATCCTAGAAAAAGTCAATTCTCTGGAGGTTAAACATTCTCTTTGTAATTGCTAGGTTTTATGCTCCTTTCTCATCTCTATTTTTTTTCGTTATGTGGGTTAGTTTATAAGTATATACACATGTACAACTCCACATTTTGTGGTCAACATTTTTTAACTACCTTCACATATGAGCAGGAAGAATTGTCGGGGAGTAAAGATTCTAGGGGGCACATAAATAGAAGCTGATATAAATGCCTCCCTTCCTGTCTCATGTCATCCTTGGACTTCATGGAGACTTGTGTACGCCTTTTATAGCCATCCTTTCCAGCTTCTATCCATGTTAGGAGTACACTTGGCCCACTGATGGTAGCTAGCAGTCGAGGATTAAAGGTAGCAAGGGACTTTTATAGGCATGGATTAGATTGTCAAGTTCTTGGAAAGGTGGTGACATTGAGGCAAGAACAATAGTCCTTTCCTCAGGGGGTGGGGTATTTGTGTAGATGGATCCTGGCTTGATGTTAAGGCACTTATAAATATTTCTTTGGAGTTGAAGGTTTGGTCTGACTCCCCCCTTCCTTAGGTGCATTCCACCCCCTATTGACAGTCCTAGGAAACTAAATCTTTTGAAAGACTAGTGAGAAAGTTTTGATTTTGATTTGGTTCTTCCCTTTGTTAATTTTGGCACTATGAGTGGACAAGATTGAGGGTTGACCCATAGATGTTGCTTTCGTTGATGAGGTTATGGTCATTTGCTTCTTTTTTGGCACCCAAATCCACGTGTTATCCTCGTAGTAGCCTTGAGATTGAAGAAGATGAGTTGGGATCCATCGAGAGATAACTTGTGGTTTAGATTGATTTTTGTTGTGGTGCCTCTTGGGTTTCTTGATAGTGGGTTGGTGAGTGAGAGCTGGTGGAGAAGCTTTAGGGACCCATTTAAGGGTAGGTTGTGGCTTTCCTTGGCTGATGCCTTGCTGTAGAGCTAGTTCTTTATAGAGGTAAATGTAGATGTGGATCAAAATGAAGAACCTTGTGGTGGTGAAGTGGATGTCGATGTGGAGGGAATAACATTGGATTATCTTGATGTTAAGGCTTTTTCCTTGTGAAATTCAAATGCTTGCTACTAGAGGCAATGTTTGTGGAGCGTAAAAGTGTAGGGTTAGGATTTTTTGCCCCATTGAAACACTCCTTGTAGCCCAGTTGATTCCACATTGAGCCATTATTATCTAGGCCCATCTGAGAATGACATGTTATTTTAAAGTTTTTGTGGGCATGACCAAAAAGCTACCAACCAACAAGTGCTTGTTACCACCATAGTAGATGATAGTTTTAAGCAAACTAAGTACTTTGGTATTTTTTGCACTTATACCCTCTATTCTCATGTTAGAATTTTTAAGTTGACGTTTACCCAATCGATTCCACGCAGCGAAGGAGAGTAGATTATGACTATCACCCTCTATTCTCATGTTAGACTTTTCAAGTTGAGGTTTACCCAACTGATTCCGTGTAGCAAAGGAGAGTAGATTGTGACTAGCACCCATGTCAAGCATAGCATTATATAACACTTTACCATAGAGGCTAGGCAATTCAATGGGTGCTCTGAGAGGTGAAATGTTATCATCCATGTTGTCGATTACCTCTCCAACATAAGCTTGTGTGGTGGGCAAGCCTAAGCTTTGCTTCTCAATTGTGTTGAAGTTTGCTCGTCTTTCACTTGCCTCCTCTTAGGCTTGGATCTTCTTTTGAGTGGACCTTTCCTTGGTGGCTTGTTTGTCACACGTGAGAAGCACATAAGAATTCTTTGGTAAGAGGTCTATAGTATTTCTTAAACTTACTATACCATTACGAAAACTGACAGTCTCATGTGAGAAGCAAAGCCTAAGCTTTGCTTCTCAATGTTGTTGAAGTTTTGCTGGTCTTTCGCTTGCCTCCTCTTAGGCTCCTCCTCTTAGGCTTGGATCTTCTTTTGAGCGGCCCTTTCCTTGGTGGTTTGTTTCTCGTGTGAGAAGCATGTAAGGATTCTTTGGTAAGAGTTCTATATAGTATTCCTTAAACTTACTACCATTAAGGAAACTAATAGTCTCACCCTATCAAGAATCTCAACACGTATAGTACCTTGTGGTGTAACTTCACAAACCCTAATACAAGATCTCCTTCTTTAATCTCCTTGTCCTTAAGATTTTGGTCAAACCACTTCTTTCTATGGTCCTTCTCTATCAACATGTGTTGCACTACAATTTGTCTTTCCTCTTCAAGTTGTTTTAAAATAAACAACCAGTCAGCCAATTCATTACCATCAAGCTTTTTCGTTACAGCTACCCTTAAGCTAGGGATTGTGAACAAACAATTCATTATTGGTTGTTCTAAAACAAACAATTCGTCAACCAATTCATTATCATCAAGCTTTTTAGTTACAACTATCCTTAAGTTGGGAATCATGAACTCCCAATTTATACTATCTCAAGTCCATAAACCATCTTAAAGCCAGTTGTAACTTTGTATGATGTGCAATAGGCCCATAAAGCTGCTATGAGCTTAGACTCATAGTCAGTGTCTCAAGCCTCAATAGTCTTTGTCAATATTGAAATAAGAACCTTGTTGGTGCTCTCTGCTTGGCCATTTGCCTATGGGTAATATGGCATTGACTTATGGTGCGAGATTACGAATGTGCTAGTGAGATTTTTGATAACATCGTTTGATGAAATGCTTACCTTAATCACTCACTAGCTCAAATGGACATCCGGAGTGGGTAATGATGTTCTCATAGAGAAACTTAATAGTACTATGGCATCTGCTTTTCATGAAGCGCTTGCTTCAACCCATTTGGTTATATAATTTGTGGCAACAATGATGAAGTGTGCTTGTGTGTCACATACAGCAGGACTAATAGAGCTAATGAAACCTAAGCCCCATTTTTCAAAAGGTTAGTCGACTCTGATAGGATGAAGTGGCATCATGTCCTTCTTCGTGGCTTGGCACAATGTTGGCACTCATCACAACCTTTTACAAATAGTGTGCAGTCCTTAAAAAGTGTTGGCCACTAGTACCCTAAGTGGAATATTTTCTTGGCTATGATTTCTATCGCAAAATGTCCACCTGCTATCCCCTATTGTGTTTGTTTCATGATCATGAGATGTTCATACTCCCATGGGGAGCATCTAAGAATATCGACTTTACCTCTTCTATAAAGACTTTTAGTAATTAGCTAGTAAAGCTCACTCTCTTTTTAGCAACTTCCTTGCTAAATCCTTTCGTAACTCCTTCCCCTCTAGAAAACCATTAGCTAGAAGGTTAATGATTTTCTCGCTCCATGTGGAATAGCCTCTACCTTGAATAGCATAACATCCGATAAATCATCATCGACTCCACTGTGGAATAGCCTCTACCTTGAACAGTGTAGCATTTAGTAGATCATCATCACCTCATGTTGGTGCTTCACCATTAGCACTGTCAGATAAATGATCAGCCCATTGCATGTTCCTTGCCAGGCGTCACAACCACTATAAAGTCAAATTTATGGAGCACGTTTTATTCACAAGATACAATAAGGCTTGATGATTAACATAAAATACAAATTTATTAGTAAGAAGGTAATGTCGAAATTTCTTTATAGCACAAACCATTTCTATCCCTTTACACTCAATGATGGTATAATTTATTTCAGCCTTGTCTAGTTGCTGACTTGCAAAACTAATAGGATACTCAACTTGTGTTCTCTTGTTGTGCTAGGATACATCCAATTGTAAAGTTTGAGGCATCAATGTGCACATGGAAGATGGCATTCTAGTTGGGGGCTTGCAAGATTAGAGCACTTGCCAAGGCTTGCTTTAGCATGTCGTAAAGCTTGTTGACACTCATCATTCCATACAAATACAATTAATAGCTTGTACAAAGGACAAGCTATTTTAGCATAGAAAAGGATAAATCGACTATAGTAATCGACATGACCCATGAATCTCTGGACTCCCTTGTAGTTTGTTGGTGGGGGTAATTCTAAGATGACCTTGATTTCTCTCTCATTAGTGGAAATCCCATTTTTGGACACTATATGCTCAAGAATAACTCCATGCTTCACCCAAAATTAGCATTTGTAAGGTTTTAAGGATATGCAGTCAAATCGACATCTTTCAAACATCCTTTTTAGGCATGTTAGGTGCTCTTTTCAAGACGAATGAATGCACAAATCATCCAAGAAAGCTTCAAGAAACTTCCTCAAGAAGTCCTTAAAAAAAGCAGTATTCATAAGTATTTGGAATGTGGATGGTGTGTTGGTTAGGCTCAATGACATAACTCGGGGATTCATCGGGGATACATCGGACAGGGTCGTTGTTGGACTGGTTTAGCGCATCAGGTAGTACCATGGGGATGGTGTATTGTACCACCTTTGTGGGAACTCCTTTCATGTCATGATATGTCCATGCAAAGAAATCCCTAAACTCCTTGAGGAGAGAAATAAGCTCAAGCTCCTATTCCTTGGTGATGTCTTTTAGCAATGTAGAGTAGTTTAGAATCTTTATCAGATTCTACCAAGTCTACCTCCTTCACTTTAGCAGGTCCATCATAGTCTCCTCTCTCGTCATTTATAGGTCCTTATTTTGCATTGTCAAACACTAACGTGCAATCCCCTATGGTGTATGATTTGTAATACTCCAATACGGGCGTAAGTCAGGTTCTTGCTCTTTCTCTTCCTTAGTTACTTTGACAGCCTGAACCTTAGCCTTTTAGGCTAACACACGATTTTGGTTTCTTTGGGTTGAACAACTAAGTTTAGGTTGGCTAGAGAATTCCACTGGGCTATATCAGTTGGGGGTGGTCTACAATATATGCCTTACCCTCAAAGGTAAGCATAAAAATAAAGAGCCATTGATCCCATTGCTAGTAGAAGACCTTGCCACATCACTTGATGATCCAACAATGGAGGGTTGAGTTGGGAAGAGATAACACATGCCAATGAGATGCAAGCTAGCATGGTGTTTAATTTGTTGTGCTATAACCACAATAGCACTAAATGCCCACATTTGAGACAAAAATAAGAAGGGTTCTAGTGTGTAAATTATATAATAGATTTGGAAATAAGGACACAACTCATTGCTATACATGCTCAAGTAGGATAACCCTTGGCCTTGCCAACCCCATGGGCCAAGCTTATGATTGCTAATGCTCCTCTCTTAGGGCAACATCAAGTGCCCCAAAGAGGAAATCTTGAGAGTTCAGGGGACTTTTGGAAGGATTCAAAGACTCAACATTGCATAATGTCATACTTGGGGAAAAATACATCCTTTAAACCATAATGTCATACTTGGGGAAAAATACATCCTTTAAACCATTCTATTTATACCAAGAACAATCGACAACAATATGCTATTGTGCTATTGTTGAAGCATAATCAATGTTGATTGCAACTACATGGAAAATCCCTAACAAGAACAATCGACAACAATATGCTATTGTGCTATTGTTGAAGCATAATCAATGTTGATTGCAACTACATGGAAAATCCCTAACAAGAAATCCCTAAAGGGATTCCATCAAAAGCATCCTTTGGCATAATACGTTTAAGGGACTCCATTAGAAGCATCCTTTGGCATAGTACCCTCAAAGGTAAGTATACAAATAAAAGAGCCACTAATGCCACTACTAGTAGAAGACCTTGCCACATCACTTGATGACCCAACAATTGAGGGTTGAGTTGGTAAGAGATAACACATGCCAATGAGATGCGAGTTAGCATGGTGTTTAATTTGTTGTGCTATAACCACAATAGCACTAAATGCCCACATTTGAGACAAAAATAAGAAGGGTTCTAGTTTGCACATTATATAATAGATTTGGAAATAAGGTCACAACTCATTGCTATACCTGCTCAAGTAGGATAACCCTTGGCCTTGCCAGCCCCATGGGCCAAGCCTATGATTTCTAATGCTCCTCTCTTAGGGCAACATCAAGTGCCCCAAAGAGGAAATCTTGAGAGTTCCATAGACACCTAGTATTACCACCACAACCACTTTCTATCTTTGCTAGCCCCGCCGAGCCTCTGATTGCTAATGCTCCTCTGTTATGGCAACATTAGGTGCCCCAAAGAGGAAATATTGAGAGTTCCATAGATGCCGCCGGTATTACCACCACAACCACCTACTATCTTGAGGATCAACCCTATGAACCGACTCACGCACTTAAAGAGATTCTAGAAGGGGAAAGGAGGGATAAGAAGAGGAGACCATATTTGCCTAAATGCTAATCCAGTATGTCACATATGGTGATAGTACAACCCTTAATGAGACCATGTATGTTGAATTCCAGCCTAAATGCTAATCCATTATGTCACGGGATGGTGATAGTACAAACCTTGAGGCTAAATTATATCAACACAATGGGGACAAGATTACCCCTTGCATTGTCAAAGGACCTCACCATGTGGTAGAGTGTTTAACAACCTTTGACATTGCTTTACACAAGGTGTGGGATTTACCATATGTACACAAGGGTTATCCTTTGAGAAATCATCCTTATCAAACCTAGCCCAAGACCCCAAACCTTGAGGGAAAGTGATATCAACACACAATGGGAACAAGAATGCTCCCCTTCATTCTTTCCGTTTTCAAAGGTACCTCACCATGTGGTAGAGTGTCCTATCAAGAAGGCCATGATGGCATTGACCCACCAACAACCTCTAACATTACTTTGCATAGGGTTTGGCATTGACCCACCAACAACCTCTAACATTACTTTGCATAGGGTTTGGGATCGACCATATGGAAACACAAGGATTTTCCTTTGAGAGAGAAAAGCCTTAATTATTGGGTGGCAAAGTCTTAACTTGGAGTGTGAGAGTTAGGTTTATCCATACCACTCCACTTGATGAAATTACACGAATTCAAAGCCCAAAAAGATCGGCAACTCATACAACAAGAGATGCCTTCACCTCTCGTCACCCACAAAGGACTCAAGGGCAAAACTAGTCTACATATGAAGTCCCTTAATAGGAAAAATCAGCCCAAAGATCCAAAGGCATAGAACCAAGAAGATAGGGAGAGGGGAGGACCAAGTGACAATGAAACGCTTGATGGTGCTGAGATGAAGGATTTCTTCAATGGTAGCAAGCTCCATAGCTACTTGGGACCTTTAACTCAAAATGCTCTATGGGCCATCTATGAAAAGAAAGAACATGAGAAAACAAGAAGGAAGCTCAACGAGAGAAGCTGAATCTAGGGGGACGAGACGCTATGTAAGCATCACATCTATGCAAATATGGCCCCAAGTCATTGACTTGAAAGAAGAAGAATGGGAACTAAAGCCAGCTAGTGGGTCTGACCACCATAGAGACCACATTTGAATAGAAGCTAGCCTTGATGGACATAGATGCTACCCATAACCTTATGTCTCATTTAACATGGTGCTTTATGATTACTGACACTCACCTAAAGGCACTAGCCTCGATGGGGACATAGGTGCTAGGAAAAATCTTATGTCTCATGCAACATGGTGTTGTTCACTAGGACTACCAACACTCACCCCTAGTCAACCTGGTACCAGGAACAACCTTATGTCTCATTCACTACCAATATCAACTCACCCATAGTCAATGTGGTGCTCACTAGGACCATCAAAACTTACCCCTAGTCAAGTAAAGGTTAAAAAAGTAGATTTTCATTAAGTTTCTTTTATATGGGAGATTTTTCTCTGTAGTGTTCCACATTGAAAATAATCCCTTGGAAGTTTTATGTAAATGCCCATAGGAACCATATACAGACAAGTCCTTAGAAGGGGATGGATGTAAATGCCCATAGGAACCATATACAGACAAGTCCTTAGAAGGGGATGGATGTAAATGCCCATAGGAACCATATACAGACAAGTCCTTCTTAGAAGGGGATGGATGTAAATGCCCATAGGCACCATGTACATACAAGTCCTTCTTAGAAGGGGATGGATGTAAATGCCCATAGGCACCATGTACATACAAGTCCTTCTTAGAAGGGGATGGATGGGGTACAAATAATGTTAATTAAGATTCACTGACTGCCTCAATTGAACTTGCATCTAGGCAAGTAATTGTACTTAAACCGATGAAAAACCAAAAATCCTAAAGATTGAGGAACCACAAAAAAATGCCATGGAACCCTCACAATCATACAGGCCTATAAAAAAGGGGAATTTGCTTCAATCCATAATAGAGATAAGTTACCCACCAAATCCATCCTAAAGTAGGATGTTGCTTCTCCTTTCCCTTCCCCCATGAAGCAATTACCCTTATCACCACACACTAAGACCATTAATACCACCTTTAATAACATAACAATTTCTCTTATGTCAATCCCCCATAATCCTCGCCACATAACAAAATCCATCATCATGAAGGAAACAACCAAAGAAAATCCTTTGAGCACAAGGATACTATGAAGGGAACATCAACCTCTAGCTGCCTAAGCAAGGGGGCAAGGACTCAAACCCGTATCCAGCACCAAAAATTATAAAAAGGCATCACCATGTATGAGCTTAATGCACCGAAACCTAAAAACTTAGCGGGTTGATGAGAAGTTGCTGCCAAGGCTATTATGTAGGTAACACCCTACTATGGACTTGGTGCACCCTCAACCATGGCTTCCACACCAAATAGATGGTGGGTTTTTGAACCACTCATCAACAGGGCATAAGGGTATTTTGAGGATAATAATCGTATCTGGGTGCTCAATTATTCCATGTCAAGGCTTGCACCCTCTAGGCCTATCCAAAAATCAACAACTATAGTGGTGAAGTGGTGGACACTAAAGGCCCTAAAGGCCCTCTTGAAACCCCAACCATTGACAAGGGAAAGGAGAAAATGGAGGAGGACCAACTAGTAGTGGGAAGCATACCATGCATCAAGATGAAGGATATCCATCCACATCCGTATACCAAGCATACTAGGCAAGATGAAGGATATCTAATCCTACATCTAGCACATTGTATGTCTCCATCCCATTCATCAAGCTTCCTCACCTCTTATGTTACCACACATAAACCCAAAGCCTCCACTGAAAGAGAACGATGTGGCCGTCACCCTACCCACCCTTATAAGGCCTAATTAAGCTACATTCTCAAGCCTTGCCTTATAGGTAAGAAACATGTACGAAACCCTCATCCAATAAGTGAGGGGTCCAAAATGTTGAAGAAAGTAGTGGAATGTCAAAGTAAGTAGTTGTTGTGCTAGTGAAATTCAAGAACGCACATAAAGGTGAAGAAAGCAGAAGTGTTAGGGTGAGTTATGAGGGAGAGTCCCCCTTGGAAGTACCTCTACACACTACTCACCTTCATGGCCTTCTCCTTAATATCCACTTGTCATAGTGCATCACTAGTAGATGGGGGGCCATGGTGGATGGAAGCCTTGTCCATGGTATATCTCATCACGTGGAGGGACCTTAATGAAAAATATTGCACCACATAGCTCATTTACCCCACCTCTCAATTTCACTATGAGCTCTAAATAACCTAGTTCCTTATATGAAATACCGTACTGCTAGAAATAGGTGGCCACATGATCCACATCAACGTTATGTTTATGGATAAAGTGGATCACAAGCTCACATAACACACTATGCCGTGCTACGACACATTGCCTAAGGTGGTACCTTGCTGGATAGATTGGGACTTGGCGCCATGGCAGCGCAGCACTCCCAGCTAGGATACAGATCTCTCTACCTGGGGGATGGGTTTGGACCGAGCTTTTGGAGTAATCTTGGAGTGAGATTTTTTTTACATCCATGCTCTCTCTCTATTGTCCATATCCTCTTTCTCTTCTCCCCTCATCCCAACCTAGCCCAACCCTCACTCCACTCTCCTCTCTCTCTCTCTCTCTCTCCATTATCTTACTCTCTCTCCCTCCCTCTCTATCTCTCCCTCTTACTCATTGTCATTGAAAACATGAAACTCTCCTTAGAGTTTTTCCATCAAAAAGAGGATATTAGTAACCATTGAGAAAGAGAACAAGAGAGGCTAACATTTATTCTACAATTTGATATATTAAGCATTAAACATGAGAAGAGAGAGAGAGAGAGAGAGAGAGAGAGAGAGAGAGAAATTTTACCTCCCCCAATCCCCAAGTGGCGAGCTCGCCACTTATTTAGGGACTAGGAGAGGGGCAACAAAAAAAGAAAAAAGAAAAAAGGAAAAAGAAAAAGACAGGAGAGAGAGAGAGAAAGAGAGAGAGAGAGAGAGAGAGAGAGAGAGAGAGAGAGAGAGAGAGAGAGATTTCCCCTTCCAGCTTGCCACTTGGGAGGGGGGAGGGGAAATTTTTTAAAAGAAAATAATTTTTAAAAGGAAAAAGAAAAAGACAGGAGAGAGAGAGAGAGAGAGAGAGAGAGAGAGAGAGAGAGATTTCCCCTTCCAGCTTGCCACTTGGGAGTGGGGAGGGGAAATTTTTTAAAAGAAAATAATTTTAAAAAAACCTTTTGAAAATTTTAAAATTTTAAACATAAAATAAATTTCCACGTTGAGAGAGAGAGAGAGAGAGAGAGAGAGAGAGAGAGAGAGAGAGAGGGGGGGGGGTTGCGGGAGAGAGAGGAGTGGCCAGCCACTTGGGGGTGGGATAGGGGAAATTTACTTCTCTCCTCTCTCTCTCTCTCTCTCTCCCACATTTCCCTCACACCACCAACAACAACCACTAACCACTTCCTTGGTACCACTAACTACTTTAAGAAGTCTTACTATGTAACTTCTTGGATAGCTCCTGATGGACACCACCCCCAATCCACTCTTTGACTAGGCAATTGGGAACCTCCTCCAAACCCAGCCTAACAAGTGCAGTAGCATGAGCTTGAGAGAGCATAGGCCACCAGCAAAGCACGACCAACAAGAGCTAGCCTTGGCCAAGCCAAAGACATGGTGACTCCTTGGATGCATCAGAAGATCTTTACCCACACTTGCCACCAGCAAGATGACATCATCATTGAATGAAGTAGCAAGTCACAATTAAAGCTCACCTTGAGGAGGAGCACGACGTCACAAACTAAAGCTCACCTTGAGGTGTAGTAGGTCTTACTACACATAGAGCATAAGGTGTACATACTTATCGTGGATGTATAGCCACCAACCTTTTAAGCCTATCCATGCCTCCACAACTGCCTCTAAACTATTAGAGCTACACCAATCACTCCCTCCAGCTCAACCTCCTCTCCCTCGTATAACATTTTCATCCAGGGAGACTTGAGCTCCTCCACCTTTAACCATTGCACCTTACAAAACTACCCTACTCCTCTTTGGCCTCTCTCACCATAATTTTCTTCCATGGAACCATGTGTGGTGAGTGTGTTGAGTGACATTGCTTGTAGGTTTTCTTTCTTCTAATGCATGCTTACTTGTTTGGATTGTGTGGTGAGTGAGTATGTTGAGTGATGTTGCTTGATCTCTTTGTGTTCTTGTTGTTCATCTCTATCTCCATCTCTCCCATTCTCACACTTGCATGGGTATTGAGGTTGAGATTGAGATTTCCATAGCTCTCTCCCTCTTTGCTTTCTACCCAAAAGAGAAAAGCTTTCTTGTGGTGACACCAAGGGAGGAAAGGTTGAGGACCCTAGATTCACCAAAAAAGAGGGTTGTTCTACCACGAATGGCTAAGGGTGAATACTAGCATAGGCCCTTGAATTCTTCATTTCTTCTCTCCCATGCAAGGCTTAAGTGCTCCCAAATCGGTGAACATGTACTAAGTACTTGGTTCTTTGATTTTATACAATGCACTCAGAGTTTATGGTTTGTTTAATCTTATTATTATTAAGCCCATTGCCTTTCTCACCTTAAAATCAAGTGTCTTATTATAGAGCCCATTTATTTTACTTAAGCAAAGTAGAGCCAATCATGATTTACATACTTGCTCTACGAGCCACCCTAGTGAACTATGATTTGTGTTCATGCATTGAAGTAATGGGAATACTACCTTTATAATGCACCATTGGTTGTATTTGTGTATAACTCCTAACTCAAATGCTTTAGCAATGCAGCTCACCTTAGCATTGTAATGGAGCTATACAAGTAGTCTCAATCGAAAAAAATTACTCAAGGCTAGTTTATAAGTTTTTACAATGGAAGACAAATAAACTCAAAAAGCCTTTTTAAAGTAAAAAATCCTCAATTAAAAAAAATACTCAAGGCTAGTTTATAAGTTTTAACAATATAGGAAGACAAATGAACTCAAAAAGCCTTGAAATTTTGTGAATGTTCTTGTTTAACATACCTACACGTGATAAAAGATTTAATAATAGACAATTATATACCTATAAAATTTATTTTTTAAAGATATTAAAAATAGCTTTAAAATGCCTGGAGAAGAAGTACGTAAAAAAGCATGTCTCTTATAGATAAAAGGTACATACTAAAGGTTTATATACAAAGATAGAAGATTTTTTTTTAGCTTGTTTTAAACATTATTTGATGTGTTTTTTAAAAGCATAACTTTAAAATTGTTATTATTTTTTTGCTTAAAGTATCAAAATAATGATCGTAAAAAAACATTTATTAATGAATTTTTGGTAATTGATATGATATGTAATACTATTATCTTTTTTGAAAGTAATACAAATGAGCCTACCATATGTGCCACGTATCCAAATAATGATCGTAATACTATTATCTTTTGTTTGAAGTAATACTCTAGAAGGTACAAATGAGCCTACCATATGTGCCATGTATCCAAATAATGATCGTAATATTATTATCTTTTGTTGAAAGTAATACTCTAGAAGCAACAAACGAGCCTACCATATGTGCCATGAAGTTTTGTGTTGATGACCTCCAAGATCTAACTAGTCCTTGGCACCACCAAGACTCTGATGTGCCTACCACCCCCACATGGTTAATGAGCCGGGTGGTGCTCTAGTAAAGGATCTTCTTTCAAATGCTTAAAATAGAGGGGCAAGCTACTACTCTTGACATCCCAAATATTTGACCAAGGTTCCAGGGTATATCCACTCACATTGGATGCCAAGATAGGGTTATCACCCCTAAACAAAGGGGCAAAAGTGAGAGGGCTGGTCATAACTTGCAGGCAAAGGGGATCAAGCTTTCAAGGGGCAAAGTGAGAGGGCTGGTCATAACTTGCAGGCAAAGGGGATCAAGCTTTCAAGGGAAAGGAGAAGGCTGGTCATAACTTGCAAAAGAGTGGACAACATGCTTAACCTTATGTGAAAGATGTAAAAACTGGAGGGAAGGCTGTAAATTTGTAACCCAAAGATACCTCTCAGAAAAAACAAAAGTTTAGCTTAACCCCCGAAGGCAAAGAGAGCAATATGCTAAAGAGGGTAAATTCTTCTCATGTGGCATAGCCAAGATCACATGTTTTGTGATTGTCCTAAGTGCAAAGAATAAGGACAATGAGAAGCATAAAAAGGTTAATGTGCATGCCATTCCCAATGTGCAAGGTGATACATGGAATGATGAAAAAAATAGGGTGCTTCGCAATGCTTGGGGATAGCTTAAGGATCAACCTGCACTCTCTATGTTTGTCGAGGACTATGCCACATATAATTTGATCTCTATGGAGGTGGCAGAGCCGCATTGAACGATGATGTAGGAGACATGGGACCCCAAATTGAAGTGGAGGCCACTTTTTTGGGAAAGTTGCATATTCGTATATAGGGGTACCACCTTTTTGGGAAAGTTGAGTATTCATATATAGGGGTATCTTGATCATGAAAATTTATTGGTTCCTCCCTTGGATGGATGTGATGTATTGCTTGGAACATTGTGGCATCACCGCATTGAGCGAGCAAAGGATTTTAAGACAAACGAGATTACTTTTATGCATAGAGGCTACATGCATGTTATTGATGCTGTCCAAGAGGGAAACTCCATCCCAGTTGCATCTCATGTTCAAATTAATAAAGCAATGAAAAAGAGTGTTTCTGCATACTTGGTTTTTGTACGTGGCATCATTAAGTGTGACAATGTAAATGTAGACACTCTTACGAGTGATAGCCTGAAATTCTTGGATGTGTTCAAGGATTGTTTTGCACACGCTTTGCTAAGAGAAGCACCTCCTAAAAGATGCAAGACAAGATCATGAAATAGGTGAGACCAAATTGTTGGATCGAGGTTTGGTTTAGCCAAGTTCTTTACCATACTATTCACACCTACCTTGTTAATGCAGAAGAAGGATAGTTCCTTCCATATGTGTGTGGATTATTGGCCTTTAACCAAGCTTAGTATTAAGAACTGATTTTCCAATACCTCACATAGATGGCATCCTTAGTAAACTTTTTGGTTACATGTTTCAGTCACATTGATCTTAAGAGTGGATATCACTAGGTGCATGTGGCACACAGATTGTACACAAAACGGCATTTAGAGAATCATTTAGTTTGTAGGAGTTTCAATCACAATGCATATTGATCTTAAGAGTGGATATCACCAGGTGCGTGTATGAATGCCTAGGTCACGTTTAACAGAACGATGGATTGCATTTTTCGTGAGCAGCATAAAAAATTCGTGTGTGTTTTTCGATGACATCTTGCTATTCTCCAAGAATGAGGAAAAACGATACCACAACACTTAGCTATGTGTTTGAAGAGCTTCTTAAGCACAAGCTCTTCATCAGCAAAGAAGAGTGAATTTTTCCTCTTAGAGATTCACTATTTGCCATACATCAAAAGTACCAAGATTTTTGGGTTTATGTTTGTACTATAGGTGTTTTATCAGGCACTTTTCATGGAATGATTTACCATTGCATGAGCTCACAAAGAAGAAGACAGTCTTTAAATGAACTATTGTGATGAGAAAGAGGCTTTCTTTTGCCTCAAGGATGCCATTGTGAGTGGGCTAATATTAGTCATTCGAGACTTCAAGAAACCTTTTTGTTGTGTGGAGAGTGATGCATCAACAAGAAGTTGCATTGGGGTTGTCCTAAATGAGGAGAGACATGTAGCCCATGAAATATGTCCTTTACATGATGTCAAGCTTTCTTTGGGCATCTATGAGGAGTTGTTTTTAGCTAAAATTTGTGCCTTGACCATTTAGAAACAATACCTTCTTAGGATTAATTTTATGATCATGACAGATCATCCAAGTCTGAGGTCCTTTTCTGATGACACAAACTTGTTGTCATGTTTCACTTTCAAATTATGCACACTCCAGATAAGAAGAATGGGGTGTTAAATGCATTGTCCAGAAAACCATATGTGGTTGCAGTGTCAGTTGCCTCACATTGAGACTTATCTTCCATGCGTGAAATGTACCATACAAATTCTGATTTTAGGCATATATGGACTTATTTAATAGTAGCTCTGATCATGTACATGCCTCTTATGTGACTGAACATGGCTGGGTAATCTTTTAAGAGGGTAGATTCATCTTCCCAAGTTGCATTCTCTTCAGGGTAATCTTTCCATTGTACCAAGTGTTCTCTAAAGATTTTATTTCGAAGGGTTCTTTCCTTGGCGTCTAAGATCCTATTTGGCTCTTCCATTTCTTTAAGCATCTTCCTAGAAAGAAATTCAAGGGGGACAAACATTCATGACCATAAAGGGCTTTGAATGGTGACATGCCTATGCTTTGGTGATAAGATGTATTGTAAGCAAATTCCACCAAAGGAAGGTACTGAATCGACTTTCGTGGTTCATGCCCATAATAAGCTCTAAGGATGTCTTCTATAACCTGATTAACTCTCTCAGTCTGGCCATTTCTTTCTGGACCATAAGCTGTATTGAAATAAAGCTATGTTCGTATAGCTTAAAATAAGGATGTCTAGAACTTTGAAGTGAAGGCAGAGTCTTGGTCATCATCATCACTGACTATTCTCTTTAGCAATTTGCGAAGCCTAAAGATTTCCTTGAAGAGTAGGCAAGAATATCAAAATATTTAAATATTTTCTTTACTGGGATGATATGGGCTACTTTGGTAAGCATATCCACAACTACTAGAATGGAATCATATCCTCCATGTACTATTGGAAGACTTGTAACAAAAGCCATACTAATGCATTCCCACTTCATCTAAGGAATGTCAAGGTAGAATTTTTTTAGGCATTTTAATTCTCTTAGCTTTAATCCTTTGACATGAAAGGCATTTCTTAACATATTGAAGGACATATCTTAGCTTTAATCCTTTGACAGGAAAGGTATTTCCTGACATATCTTAGCTTTAATCCTTTGACATGAAAGGTATTTCCTCACATATTGAAGGACATGTCTCTTCATTCCTAGCCAATAGTAGTTTCTCCTTAAGGCATTTAGGGTCTTTACATAGCTTAGGTATCTTGCTACAAGGCTATCATGAGCTTCATGCATGATCATCTTCTTTAGGATAAGATCTCTAGGGATACATAACCTATGCATAAAATAGAGACACTCATCATTGGTAGTGTAATCCCTAATCAAGGCCCTGAACTAAGTTCACCAGCTTTTGGTAATCAAGGTCATGAAGAGAGGCATGTTGAGATATTGAGCTTAACTAGTGCTGGACATTGATGACCCAATTGGATGATACCTTCCATACTACTTATGGCACTAGCATGGTTGGTGAGATTATGGTTGATATGCTACTAATGAATGAGAGGCTATGTGACAGTCACTTTGGAGTACTAGAGTTATGGCATAATTATAGCACCAGCATATATATGGACCGACCATTGTATGTTATTGTAGAAAAGTATAGTATATACTCTTATCTTTTTAGTTGTATGGTTATCGAGAAGAGAAGAATATAGAAGAAAATTTAGCCATCCATCTCTCTCTTGTGTGTGTGTGTGTGTGTGTGTGTTTACTTTATAAGGAACTCACTCTCTCTCTCTCTCTCTCTCTCTCTCTCTCTCTCTCTCTCTCTCTCTCTCTCTCCTTCGCATTCTCTTTATGGTATTAGAGCTTGGTTCAAGCTAAGGAGCTGAGCGGCAAGCAAAGGAAGCTACGAAGGCAAAGGAAGCGATACACGGGTAAGAGCATCATCATCTCTTCCCCTTCTTGTGTATTCGTAGGCATGGAGGTACCTGCGTGGTTTATAGTACTTTGTAGTGCGGTTTTACAGATAGAATCACATTTTGAGTGCATATCTCGGTCTCTGTTTAGTCAGTGCAAGGTGTTTTTGGGTAATTCTGGGACATTCTGGTTGAGAACTGTCTTTGCTTGAAACCTAGGTATTGTAGTGCATCAATGCATTTTGGGAGTGCACACATTGTTTGCACATGTATTGCTAATCGTGGGTGCATGTACATGTACTCAGGTCACATCTCGTGACATACAGGTTGTGCTGAAGTACCATTGTGGCAGTCAGAGAAGATATTGTTGTGTTACAGGTTGCATATGGAAATTATTTGGTTGCAGGTTTCTGGTGCTGGCAAGCAACCATGTCTGACCGACTTAATCAGATTGTCAGTGAGAAGCTGGACAAGAATAACTTCCATGCTTGGAAGTTCACAATGACCAATTGATGGGTAAAGGATTTTGGGACTATGTCAAGCGAGACAATGAGAAGCCTCCAGAGTTGCCTGAATAGAATGTCACTCCAGTAGATGTAAAAGTATTCAAAGTCTTGTATTGGCTTTCAATCAGTGTCATAGACACAATGATAGGACACATACAGGATTCCAACACTCGTAGTTGCATGGCAGAACTGGTGTAGATGTTTCAGACCAACACAAAGACAAGAAAATTACAGCTAAAACAAGAGTTGCATATTGTGGAGAAGTAAAGCATCTCTATCAATGAGTATACTTTAAAGATCAAGGACATTATTGAATCCCTTGGGTCTATCAATGTATCGGTGGAAGATGATGATTTAGTGAGCATCCGATCTGAATGGGCTTGGCAAAGGGTACAAGCCATTTAAGAACTCCATTGCAGTCAGGGAGAATGTTCCCAAACTTTCAAGACTTGGTGTCTATGCTGATCATAGAAGAAAAGTCTATGGGTGAGAACTATTCTTCACAAAGAAAGAACACATCAGAACAGGCCTTCTACTCCAATTCAGGTAGAAGCAGAGGTAGAGGTCGTGGTCGAGGCGCCAAGGTGGTGGCCGACATGAAAACCAGAATTATGAACAACAATAGTCCAATGATTCGCGCACAAAGAAAAGTCTATGGGTGAGGACTATTCTTCACAAAAAGAAAGAACACATCAGAATAGGCCTTCTACTCCAATTCAGGTAGAAGCAGAGGTAGAGGTCGTGGTCGAGGCCAAGGTGGTGGCCGACATGAAAACCAGAATTATGAACAACAATAGTCCAATGATTCGCGCAACAACATCAATCATACACAAGTGAAAGAGAATAGTCTAGAGGTAAGGGGAGCCAGAGGGGTTGAAGTGGTTGACAAAGAAATCAGAGTGCAAATAGCATAGAACTATTATTGTAGCAAACTAGGAAACATGGCAAAGGACTATTTTAAAAAGCAGAATGATATTAAAAGTGGAAAGTTGCAACAAGATAACTATGCATCATCTAGTAAACATGGTGGTGATAGAAGTGAGCAGTTATTTGTGATTCAATACATGATTAGTTTTATAAAACAGGAGATGTGTCAGGATCTAAAGATACATAGTATGTGGATTTTAACACCTCTAACCACATAACCAATCTTGGTGAGTGGTTTAGAGACATGTAGAAAATGGAAAAACCAGGTTATGTAGAAACAGATGATGATACTGCGCATCCCATTACGTATGTTGGTAAAGTGCCATTATCTATGTCGGATGGAAAAATGAAGTACTTGGTAGATATACTTCATGTTCCAATTATTACAAAGAACCTAGTTTTTGTTGGAGAGATGGTTGAGCAGGGTCTATAAGTGAGGTTTAATCATCAACGATGTTTTGAGAAAGATTTCAAAAAGCAGTGTCGCTTGGTTGCAAAGGGTAACAGAAATGATAGGATGTTTACTTTGGATGTGAACATGCTTGAGGTAAAGGCATCCATGTTTATGCATGGAATAGGTGTCATTTCAGATATTGACACATGGCACAAGTGCATTGGTCATATAAATATACAGCGGGGCTGAAGTCTATGTAGACCCAAAATATTGTTGTAGGTTTGCCAAAGTTTAAGGTTGATGGTATGCATAAAGTATGTGAAGCATGCCAGCTCGGTAAGCACGCCAAACATGTTTTTTCACATGAAAAGCATGTCAGTGCAAGGCCATTAGATGCTATACATTTAGATGTATGGAGACCCGAACAAGACTGCAACAATTATAAATCGCAGGTATTATGTTACATTCATTGATCATCACACTAGGAAAGTGTGGGTTTATTTTATGAGGGAGAAAAGTGAGGCGTTTACTCACTTTTAGAAATTGGTTGAGAAGGAAAAAGACATATAAATAAAATGAGTCAAATGGTGCGAGAGAGTATTTCTCTAATGAGTTCAGTGATTTCTTGAGAAAGCAAAGAATCAAGAGACAGTTACATTCCGGTATACTCCGTAACATAATTGTGTTATAGAAAGAAAAAATAGACACATTACATAAGTGGCACGTGGCTTGAAGTCTGAAGAGAATATCCCACATTATTTTTGGGCAGAAAGAGTAGTAACTGTTGTGTACATATATTGAACAGGACCACTATTGCAGCTATTCATGGTATGGCGCCTGAACAAAAGTTTATAGGCATAAAACCAAAGGTGTCTCGCTTGAAAGTGTTTGGGTGTATTGCATATGTGCATGTTCTTGACAAAGTGAGAATAAAGTTGAATCCAAAGGCAAAGAAATGCATCTTTATTAGTTATGCTTTGGAGAAGAAAGGCTATAGATGTTATAATCCTACCACTCGTGAGATATGCGAGTAATCAAAGATGTTGTCTTGTTGATGAGATGAGTAAGTAGTATGCACCATTGAAAGCAACAGAAGATGCATATGTAAGAAGTACTGATGTTGCACCACATGTAGAGCACCAATCACACAGGTGCTTAGTGGACCTAGAGAGTCCTCTAACAATGGATCCAATGGTAGTCCATGGTTAGGAAAGTTGAGAACAGATGTAGATACACATGTATTACGTAAAGACAAGGAAAAGGTAGATCAACCATTTGTGCCTGCTTTGTCAGCAGGTCATTCATATGTGGATGGCGACTCTAGTGTCTCTAAGCAGAGCCTTGATGAGGAGCTTGGCATTTCATTGTGGTTACTCCTGGTGTAAGGAGAACCAGGGCTGTTTTGAGGACACCTGGCACTGATCCAGGTGTACGTAGGTCTACGAGGGTTAGATACCCTATTGACAGGTTAAGATATGATGGATATCCAACCCACCATTATGCTTACGTGGTTAAAGCAATACAGGAGTTGAAGCCCACTTGTTTTGAGAAGACACTTGAAAATAAAAAATGGAAAGATGACATGCATGAGGAGATGGCATCATTGGATGCAAATGCAACATGGCTTTGCGCCCAAGGAAAAGAAGGCAATTGGATGTAAGTAGGTATGTAAGGTTAAGCAAACGTAGATGGTTCATTGAGTAGGTATAAGGTGAGATTGGTTACCAAGGGCTATGTGCAAACCTATGGCATCGACTATGAGAAGACATTTAGCCCGACGACAATGGCAATCGTGATATGGCTATAGAGGGTTGGTCTTTACATCAAATGGATGTAAAAAATGCCTCCTTACATGGTGATTTGCAAGAAGAAGTATACATGATGCAGCCACTAGGTTATGAGAGTGATGCACACCCAAATTTTATGTGCAGGTTACGTAAAGCCATGTATGGCTTGAAATAGATACCTAGAGCATGGTCAAACAAGATCATGGAGTATCTTGTTAAAGGCATCGGCCTCTTGAGAGAGTCTATGATAGTGCATACATGGGACAGCCATCATGTGGTCAAGAACCCATGCATGAGGAAGAGCCCAATGCATTGAGGGCTGAGTTGGAGCACATGAAGAGGTCTTGCAAGCAAAAGAGCAAGAGCTGAAATTCTTGCATGAGGACCTCCATGTACAAAGTGTCATAGAAGCCAAGAAAGCTGATGCTATGGTGGACATGAATTTTGAGTCTATGGCTCGAGAAGTGGGCAAGAAGCCAAGGGAGCTGGCACTCTCTTATCTTATCCGCAAAGGTGACCTTAAAGAGGGAAAGGACGGACAGCTTATGTTCAAGAATCCACCCCATTTGCAGCATGGAGACCCAGCCTCTCAAAGGTTGAGATCATATTTGCATAAAGAAGAAGTATCGGTCACCTCTCGCCATGCATCCACTCCTCATGGCACAGGAGGAAACAGATTTATGCATGCTCAAGGCCATTTCGATTCTAGGTATGTACAGCATGGGGATAGTGGTCGGCATGCAAGCCAAAAGACCTTGCCTATTGAGTTGTCTCGTGGCGAGACAAGGCATCTTTCAGCGAGGTCACATGCAATGGGGCCACTAGAATCAAAGACCCATGTCACTTTGGCTAGTGGAACACCTATCATTGCCCATGAAGCTCATGCAAAGAGAGCTACCCCATTGGAGAAGGGGAAGAGAAAAAGAGAAGAACACGTACCACATCCCAAGAAGCTCAAGGAGTTCAAGGCATGGGACAAGTGATGCCTTTCATGGAGAGTATAGCTTTTGTGGCACAGTTTGATATTGCTTTTAGTGACGAGGACCTTACTGAGAAGTCCAAAATTCGTCATGCAAGCATGTTCTTGAAGGGGATAGCTGCCCATTGGTGGATCACTGAAAAGACCACCAAAGACCCCATTTGCACTTGGAAAGAGTTTAAGGATAGATTTATGCCCAATTCTTGCCTCCTAATACGGAGCAAACTCTCACCCAAAAGTGGGATAGACTTCAGCAAAAAGATAATGAAAGTGTGCAGTAGTATGTCAATAAGTTTTGGAAAGTGTTGCTTGAGGTAACTCCCTTTATGCAACTCTCCAAGGATGAAAGAAAGAGGAAGTTTTGCTCCGGATTGCAACCAGCTTATAGTTCGACGGACATTGAATTGCACCCGAAACACACTCTGCACAACAGCTTATAGCCTCTGCTCTTGCTACGGAGCAATTGGTGCTCAAAATTAAGTAAGATCAAGGGGGTTCTAAGGGTAAAGCGAAGGCTGTCCCAAACTTGCAAAAAGGTGGATAGCCACCTAAAAAGAGCTTCCAGGATGTCCAGAAGGGAGGAAAATACCTCATCCAAGGATCATAGGCCAAAGAAGAACAAATTTGGCTTGACCCCCGAGCAAAGGGAGCATTATGCCAAGGAGTGGAAATGCTTTTCTTGTGGCAGCAAAGAGCATATGTTTAGACAATGCCCTAACCGCAAACCAAAGCATGAGGACAAGCAAACCAAGGCAAATGTGCTTGCAGTTCTCGATGTGCAGGAAAACACAAAGCATGATGGAAAAGAGAGTATGGTATGCAAAGCATGGGGTCAAATCAAGGATCAACCCGCTCTATTTATGTTTGATGATTGTGCAACAGATAACTTCATCTCTATTCAGATGGCATCCGCCTTGGGTATTGAGGTTGAGGACATGGGGCCTCAAATTGAAGCAGAAGCTGCCTTTGTCGGTAAAGAGAGGTGCAGGTTACCCCACTTATTGGGAAGTTGCGCTTACATATCCAGGGTTATCTTGATCATGAGCGTTTCTTGGTTGCACCACTTAATGGATGCGATGTATTGCTTGGCAAGCCATGGCATCATAGGCTTGAGCCCCACAAAGAGTACAAGACAAACAAGATTTCCTTTATGCATAGAGGCCGCATACATGTTATTGATGCTGGCAAGGAAGGGGATTTTATCCCACTTGTATCTCACATCCAGACTAATAAAGCAATGAAAAAGAGTCTTTCTGCGTACTTGGATTTGTTCGTGATAGCATTGAACCAAGTCATCAAAATATGGATGTTTTGACTCAAGATAGGCTGAATTTTCTTCATGCATATAAAGATTGTTTTGCTATGCATTGCCTGGTGAACTACCTCCTCAAAGGCCCGAGGATCATCGCATAGATCTTGTGCCAGGTAGTTCTCCACCTAACGAACCTGCATATCGTGTGACTGCCGCACAACAAGAAGAGATCATTAAGTAGGTTAGAAAAGTGAGTTCTTCCTTTCAGAGATACATTATTTGGGTCACATTGTATCCAAGGATGGTGTAAGAATAGATCCTGCCAAGATTGAAACCATTTGGAATTGGCCACAGTTGCAAAATGTACATCAAGTACGCAGTTTCCTGGGGTTATGTTCATATTACAGGCGCTTCATAAGGCATTTTGCTATGATTGCCACCCCTCTACATGATCTCATAAAGAAGAAAGCCACCTTTAAATGGACCCCAGAGGAGCAGGATGCCGTCTTGCAACTCAAGAATGCTATCATATGTGGACCCGTATTGATTGTTTCCGACTTGCACAGGTCATTTATAGTGGAATGTGATGCTTGTGGCGATTGTATAAGGGCTGTCCTAAATCAAGAAGGTCATGCAGTTGCTTTATGAGAGCCGTCGATTGCATGATGCTCATAAGCCGTCGATTGCATGATGCTGAGCTTCATATGGATATCTATGAGAAAGAGCTCTTGGCTGTAATTCATGCCTTAGAGATATGGAAACATTATCTTCTTGGGGCTGAATTTGTAGTCAAGACAGACCATCAAAGCTTGAGATACTTTCTATCTCAAACAAAGCTTTCGGAGAAGCAGATAAGAATGGCAAACTTTCTTTCCATGTTTCATTTTCAGATTGTACATACTCCGGGAAAGAAAAATGTGGTGGCACATGCATTATCCAAGAGGCCTTATGTGGCTGCAGTTTCAGTGGCCTCTCATGGGGACTTATCTGCCATGCGAGATTTGTATCATTTGGATGCTGATTTTTGCCATATATATGGACTGATTTGATGGCTGGTCACTCACATGCCTCTTATGTGATCAAAGAGGGTTATCTTATGAAGGATAACTGCTTATGTGTGGTGAAGGATATGTGTCCAAAGGTTATGGAGGAATGTCACGCTCCACCTTATGCTGGTCATAGAGGTTGTCACCAGCCTGGACATTTCCCAGTATGAAAGGGGTCTGGTGGACTCCAAGATGTCTAAATATTTGGAAAGTACAAGCTTTGGGAATGGGGGATTATCCTAGAATACAAAGGACCACACTCCTAAAATTTAGGAGAGTTGCTATTTTTGGCCCGACTCCGATGGAAATTCTGTTCGCATCATTACATCTGGAATTGAGCAGATACCAAGAGTTGGCAAAGTGCCTATGATAGAATGTCTACCAGTTGGGATATTTTTAGAGATAAAGTTTATGGAAGGACCCATCTCTTAGATTGGGACATGTGGCAAGAAAGTGGACCAAAGTGAGACGCCTGACACTTGTTAGAGGGTCGATCAAAGTGAGATAAGTGGCCTCACACTTGTCACTTCAGCTATTGTGGGGCTCTCCACTTGTCATTGTAGCCTTCTCTTGCCATTTTAGCTCATGGGAGGCCCAAATCTACAAATTGGAGCCCTCCCTCTTCATTAATAGAGGCTCTCTTGTTGCACACTAGCCTCTACCACCGTTATAGGCTGCCCTAATGATGGCCACTCTCTCTCTCTCTCTCTCTCTCTCTCTCTTGAAGGTTGCCCATGATGAATACCGACTGTTGGGGACTATTTTGAAGGCTTCCATCGCGAAGAAATACTGAAGGCAAGGGTATTTAATCATTTATTATGATTTCTAGCCATTGTACTTGTTGTAACAGCCCTTGTACTTACTGTACTAGCCACTGTAATGGCTGTACGAGCCCTTGAACCTACTGTACCAGCCACTGTATTGGCTGTACCAACCCTTGTACTTGCTGTACCACCCATTGTACCAATTGTACCAGCCATTATACCTGCTGTACCAACCATTATACCTACTATACCAGCTAAATGGAGAGTTGTACTTGCTGTACAAGGTCTATTGCATGAAGACCCGTGGTTTTTGGGAAAGAATCAATACCCACATGGAGGTATATGGATTATGTTGTTGGCTCGGCATTTCTACAGCCTATGTTCTGGCTTGGTTGCCTCGTGTGTTGGGCTGTGTTATGGCATTTGTATATGGATAATCCGGCATCTCCTGTGGGGAGAGCAAGGCCCTCAAAGCTTGTACATGATATTATTCTCCTTGGGTAATAAAATACTCCAAGGGGGGGTCGGCCCATTCCGGCCACTGTGGTGTCACACGGGCAAGCTCCATTTTCAGCATTTGTGGATGTTTTGTCCAGCTTTATGTTTTATGCAAAGTAATGATGTATATGTGTTAAGACTGTGGCCATGTTTAAATGTTTTAATATGCATTGATGGTATCAACAAGTGTGTCAAAGGCCCTAGTCCCCCGGGCACCGCCGCGAGTTACATTGGTATCAGAGCATAGGCTTCCTTGGAAGCGGAGGCTTCCTTCTATCAATAAGGAAGAGAAAAGATCTCAAGTAGGGACCACACTTACCATCATTGCTATTAAGCATGGCCAGCCACTTCAGAGCCTATGAAGCAAGAGCATGAGCAATAGACAGCTTGGTCTAAGGATTTATGAATTCACAAAATTTATCTTGGAAGTATGGAGTTGACTATATGTGCACACATTTAGCACTCTTTCCATATGGATATTGTGGATTATATTATCCAGCTTACAAGCAAGCTATATGGAGATATACCTCAGGATATCTTAAGAATATGGTGACGAGATATTTCTTTTGGCTTCATGACCAACCTAGCAAAGAAAAGCTAAGTATACTTTGAGTTTGCAAAGTTAGTGCTTTTGCTATGAAGTGTTTTGATGTTCACTAACCCTTGTATAGCTATGCATTATCCAGGAGGCCTTATGTGGCTGCAGTTTCACTGGCCTCTCATGGGGACTTATCTGCCATGCAAGATTTGTATCATTTGGATGCTGATTTTTGCCATACATGGACGGATTTAATGGCTGGTCACTCACATGCCTCTTATGTGATCAAAGAGGGTTATCTTATGAAGGATAACTGCTTATGTGTGGTGAAGGATATGTGTCCAAAGGTTATGGAGGAATGTCACGCTCCACCTTATGCTGGTCATAGAGGTTGTCACTAGCCTGGACATTTCCCAATATGAAAGGGGTCTGGTGGACTCCAAGATGTCTAAATATTTGGAAAGTACAAGCTTTGGGAATGGGGGATTATCCTAGAATACAAAGGACCACACTCCTAAAATTTAGGAGAGTTGCTATTTTTGGCCCGACTCCGATGGAAATTCTGTTCGCGTCATTACATCTTGAATTGAGCAGATACCCAGAGTTGGCAAAGTCCCTACGATAGAATGTCTACCAGTTGGGATATTTTTAGAGATAAAGTTTATGGAAGGACCCATCTCTTAGATTGGGACATGTGGCAAGAAAGTGGACCAAAGTGAGACAAGTGGCCTGACACTTGTTAGAAAGTGGATCAAAGTGAGATAAGTGGCCTCACACTTGTCACTTCAGCTATTGTGTGGCTCTCCACTTGTCATTGTAGCCTTCTCTTGCCATTTTAGCTCATGGGAGGCCCAAATCTATAAATTGGAGCCCTCTCTCTTCATTAATAGAGGCTTTCTTGCTGCACACTAGCCTCTACCACCGTTACAGGCTACCCTAATGATGGCTACTCTCTTTCTCTCTCTCTCTCTCGAAGGCTGCCCATGAAGAATACCGGCTATTGGGGACTGTTTTGGAGGCTTCCATCGCGAAGAAATATAACCTGCTGTACCAACCACTGTATTGGCTGTACCAACCCTTGTACTTGTTGTACCACCATTGTATCGATTGTACCAACCATTGTACCTACTGTACCAACCATTGTACCTGCTGTACCAACCATTGTACTTGCTGTACCAGCCTGTACCAGCTCTATTGCCTGTACCGACTGAATGGAGAGTTGTACTTGCTGTACCAGCCTGTACCAGCTCTATTGCATGAAGACCCGTGGTTTTTGGGAAAGAATCAGTACCCACACGGAGGTATATGGATTATGTTGTTGGCTCGGCATTTCTACAGCCTATGTTCTGGCTTGGTTGCCTTGTGTTGGGCTGTGTTATGGCATTTGTATATGGATAATCCGGCATCTCCCGTGGGGAGAGTAAGGCCCTCAAAGCTTGTACATGATATTATTCTCCTTGGGTAATAAAATACTCCAAGGGGGGGTCGGCCCATTCCGGCCACTATGTGGTGTCACACGGGCAAGCTCCATTTTCAACATTTGTGGATGTTTTGTCTAGCTTTATGTTTTATGCAAAGTAATGATGGATATGTGGCCATGTTTAAATGTTCTAATATGCATTGATGGTATCAACA